>NC_138549.1:177921856-178246397 GCF_964273705.1 Natrix helvetica | reverse complement strand
CTGCTTTGCAACGAGGAGAGGAGGAGCCGTTATTTACAACCGACCATTTAATAAGATGACACTGGAGAGGTCAGCTGAGGCCACTCGGTGCCCCAGGGGAGACTCCCCCAGGAGCTGCAGGTCGCACCTCATCTGCTCCAAGGCTGTCGGTTGCTTCAGCCTCTCCCCTCGGAAGCCCCCGGGTGGCCACGGAGAAACGCTCCGGGCAGGCGGCTGCACCACCCCTTCCGTGCCCAGGGAGGGAGGGGGAGACAGAGATGAATGACCCCAGGTTCACACCGGGGGTTGGCAGGAGAAAAGGCCTGATGAGGAAAGGCTGCGTCCTTCGTCCTTCGCTGAATCCTTGAGAAGCTGCGCTGGAAAATGCCAGTACCAGAGCACCCAAGTGCCCAGGAAGGGCCGCTCTCTTTCCCCTCTTCTCTCCTGCATGAACTCTTCCTTCTGCTGGTTGCAGATCACGACAAGGCTGACTCTGGGTGGATGATCATCAGGCTTGGCTACTGGTAAACCAACATGGCTAAAGGGCCAGGAAGAGGCAGGGTCTTCCAAGAAGCCCCCATCCAAGTCCCCACTCGGGGGGGGGGGAGGAGGAACCAGGTTTGAGTTTCTTTTCAGTAAAAACGCTTTTGGCCACAGAGCATGCTGGGAACCCCCCCCCCACCTCCCAACGGTGGTCCCTTTTGTGGCTCCGAGGTGCCCCCAAGGCTTCCTCCGGGAGGGGCGGCCCCACTTCTTCTAGCCAGACCCTTGGGAGGCGTTGTTGGATGGGGGGGGGGCATCTGCGTGGGCCTTCCATTTTCTCCTCGGGGGTGGGGAGGTCCCTGGGGTGGGGGTGCAAAGCTTGAGGAATAGCTTGAGCCTACCGCCATTGTGTAAGACGCCTCGCCCCTGGGGAGAGTGCCAGAGCTTCCCTCCCTGGAAGCAGCAGCCATCTCCCAGCTTCCCTCCACCTGCTGGGGCACACCTGAGACCCCGGTTGGAGGGGCAGGCGGTGCAGGGACCCTGGCCACAGCCAGGCCTGAAACTCCTCCCCCTTCGCTCCCCTGGGGAGGGAAGGGCCGCAGGGCCAGGTGATCCCAGCCAAGATGGAAGTAATTTCTCACGTTTGGCTAATAAGAGCCAGACAGAAGTAAGTGACTGCACAGTTCATTCACGGCAGAAAGATTTATCCAATCACTTTATCCCATAATTGGTATTCCGGGGAGCTCTGGAGCCGCTGCGCTGCCTTCCCCTCTATTTGTTTTCTCTCTGCCTTCCTCCTCCTCGAACGAGCAATTCTGTCCCTCAACATCCCGTTTAGAGGGAGCATTTGCCGGCTGAATAATTAGCCACATTCAGTCAGCCCCCCCACCCCAAAAAAACCCCGCAGCGGCTGACAGCCTAACAAGGGAGCTGTGGGAGGGGGCTCTGGCTGTGGGGGGCACCTCAGGTCTGGCAGTCGCACCCTCTCTGGCCTGCACTGGGGGGGGGATTCACAAAGGAGGACCCCACGAGTTGCCCTCCTGCCACCTGGTCCCTGGATGCAAAGGCAGCCCCTCCTCCCAGGAAGGCAGCAGCCAGGCCAAGGATGAGGTCCAATCCCCGGCCTGCCACCTGCAGCCAGCCCAGGCAATGGACCAAGGCTGCTGCCCTCCACTTCCCCTCCTCCTCCTCCTCCTCCAGACATTCAGCTGGGGAGGCTCTCCTTTAACCCAGGTCTCTGGAGGGGGAGGGCACCTCTGTCGAATTCCCTTCAGCATAAACCTGCACAGGGCTGCAGCCGGTGGGTTTCTCAAGGGGCAGAAAGAGCCTAGAGCGGGCCCTTTCCTTCACCCAGAGCTTTCTGGGCTAAGAGTTCAGGCCAGGTGCCCTTGGTTGGGGGAAGGAAGCGGAAAAAGGCTGCTCTTTCTGTTGGATGGCTGCCTTTCCTTCTTTTGGCGGTAGTGGACACCCATCCTTCCTTAGAAAGCAGCAGCAGGAGGTTATGGTAAAGGTTCTTCTCCCACGTGTGCGCTAGTTATTCCCAAAGGACTCATCTCCGTTTCAAAGCCGAGGAGCCAGCAAAGCTGTCAGAAAACATCTCCGTGGTCATGTGGCCAGCATGGCTGAACGCCAAAGGCAAATGGAACGCAGTTCCCTTCCCACCAAAGGTGGTTCCTATTTTTCTACTTGCATTTTTACAGTGCTTTCGAACTGCTAGGTTGGCAGAAGCTGGGACAAGGAACGGGAGCTCCCTCCGTTACGTGGCGCTAGGGAACCTCTGGAGCAAGGACCAAAAAGCCATTGGCTCTTTTTGCATTCCTGGGCTTCTTCTGGGGGCCCAAAGGACAGCATTCTGTCTTTTGGCATTTTGGGAAGGAAGGAAGGAAGGAAGAGTGATGGAGGAAGGGAGAGGTTACCTTGTCTTTCATACTGCCTGCAAACCAGCAACCTGCATCCTTCAGTTTGCCTATATACAGACACCTATTAACCTAGCCTTTATTTAACCAAGCCTAGAATTGTGTGCATAGATCTGCATGCAAGAATGCCAAATACAAGATTTGTTAGGTAGGCAGGCAGGCCGTTAGGAGGGCAAGCAGCCTTTGGATTAAACAAGGCAGTTATCAGTCCCAGAATTCACAGCCCCCAAAAGCTTCACTCTGGTAGAAGAAAAAGAACCCAGCACGCATTTCTGCAAAGGGGGGGGGGAATGGGGGCTCCAGCAGCCCTTCTGACGCCCTGCCTTTTGGGCATTGTTGAACATCTCCCCCCCCCCCCGCTCTGTCTGTCTGTTCTTGGCTTACAAGCTTTTCTTGCAGCTCCTGATTCGTCGCCCCCCCCCCCGCTTATCAAAGCCCCTTTCCAGTGACTGGATTTACATCAAACATGATGTTATTCACCAGCTCCTTCGCGTCATAAGCTACAGTTTGCTGAATAAGCTACATTTGCAGGGCTGCAATTTCAAATTCTTTGGCAAACTTAAGACGGCACATTACACAGCGGAGCCATCACCTTGCACACAAAAGTTCCCTCTAGTCATAGCTCTTGTTTCCCCAGGAGTCACGTGTGGCTGTGGAGTGTTGGGCCACAAGGAAGGCTGAGCACCAAGAACACATGCTGGAGAAATTGCCCCGGTGCCCTTTGGAAGGCTCAAATGCTCTGGCCATCCAATGGAAAGAGAGGACTCCTCCGAGAAGACCCCGATGCTGCTGCTGGGGAAGACGGAAGGCAGAAGGGGGTGGGGGAGGGCAGAGAAGGAGGAGATGGTTAGATAGGGAAATTGGGAGAAGGGGGGGGGCTGGTATGCTGTGGTCCATGAAATTGCAAAAAGTCGGGTGTGACTTAGCAACTGAATGACAACAAATTCCAAAATTGTTCCTAAACAGCCTGATTTGACCCAGGATTCAGCTGACTCGGAGGCAGGGACCCTCTAGAGCAGTGTTTCCCAACCTCGGCAAACTTGAAGAGGTCCGGACTTCAACTCCCAGAATTCCCCAGCCAGCAAATGCTGACTGGGGAATTCTGGGAGTTAAAGTCCGAACATCTTTAAAAGGCCAAGGTTGGGAGACACTGCTCTAGAGAACAGCCAGTCTGCCCAACTTGGTTGCTGTTACCCAGCTCCACCACCTGGCAGAATTTGGCCACTTACAGCTGGGCCATTCACCCCTAGAGAGGCAGGGAGGGGGGCGGAGGGGGAGAGCCAAGAGGGGCCACCCTACCTGGATTAAGCAGCCCTTCTGCAAGATGGGACCAGGGGAGCACGAATCCCAGGCAGCTGCAAGTACCCGAGAGAGGGGATGGTGCCCGATGCCCACTTGTAGGGCTCCGAGCCCTGGTCTGCAGAAGGAGGCCACTCAGACCTGGGCAGAACCTCCACCTCAAAGGTCTCCCGGAATCCCCCGCTGTGCCCGCTCCCTGGGCTGGCACCCTGCCCACCGGCCTTTCGCAGCAGAAGAGGAGGCTGGCACGTGGGCGGGGGAGCCCCTCAGAGACAGGGCTGCCGTGGCCCAAGAGGGATGCACGGAGGCCAGAGCAGGCGCAGGATGCACCCAGAGGGCGGCTCACAATTCAGCACCGAAGGCCACCAGCAACCGGGCCAGCGAGGAGGCAAGGCCATAAACGGGGGACAGCCATGAAGCCCCCACAGCCTGCACCCCCTCAACCAGGAGGGCGAAGCGGGTGGCGGCACCCTCAGCGGGCAGGGATGGGCAGGGTTAGGCAAGCCCCCTCCCCCCCGTAAGGCAGGATGCCCACACGAACCGAACCAGTGCCCGACGTCCCCGCCGTCCCTCCCGCTGGAGCCCGGCGAGGAGCAGGCGCACTCTTCGGCCGCTCGGGCCGTCTTGCGCGCGTTGCGGGCGCCCCCCGGTGGCCACAGAGAATCCACGACCCGAAGAAGACCGGCGCCCAACGACGGCGGGACCCCCACTTGCCCGGGATCCCCAGACAAGGCCACCTTGCAGGTTGGCCGCTGTCCTCGCGTAACCCGCCCCGACGGGCAGGAGGCGGCTCGCAACAGGCTACGCCGGGGGCGCGGGGGGCGGGAAGGGTTTGCGGGCTAGGCGGGCGTTCAATTGAAACCAGCTCCGCCAATGTGGCCTTTGGAGATATTAGCCGGCGGGGTGGGGGGGGGCTTAGTCCGCCATTGGCTGGCATAAGAAACGCCCCCAAACAGCAGGGCGGGTGGACACACACACACACACACACACACACACACACACAGACGTGTGTTCCATTTCCTCAAAATGAGCCTCTTGGCCGCTCCGTTTCTTGTAAATCAGGCTGGACTTTTTCTAGAGAAAGGCAGGGCCGAATCCTTAGGACTCCAAGGAAAGCCCCTTCTGGTGACTCAGTTGCCCCTCCTTCCCTCCCTGGGGCTGCCCTCCTGCCCAGATCCTGCCCGGTGGGTCAAGAAACCGAAGGAAAAAGACAAAACAACACATACAGAATTGTGTTTTTTTTTTCTTCCCCCCCCCTCCTTGCTCTTGTTCTGTATGTGTTGTTTTGTCTTTTTCAAAGAAAAAATAAAATAAAATTTATATATATATATATAAAAAAAAGAAACGGAAGGAAAGAGTGTGGTCTGGAAGCCCCCTCCCCGTAGTTGTGGGGCCTGTTGGTTGACACCCAGAGGGCTGCCCTGGACTCTGGCCGCTCGAGAGACAATGCCCATTGCCGGCTTCCTAGTCTCGGAGGCTGAGAAGCCACCCAGGGGCAAAGCACATTTGGGGGTTGCACGTCTCCCCCCCTCGTTACTCTGAATCACCCCAAGAACAGAACTGCTTTTCCAAAGGTCAGATTTATAGAAGTCCAACACGGAGCTGCTGTCCGAGAAACACACAGGTAAGCGTGCCCCGTCCCGGAAGCCTCCCAAAGGCTGCAACCTCAAACCCCAACCATGTCGGGAGGGCAGGTTTGGACAGGAGAGCTGCCTGCCACCAATGACCCCGCCCAGCAGGACCAGCCGCTGCTCCAGAGACCACAGAGGGCAACTCCCCTCCCCCCCCAACTGGGACTTGCCTTCCCGAGAACTCATCTGCTCCCTTGTCCCCCTTTTGCTTCCTGTTTCAGTGGAAGCCCTGCAGAGGCAACCCATCTGCAGATCTGGGCGAGGGAGGAGGGGGCTGGGGGCTTCCCTCCCCTGGCTGAGACCCACACTTGCCAGGTTTTTAGAAAAAGTGGAGGCGCCTGCTGGGATTGTTCTTCCCCTGAAGGGCAGAGAGGAGCCACCAGGAGGGGAAGCCAGCCTGGCAGAGCCCAGGCCTTGTCCAACAGCAGAGGCCTCCTCCCCAGCCCCTTCCCCTGAGCCCAGGTCAGCTGCCCCCCAACCCGGATCGCTTTGTGGGGCTGGGAAAGAGGAGAAAGCCACCCTGCAGCTCCCCATGAGGTAGCAGACCTTGGTGGAGTAGAGGAGGGGGTCTGTGGGGCCGCCCCACAGCCTTTCCCTACATCTGGGAGGCCACAGCATACCAGTCTTTTGGGACAGCTGCAATCCCGGGTCGGCTGGGGTGCCTGCTAGTCTCTGCGGGTGGCAGTCATTCTGATGGGGAGAAAGACCTCTGGGCTCCCAGGAGGGGCAGCCCGGCCCCCTGGCTGCACTGCTTCCACCCGGGGCCTCTGCAGGAAGAGAGCTTGGCACAACTGGCGGCAGGATCCAGGTGCCCTTGGAGGAAAGCTTTTGCCCTGCCAGCCTTCCCTTCGGGGAGTCTGTCAAGGCTGCTGGGCATGGGGTGCAGAGAGGCAGGTGGGCACATGGCTCGGCTGTGCAGCTGGCCTGGCATCCCCATGGCTTCCTGGTCAGACCTGCTCCTGCTGGGCGAGATGGCAGTCCTTCTCTTGCATGCCCGCCTGCTCCCCCAGCAGGGTCTCTTGGGTGGGGAAGGCAGGGCAGTCCTCTTCGTTCTCGGTGGGCTCCAGGGGCTGCAAGAGAACCGGGGCATTGGAGGCTCTGCTGGCATCCTGCACCCCCCTCCCATCATCCACAGCAGAGCCGTACTCGGAACTGCAGCCCCAGGTGCTGTTCTTGGCCCCGGGGTCTGGCCCCGGTCCCCCCTCCACCCAGGAGGGCCACAAAAAGGAGCACCTACCAGATCCTGGTGCCGCTTCCGAGGACCTAGGCAGGAGGAAAGAACACATCAACTGCGGGACTATGCAGAGGCGGCCTGCTCCACCCATTGGGCCACTGGGCCCATCAGGGAAAGGAGCTGGAGGGCTGCGACCCGTTCCCCTAGACCCAGCACTGGAGCTCTGCTCTCGAGCAACGTTGGAAGAGGCCACTGCATGTGGCGGAGTCTTTCCCCCAACCTCCCCAGCACGGACAGAGTTGGGGTTCAGGCTGAGAAGCCAAGGGCATCGGAATCTGAAGAAGCCTCCCCCCACCCTCCTGCTCCCCCCCCCGGGGACCCCCGTCTTCCTGCTCCCCCCCCCATGAGAGGCCTGGGGGGGGGGTCTGAGCACAGGACAGGTACTCCAAGGAATACCGACTGAGGCAGGTTAGAACCGCCCCCTCCCCAGGAAAGACTGCGAATGGAGAACCCCGAGGGCTCTCCCAGAGGCAAGCCCCCCCCCACTCACAGTTGCCATATCGATGCCACAAGAAAAGGAGCGCCCCCAGCAGGAAGGCAGCAATGGGGAGCAGCAGCAGCAGCAGCAACAGGTGGCTTTTCCTGGCCTCAAGGGGCTTCAAGGGGGAGGCCTCTGCGGGAAGAAGAAGCAGAAGGAGGAGAGGAAGAAGGGCCGCCTGCTGCAGCCCCCAATATGGGTTTCCCTGCTCGGCCTCTGGGCCAAGCCCCCACCCCCCCACGAACAGCAGGGCACTTAGGGGGCAGGTTGACAGCTGGGCTTCTATGCACACACGCACCCTTCCTTCCCCATTGCTTGAGAGGCCTCTGCTTACCACAAATGACGTCCGTGGCCTTAGTGCCCTTGGCCTTCTGGACCTGCCCCTCCTGGCACCTGCGAAGGCAGAGCGGCCTGAGGTGCAAATACTCCCCCACCCCCACGGGCCCCATCGCAGAGCGTCCGCTGCTGGGGAGCAGAGCCAGGCCTCCCCCAGGGGTTCCCGCTGAGGCGGAAGAGCAGCGGAGCACAACCGCACACTCTGCCAGGTCAGAGGGCGGGAGTGGGTGCGTAGGTGGCCGGTCACCCAGGCAGGCTCCCCGGGAGCCGACCCAGCAGAGCATCCTGCAATGGGCTCTGACCAGGTGGCAGAGGGCAAACGGGACCCTGGGCCTCCTGCAGCCCCTGCGTGTGGGGGAGGGCGCAAGGCCCCTGGGATGGGACTGTGGCTCCCTCAGGCACAGGAGGGGCGTGGCTTTGCCTCGGAAGGATGGCGCCGGGCACCATTTTATCGCCTGCCAGAGTGACAATCCTGGGCTCTTGGCCCGCAGGGAGGAATGCTGTGGCCTTCTGCCCTGCCTGCGCTTCCCTTGGGCCATTCAAGGGGCCGGGGGCCATCCTGCGACGCTCCCCCGCCTGGCATACCTGCTCCAGGGCTGGCACCGAGCTGTGGAGGACGAGACATTGGAGAAATGGCCCAAAGAGCAGGGGGCACACAGAGTGTCATTTACGTGGTTGCCTGGAAATACGCAAGACAGAGTCGCCATCAAGCTGGCAGCATGCGCCACCCTGCTTCCGATCCTGCACCAGCCCCATCCACCACCACCCCTTACCCGGGTGCATGCCAGGCTTCCTAAGAACAGGAGGATCTCCCGCCTGGAGGAAAGCTTCCAGGCCCTCTCCCCACCCACCCCCGCAGCAGAAGAGAGGGTGGAGGTGGGGCCTCCCCCAGCCCTATCCTGGGGTATCTTTTAGGGAGAGGCCAGAATCTCCTTGGGCAGCCAGATGGGGCAGCCCTCCACCGGAGGCCCTGGGGCTGCTGCCCTCACCTTCCCGTTGGACCCCTTCCCTTGCGCCACAGGAGGTGTGGGGCTGGCAGGTCTCGCACTCATGGCTGGAGCAGTGGGTACCCTCCCGGCAACGGCAGAGGGCGTCTTGCTCTTTGCTCCCGTTCCGATGGACAACCAGGCCAGCTTCTGAAAGGGGAGAGGGTCCCAACAGGTTTCTGTAGCTGAGGGTTGACACGAGGGGTCCTTGGCACTTTCTGGGCTTGGCTGTTATCATCTCGCAGATGTTTCGTGACCCAACTAGGGAAGATCATCAGTGAGGTTGCTTTCACTGAGGATGTTACCTAGTTGGGCCATGAGACATCTGCATGAAAACAGCCAAGCTCAGAGGCCGCAAGGACCCCATAAAGGGAGAGGGGTACGTGGAGGGAGGGAGGGAGGGAGGGGGGCTTTGCTGGGCAAGGTGGCTCCAGTGGAGCAAAGGGGGCCCCCAGCTGCACTCACTCAGGCGGCAGAGGCGGTGCGGGGTGCAGTGAGGCTCCCTGGTCCAGCTGGCCTGGAAGTGACCCTCCTCACACGGGCTGCAGGTGGTATCGGACCCCCCCGAACAGGCAACTGCCACCTTGTGGCCTGCAAGACGGGGAGGAAACAGGCCGAGGCTGGAATGGGGGAGCACTGGGGGGGGGGTGCTCTGAAGGAAGCTCTCTGTGGGGAAGGGGAGCCCTCAGACAGGCAGCGCTGGAGACCTCCAAGGGGCCCGTCTCCACACCAGCAGCGGAGGGGCAGAGAAGCACCGGGGGACCAAGGTGCTGCTGGGAAGAGGGCTTCTGCCCCCTCCCCCCCCCACCAAGGAAGAGCAGAAGGGGGCTGAGGAACCGCCTGAAGGAGGGTGAGGGGCAGGGCGAATAAAATGCTTGGGGAAGAGAGTGCTGCCCCACACCCTACCTGGTCGGCATCGGCTGCAGCACCTGCTGTTCGACAGGTACTGAGTGCTGTTGCAGCTGGGCTCCTGCGCGAAGACCAGGCCCTGCAACTGGAAACACCGCAGGCGATTAGGGGCCACACAGGCATCTCCCCTCCTCCCCCCCACTTCCTTCTCTCAGACTGCGAGGACTGAGAAGGCAGGTTCCCTGGCGAGCAGCCTGGGCAGGATATGTGCTGATCGGGTCTCCCCACTTGGCAGAGAAACCAAGATGCCCAGCCCCACCACCCACATCTGGCAGGCTCAGCTTTCAGGGCCCAGTTCGCTCCTCCCAAAGCCACCGGCAAGGGCCGGGCAGGAACAGCTTTAGCAACAGCTGGGCTGCCAATGGAAGAGCGCCTCCCACAGCCACCTCCCGGGAAAGTCCTGCTTCTTTCTTCCCTTGGCCTCACTGGACAGAACTGGGCCCCCTTGCCCAGGCCCAGAAGCCAGCCTAGGCAGAGGGGATTTCTTTCTGTTTAAGTTCTTTCATTTTTATTTTCATATAAGTAACCACAAGTATACCATTGCATATTAACAGAGACTGTTTTGTATTATCCAATATTATATCAATTCCTCTTACATCAACCCACAAGTATTATCATTGGCTCTTCCGCTTTCCATACACCGTATTTTGCTCTCCCCCCCCTCTTCTCCTCCCCCCTCCTCTTTTCTTCCCCCAGAGGGGGATTCTGGGTGCCAAGCAGCCAACTTCAAACATGGGGAACTGTTTGTGGCATCAAGGCTGTACCCCCAAGGGAGGCAGGGGGGGGGGCAACACCTTTGTCTTAACTTCATGTCAGGCCCCCAAATCAGGAAAGGCAGGTGGAGTCTGTTCTAAGCAGTTTCCTTTATGCTTCCTTACCCACAGACATCATCTTGACAAACTAAAGCCAACTATTTGCACATTATATAGAGAATAGGCTGAGAATCTCTAGGGAGGAGCCAACTTCAATGCCTCTTTGCCCTCTGGAATGCAGCGCCCCCCCCTTGGGAATCCAGACTACATTCCACACCACCTTTTTCTGCCCTGGCACAATGCTAATGAACTGTTATGGAACCAACTGGTGACATGTGTCCCAAATTGAAACATGAAGGAAACTGAATGTAGCCACCAGGTGCTTCACAGACCCATTAAGAGCAACCAGGGAGTGCAGAGAAGAGGGTGGAATAAGGGGGAGGATGTGACCCTCCCCCCCCTCACTGATTTTTTTGTGCAGAAGGGCTTGGCCCTAAGGTTGGGCAGCGCGCGCGCGCACACACACACACACACACACACACACAGAGGAAGGACACAATTCCGCCAGCCCAAAAGACGGCGGAGGAGACTTTCCGCCCGCCCTTTGCCCTCCCCCAGGGGACTCCCCCTCCCCCCGTGCCCGCCAGTCCGAGAGGGCTACTGGCACTCAGAAGATCGGCCAGACCGCCAGGAGCCGCTCTGCTCTAGCTCTGCCCCAAGGACGAAAACGGCTGGGGGACTTTGGGCCGGTAACGCTCTCAGCCCAGCCCACCTGGCAGGGTCCTGGGGGGGAGGGCGAAGGAGCGTTGGTGAAGTTTCCTCGCCGAGACTTCTTGAGAGAAAGGAAGAAAGGCGGGATCTCAAGGTATAGTAAAAGGAAGACTATAAAAGAGGCTGCCGGAGAGATCTGGACTCCGGGGGGGGGGGGGGGAGCCAGGCAGATCGGGCTCGGCTGGGCTCCAGCTCCCGCGGAGAAGCCGGGGGCCCAAAGGGGAACTCGGGAGGAGAGGCGGCTAGGTGTCGCCCCAGAGTGCGCTGGCATTTCTGGGCGGCGCCCAGCCGGAGCTCGCGGGGGTTCCCGGGGCCGGTGGCCGTCCGGCCGGGCGAAAACGAAGCTCACCGTAAGCAGAACCGCCGCGCTCAGCCCCGCCGACCACCTTCGCCCCTCCATCGCCGCCGCCGCCTCGGCCCACCGCCTCCACCCCACCTCTTTATAGGCGGCGGGGCTCTCGCCGGCCCATCGGGCGGAGCGCCCAACTTCCAGGGGTGGCGCCGCAGTCTGCCCGACCCCCGGACCCGCCCGCCCGCCTGCCGGGAATCCCCCGCAGAGGGAAGTCCCGTGCTCGGTCAGGGGCGACAAGTAACACCACCCCCACTTCGTCTGTCCTTTTCCGCTGAGATTGTCCTAACTCGTGGGGTTGTTGTGGGGGAGGGGACGCCCAATAAGAGGGGGAGCTCCCGCGGCCATAGCAGCAATAGCGTCTGGGGGTCGCTCGCCTTCCCGCCCCCGACTGGAGGTCGCCGTGCGAAAGGGCAGCGCTCCGAGGGCATCAAGCAGAAGGGCCAGGGGCCGGAGGGGCGACGGCCCCGCCAAGAGCCGCTGCTGCTGGTTTCCGGAGCGAGCGAGGGGCGGATTGGACCTCAGCCGGCCTGGACCTCATCGAGAGTCCTCCAGACCTTCCGAGCGGAGAGATTCGTGGCGACGGCTTGTCGGGCCGACCGGAGAGCTGAAAAGAACAGGGAAGACCCCCCCCCTGCAGCAGAGCCTAAACATCCGGGGAGGGGGGCTTGGATGGAGGTGTCCGTTTTGGGGCTCTCCTTGGCCACCCCAGCCTGCCACCTGCTGCAGTCGAGGGGATGCCCCTGCCCTGGGAGAATGCCTGGAGCATCCTGGGGACCCCCGTGCTGCCTCAGCTGCTTTCAGAGGTTCCCCCCAATGGGATGGGGGTGGCAGCTTGCCCATCGGGCTTTCTCCCGGATTTGGGGCCCTTTGGAGTGAAGAAACATCAAAAGCAGCAGCTCAGAGCCCAAGGAAAGTCCTGCCGAGGCCAGTTGGTCAGCTGAAGGGGCCACAGTCGTAATTGAGGATTGGAGGGAGCCCCGTGACTTCATTTTATGGGGAGGGTCTCCACCCCCTCTTGTCATGGTTCAGCCACAACCCATCTGTGAAAGGGACAGTGAAATTCAGCACCCCAAATTTTATTCCTGCTTCTGAGGATGAAATCCAGCACCCAAGAGGTGAAGTGAAGGAAGCAGAGGAAAAGGCGCCCCCCCCCCCAGGCCTGGGGTTTTCCATCTGGCAAGATAGAGAGGAATGTCCCCCCAACCCAGTGCTTCTCAAATAGTGGGGCGGGCCCCCAGGGGGGGCGCAAGGCTCCGTAAAGGGGGGCTCAGCTCAAATTATTTTATATATTTTTGTTTTGCAGGTTAAAGTTTTTTTTTAATATTGTGTTCCTTTAAATCCTGTGCTCCTTTAAATCTTTTCTGCTACAGTTAATAAAGCTATTCTTTGTTGTAAATTGATCCACATTTCTTTCTTTTTTTATTCTCTTATACGTTAATAAGGATACAGTGTTATGCAGAGATGTACTTATAACAATTTTATAGACAAATGATACTATTTACAGTTGCGCGGGGGGCGTGAAATGTTTTCTTCTTCCTGACAGAAAATAATTGAGAAGCACTGCCCCAACCCCAACTCAAAACCCCACTCGGGGTCACTTCCCCATTCCGTGTTATGCTTGGCTGGAGGCCTGCTGGGAAAAGGCGTGTTGGGGCGTGGGTGGCCCAATGGCCTGGGAAAGCCCCTCCCCATCCCCCAACTTTTCAGTAGAAAAAGCCCCTACAACTGCTCCTCAGTTCAGTTTGCTGACACATGGGGGGGGCTCTTCAGCCCACTTGTGAAAGCTCTATTTAAAAGGATAAGAAGCTACTGCTGTGTCGTAGTCCCCTTTAATAAGCCCCGGAAGCAGGTTGACAATGCTGAGCTCCCGCACCGTCAGATGCCCTTCTGCTGCTGCTGAGAGGCTTATGAAGGACGTTGGTTTGCTGCCCATCTTGCCATGAGGCAAAGTTCTCCCTGGAAGCCTAGATGACTCAGTCTCAACTCAATCATATATTCAACTGATAAGGAGGAGAGCCCTGTGGCTTAGTGGCTAAGACTCCTGCCTAAGATATAATACAGCCCAGGTTCAAATCCCAGTAAGGGTATGGCTAGCTGATGAGAGCTAATTAGCTCGAAATAGATCTATACTAGTCTCCCTTTATTTATTTATCAGTACAAATACAAAACAAACACACACACACATATATATATAATTTCTTTTTTAAACATAGAAGACAACATAAAAAAATTCTCATCCATTACATACAGCATGTCGTTTGGTTACAAGCTTTTGTGCGTCCATATTTTCAGTTACATATACAGTCACAAATTTTCCATCTAATACGACTAGGTACCTCACTTTCATTTTACATCATATATTCAATTACAATTAATATTTCTTTCCTTTCAGCAAACCTAATTCCCTTGCATTCTTAATTATCTATTTAATAACAATATACCTTTATGTAATCACTTATCTAATTCTGATTATTTTTACAACATAAAATAATTTTCCAACTATTTATGTTTATACATCACTACTTTCAATTATGCATAGTCCCATTAATCATCCATTAAGTATGTTTATGTTCATTGTTGTCCTTGTACATCATACATTCTAACAAAAAATATTGTTCCTTCATTTTTAAACAACGTATTCTAAATGCTCACTTCATAAATATACCAATCTTTCATTACTTCCTTATTAAACTATCAACAACAAAATATCTTTATAATATACATCACTACCTACAGTTAAGCATAATAGCTGATTTAATTCTTGTGGGTAACTAGACAGAGGACTAGTTGCTTGTGGCAAAAACTTCCCAGTAAATAAGGCTGTATCTAGTAAAAGCCGAGAGTTTTATTTTTATTCACTTAATTTTCCAAAGCTCCTGCCGGTAGGACAAAGAGCAACGGGTTGAAACCGGTAGGGAGAGATCCAACCTGAAAATAAAGAGGCATTTCCTGACAATCCCTGGAAGGGCTTCCCTCCAGCCCCACCAACAGGGGCACCTGGGAGAAGGAGGGTCCTGGGGAGCAGGAGGAGAAAGCAGCCCAACCTACATCCAGCACATCACAACCAGACTTCGTGTTATTGCCCAAAGCAACCTGGTCAGGGGAAAATGGAAGGCCGAAGGGGGAGGGGAGGGAGGGATCCTAAATGTTTCATTCGTAGTGGATGCTCAGAAAACAAATCTCCATGGTGGCGCGTCTCTTCCCCCCCCCCACCGCCAATGGAAATAAAATCAGACTTTATGGCAAAAATAGAACTTGAAAGAACACCCTTTTTTCTCAGATTCCAGAACCTACCAGAAACAGAAAATGAAGATCTTAAGGATATTATGACTACAATTTTAGCAGAATATATTAAGAGAAACAAAAAACAGTTGTGGTGGGATATGGATCTGGTTTACAGGATTAATTCAGCATATGCTACAACACACAATGTTCCAAGGGAGGTACATGTCAAGTTTCTTAGGAGGACCACGAGGGGTGAGGTGCTAGGGGCCCAAAGGGAGGGACCATTAAAATATAAAGATAATTACCATTATACCAAATATAAAGATAATTACCAAAAGAATTACCATTCTTAAGCACATTCCGAAAAAAATAAGGGAAAAAAGGAGGAAGCATTCCTCCTCATCAAATAAATTATACAATAAAGGAGTTTGGTTTAGAATGGTTATTGCCAGAGGGAATGTTGATTTTTTGGGAGGGAAACAGAATTAGAATTAATACAGTGGGGGAGGCAGAAGCCTTCATCAAAAAACACAGTTCCCTCCTAGAGGATGAAAATAGGGGAAGTGGTGAAAAAGGTAATAATGTGCAAGATATGAAGGAGGTGGGGGGGGGCTGTGGCTCCGTCTGGGGAGCAATATCGAAAAGGCTCAGGTCACAAAAATAAATGTATTTGAAATACTATGGTAATTGTCGATATACGGGTCAGAGGGGGCCCAACGGGGGGGGGGGCAGGAAGGGGGGCACCAACGACCCCGAAAGCAAAAGAGCTCGACTCCGCCCCTCCCGTCCGGAGAGTCTGAGCTTCTGGTCTCTCCTCCGGCCAGCCGCCCGGAGGATTGTGGGAATTGAAGTCCGAGGCGCCGCGAAGGCGGCCAGACGAAAGCACAGGGGCGGATTGGCCAGCGGCAGAGAAAGGGGCGGGGTCGGTCGCGACGGAAGACCCGGAAGCGGAAAAGCCGCCCACACCCTCTGGTGGGCGTGGCGTCGCGAGAAGGCCGTTGCCGCGTCGTGAGGCGAGAGGAGAGCGGCCGGGCCCGTCTGTCCCGGTGAGTGAGCGAGCGCGCGCGGCGGCGGCGGCGGCGGCGGCGGCGTCGATGGCGGGCGGGGCGGGGTTCGCGCGGGCGCTCCTCCCCCTCCGGGAGGCCGGCAATAAACGCTCCTTTCCCGCTGTGGCTGTTGTGTTCTTTGGCGCTCGTGCCCGCCTCCTCCGCGCGCGCCCCCGACGCCGCAGGTGGGGGCGCTCCCAGGAGGGTCCCACGCGGAGACCCGGAATGTCCCCCCGGCAGCCGGCCGGGCATGCTGGGCCCTGGAGTCTCCTCGGTCTCGGAGCCCTTTGGCGACCCCGCTGGGCGAGGCGGGCGCAGGGGTGGGGGAAGCGGCGTCGGCAGGGGCCCCCTCCAGGCCTCCGTCCGCGGCAGCGCCCGCAGCTGGGAAGGGCCGGGCCGGCGGGGAGGCTGAGGCGCCGCTGGGCGGGAGGGCGGTCGCTCCTCCCTGGGGGGCATTTCGGTCTTCCGGCGCCTGAGCCGCTGCGGCTGCGTCCCCGGGCCCGTCTCGCTCGGAGGGGAGGAAGGGAGGGGGGGGAGGTTCTTAGAAGGCGGCTTCCTCCCTGGCGGCCAGTCGGAGGCTCCTCTGGGGCTCTTTAGCGGCAGGTTCTCCCGGACTGGCCTGGGAGCCGCTTCCCATTCGGTCCCCGAGGAGGCTGCCAGGCTCCCTGCGAGGGGGTGGGGGGCGGGAGGCACGTGGCCGCCGGGCCCTCCGGAGAATTTGAGAGGCGAAGCAGAGCTGGGCGGGGGTGAGGGAGGGGAACGGGCGGGCGCTCCAGCCATGCCGGAATCCAGCCCGAAGAAGAACCGGAGCTTTTGGGCCTTTCTGTGGAATCGGGCGAAGCGCCTTGTCAGTAGATCTGCAGCCAAGGAGCCGACCCGGAAGACGGAACGAAGGAGATGCTGACAAGATAGGCCTCTGCCGCGCTCCAGGCTGCCCGTCTTGGGGTCAGTTGGGGACTCTGGGTCACCAAGCTAGGATTATTCTGAAGCCTCGGAAGGAAGGAAAGAAGGAGAGAAAGGAAGGAAGGAAGGAAAGAAGGAGAGAAAGGAAGGAAGGAAGGAAAGAAGGAGAGAAAGGAAGGAAAGAAGGAGAGGAAGGAAGGAAGGAAAGAAGGCAGGCAGGACTCCCCCCCCCTGAGGAGAACGGGGTCTTCCAAAGCCCCCCCCCCCATGGCAGAGGAAATGTCAATCATCCGCTCTGCTCTTCCTTGCTGGCCGGCCCAGGGCAGGTTGCTAGAGAGCCTTGGAGACCAGAGCTCTGCTCTGCCTCTTCAGCACTGGCTCCCTTCATTGGGATGCCTTTTCCCTCCCTCCCTCCCTCCCTCCCTCGAATAGGCTTCTGCTTGGAGGAAGGAGGTCAGGGGGCATATTTCCTTTCTTTTCCCCCCCCCCCCCCGGCACCCTTCCCCGTGCCCACACGCCTCTCCCGCCCTTTCTCCCTGCCCAGCCACAGGGAGGGTCTGAGGCAGGGATTCCGGAGAAGCTGGCGGCAGCTTCCTATCGCCCAGGTCAGTGCAGCCACATGGGCACCCGGAGGAGCTCTGCCACTAGAAACCCCTTTTCCCCTCTTCAGGCCGTCCTCGGGTTATGACCTGGGTGGAGACCGGGATTGCCACTGCGGATCCATGCAGTCCTAAAGGAGGTGCCCTATGACCACACCGACTTAATTGCAATGCAGTCCCAGCATTCCCAACTGTGGCCGTTAACTGAGATTCACAGGTCATTAAGTGAGCACCTACCCCAATCCCCAATTCTGGGCTTGGCCCCCTCAAAGCCCCCAGCCTCATTAGGGTTATAACTGCCCGCAGCGCCCCACGTCTGCCTATCTCCCCTGACCATTTCTGCCTTGCCCTTCAGCAAGCAGCCCCAGAACCATCCCGGCCTGCTTGCAGGGCTCAGGAAAGCTGTAGCCCCCTCAACCAGTCCCAGCCGCCCTGGAGCCCTTGCGCTCCGAGACCCCTGCCGCCCTCTGCCCCACCGCCCTGGCTGTTTTCTCGCCCCCCACTGGTGAGGAGGTATGCCCAGCTGTTCCCTGACCTGTGCCGGCTACTTCTTGAGGTTCACCAGAGTCCCCTGCCTGGCCCACCTTCGAACGGTTGTCCCTGGTTGGGTCTAGCAGGGCCGGAATAGAGCCAGGAGGAAGGCGGCGGTGAGAGTGGAGGCCCCGGAGGGAAAGTGGCCGTTGCTAGGGAATAAGCTGTAATTCCAGGGGACGCTGGGGGTGGGGCATGGGCAGCTTCCACTGACCCTTGCTGGGCTTACTCTTGGACAGCAGGTAGATGGGGTGATCCCCAAGATCGCTCTCAATGCTCAATCAATCTAGGGTTGGGAGGGACATTGGGGGGGAGGGGGGTCTTCTAGCCCAATCCCCTGCTCAAGACCCCATACCATTTCAGACAAATAGCTGTTCATCAGGCAGCCCTTTCCTCAGCCTTCATCCGTCCAAGGTTGGAAAAAGGAGGACCCAGATTGTTGGGTGGGGGGGAAGATGCTAAAGTGGACTTTTATTTAGCCAGGGAAATGACTTAACAGCCCTGCATCCTGCCTGGCAGCGTGTGCCGCCAATGTCCGAGCAGAGTTGTGATTGGGCCCAAGGCTGGGGAGAAGCGGGGGCCCCTTTGGAGGCAGCGGGGCAGCCCTGCGAAAGCCTTGCCAATCCAGGGGGCAGAAGAAGGAGCCTCGGCAGAGTCTTGTGGGACATTCCTGGCGCTTCCCTCACCTCTCGTGGCTTAGGACGAAGTTGTGGGTGCCTGCGTGGCTTCTGCGTGTGTCTGTCCCCTTCTGCCTCCTCTCCTCTGAAAACAACGGGGAGTCATTTTGGAGAAGCCTCTGCTCCAATTTCTGTATGACAAACTGGCAGGCCTTCCGCCCGGGAACGGCTCTGGGGCCAGGAGGGGGCCAGCGGTCACGCCCGTTTAGGAGAACCTGCCTCTCCAAGCGTGGCTGACCCAGGCTCAGCAGGAGGGAATCCAGTCTACCCTTTCACTGGGGTGGGGTGGGCCTTAAATATTTCCAGAGGCCGGTGGGATATTCAGATTTGTATAAGTAATTGAGGCCGGCTGATGGCCGGGTCCCACCAGGGAAGGGGTCCCTTCCCAGCCCATTTTGCCCATTTGCGGGGGCCGCGTTGAGTTCATCGTGGGCCTTCGTGTGCTGAAGCCGCTCGCGTCGCCCTGGCAGGTGTTAGCTGTGTTGGGGGCTGCCTCAGAACGGAGGCCTCCCCCGTCCACCTCCGCCTGCCGAATCCTGGATGCAAATAAAGGTTTTTTGACGCTCGTTGGTCCCTTGCGTGGATTTCCTGGCTTCACGTTTGTTGCTTTCTTTTCGATATTTACTGATGATCTTTTCTTTGTTTCATAGCATTGAACAGATGGGTTGATTATTCTTTTCAGATATTAATAAAGCGGCGGAAAGAAGAGAAATGAATAAGCCTCCCTCAAGGTCCAGCCCATCGCGAAGGTAAAGTACTCTGAAGCAACCAGTTGCCTGGCTCAGCGGCGCTGCCTCCCAGGCCCCAGTGGAGCCTCTCTGAGGGGAATCTGGCGGGATTCCCAGCCCCGGCCAACCTCCCGGGCGCCTCAGGTGAGGGAGGAGAACCTGCCTCTCTCTTCGACTCGAGGGCGTCCCTGGTGAGCGCCTTGGGCGGCCCCACCATGGGCCGCCATGGGGGTTGCGTTGAGGGCAGAGACCTCAGGGGAGCAGCTCCCCTTACGGAGGCAGCCCTGCTTGGCCACCACGTTGCCCCGAAGATGGACGCGAGATCTCCTTTGGCAGAGGATTCTTCGGTCCTCCCTTGGCACTCCACCTGCGTTGTGCCCACCACACGTGGGCGGTTCTGTTGGCATCAGCACAGAGCTGTGCGCAGCCTCTGACCTGAAGACCCTTCCCACCAGGGCAGGAGCTGGGATGTACCGGGGGACCCTGGGTCAAAGCGCACGCATAGACCCAAGCATTGCTCTTGATGCTGATGGGCGGCGCGCATGCAGGTGCCTGAGCCTGGCTTTGTCCGGGCGCTGTAGGCAAGACGCACGCGGATGCCTGGGCATTGCCTTGACCCCGGTGCCATTGGGAAGAAAGCGGCAGTGTTGGGGGGGGGCATCTGGTTGGAGTCCTTCTGGAGCTCCTGTCTCCTGCCTACATCTGCCACGCGCAGCGGAGGGCATCGCCCCAACTTCTCTTCACGGTTCTACCTGCTGCTGTCCTGCCCCAAATTTGCCTGGCTCTTCTTTAAGCAGACTTTGGGCATCCTTTCCGATTCTCTGGCCCTTCTTGTATCCCCATGGATGAGACGGTTCATGTGGACTTTGCAAAAACAGACTTATGTGAAGTCAAAGAATCCTTAAATACATTGTCCTAATCGGCACGAAGCTTTTGGTGAGGGATGCCACGTGTTAAAGCACAGTCATTCCACGTCTCCTGAATTCTCCGCGGGTCGCTGCGCAGCAGGGTAGGGGTCTCTTGCAGTTGTTCCAGCAGCCCTGATGCTCTGGTGGGGAGGGGAGGGCTTCCTTGGCCGTTTTGGCCCTTCTGGGAGATTGGCTCTCCCTGCCTATCTCTCAGGAGTTTGGCCCCCTCCTGTCCTAAGTAGGGTTGTGTCATGGCTCCCGGGAAGTGCCACCATGGCCGTTTCCAAGTGGGGAGTTGCTCCAGGCTGGTGTGTGTGGGGGTGTCTCCCCCTTCCCCCCAGGACAGTCAGCTTCCACCAGCCACCAGCTTCGGTGGCCCCATAAACTTCCTTCGGGGCCAAAGTGGGTCTTGCTGACCTCCAGCAGCGGGTCCCGAGACCGAGCCAGCCTCCTTTTGGAGCCAGGCGCTGTTAATGCTTGGGGTCTAGTCGGGGGGCCCTTGCCAGGGAAGGGAGGGCCGTGTAGGGCTGAAGATGCCTCCCAGATTTCTTTCCTGCCTTGGGAATCTTCCATCGTTTGCCTTGCACTGCTTGCTTGCTGTGGAGATGAGCGCTAGGCTACGCCCCAGAGGGAGGCCAAGATTGCGCGGCTGCCTTTCTAGACTCTGACGTGGACAATGGTCTGGTTCCCTCCCCTGACCCCCTTCCCTCTTAAGGGCTTTTCCCGCTCCTTCTGGCAGGGAGCCCATCCCTTTCGGCGAGAGAGACGTGAGGAGGGATCGCTCTCCCAATCGGGGCAGCCCGCGCAGAGATGGCAGGAATGGTCGAGAGTCCCGGGACGGACGGGACCTTCGGGCGCGAGAGTTGCGGGGAGGCAGAGATCATCGAGACCCCCGGGATGTGCGAGATTCTCGAGAGCCTCTCTACGACCGCTTCAGGGAGGCCAGAGAGCCACAGTACAGGTAGGCGCAGGGGAGGTGGGCTGCTGGGGAGGGGTCGGGCCCCACCCGGCTGACAGGCTGCTGTTGGCCTCTCTGCAGGCGAGAGGAAGGCTATGACCGCTACACCCGTCTCGACGACTATGGCCGCAGGCGGGAGGAGCCCTCTTACGACCGCTACGGGGACCCCATGGACAGGCCCACCCTGAGCACCGAAGGTCAGGCACTGCCCAGATGCACATGGGGGGTGGGGGGGGTGGAGGCGAGGGCCCACCCTCACGCCGGCAATCTTCCCTGCAGAGCGCATGAAGAGGGAGGAGAGGCGCCGGGAAGAGCTCTACCGGCAGTTCTTTGAGGACATCAAGAAGTGCATTGATGCCGAGCGGCCAGTGGATTGCTCCGTCATCGTGGTCAACAAGCAGACCAAGTAGGTGGCTGAGGGGGGCATCAGCTGGGCAGGGCCAGCCTGGGGCTCCTTTGTCAAGGCCCTGCTGGTTCCCTTTGGCAGATGCCCCAGGCAGACTCTGTTCTCTGGGCTTCACCCAACGCAGGGATTACGCCGAGTCGGTGGGGCGCAAGGTGCGCGACCTGGGCATGATGGTGGACCTGATCTTTCTCAACTCGGAGATGTCCTTGCAGCAAGCCCTGGACGACGTGAGCCAGGGGGGCTCTGCCTTCGCCATCGTCATCACCCCCCAACACCAGGTCCACCACTCCTGCACCGTCAACATCATGTTTGGCACCCCCCAAGGTAGACGCTCCTCTGCTGGCCCCGCTGGGCGCATCCAGGGAGTGCCGGGCATCCCCCCCTGCCCCCCCCGATCCCCCCCCCCCCGGGGTCGCTTGGCTTGAGGCTTAGTGAGGGCCAGCCAGGATGACCGGCTCCGTGGTTTGATTAAGCAGGGCATAATTGGTGTCATGCAAGTTGCCCGGGGTGTGTGTGGTCAGATTGTACTTGCGGTTCCAGCTTCAATTAGGCCTCATAACAACCCCCCCCCCCCAAGCTGCCTCGGGACGCTGCGTGAGTTATGCCGTCTTCCGTGCTCTTTGCCTTTGGATCCCGAACGTATCCCGCCCTTCCTATTCCTCAAAATTCAGCTGCTTCATTTGGAATTTAATTGCATTGAAAAATTTGAGGAGGGAGATTGACTTGGGGATCTCAGAAGAACCTTGGCAAAGTTTGGTCAGGCATTCAGAGAGGTTAAAACGCACAAAAGCCCCCAGCATGAGGAGCGGGGGCTGCAGGAAGCCCCCTCGAATCCCATCCAGCGGCCTGCGGAGCTGGCAGCAGATTCTGACAGTGAGGAGGCTGGGGAGGAACCTGGGCCAGTCCTGGAGTCTGGGGAAGGCTCGGACGAGGGCTCTGGTCGTTATGGGCTGCCTCCGGAGTCTTACATCAGCGAGGCAGAAGAACGACGAGAGCCTGTTCCCAGTATGCACATGCGCAGAGCTGCCAGAAGGCCAGAACAGTTAAGAAAACAGGGAGTAAGGCTTGGGAGTAAGGCTTGGAGATGCTTGGCCCCTCCCATAAGACATAAAAGAGGAGCGAACGGGAGGTGAGCCTTTGCAGGAAGCAGTTAGTTCATCCGGTCGGTTCAAGCTTTGAAAAGTTCTGTTTGACTTGGTGCTAAGTTTGGCCTTGCTCTGCATTTGGCAATTGGGCCTCTGGCAGCGTTTCAAGGGAGATAAAGGGGGGTGTGGATCAACATTTCCCTGAAAGACTCTGGCAACTCGAGCAGACGCCTGTCGCAACCTTCACACGCAGGGTGTGAAGCCTTGGGGACTGTTAATGACCCTCGTTCCCAGCCATATCAATAAAAGAAGGTTTTGGGGGCTAACATCCTGATTTTTTTAAATTTAATAAATCCTGTCTTTTTTTAAATTTTAAATTTTTATTGTATATTGGGTTTTTATTAAACAGGGTATGTTAATGGTTTTAATTGTCTAAATGTTGTAATCTATTACCTCCTCCGTGCATGTATGTCTTTGTATATATGTATGTTTATATATGTCCTAGTGTACGCCGCCCCGAGTCCTGTCTGGAAAGGGAGCGGCTAATAAATTCAAATTTATTATTTATTATTTATTTACGCTTTCTCTGGAAGCCTCAGTCAGAACACCAGTTTGTGAGAGAGGCAGTCCTGGCATTAACTGGGCACTGCGGGGAGTGAGGCTCTTTGTGCCCTAGTCGCACTTGGAGCCCTCCCTGTAAGTATTATGGGCTGTGGAAGCCTCTTTAGGAGGCCGCCAGGTGGACTTAGCCCCCCCCCCCTCCCCCGGCTTTGTCCTTTGTGATGCACAGCAGGTGGTTGCCTCCCCCCTGCCTCACTCCCCCACTCTGGGGCTCTCACAAAGCCATGAAAACTTGGTAGGGGTCCGTCCATCTGTCCGTCCGTCCCAGGGTCTGCCCGGGTTTCTCCTGCTGGATCCAGGTGGGTTTTCTTTTCGGGAGGGGCTAGATCCATGGTATTCTAGTTTTCTTTCAATTGTAAGCTGTCCAGAGCAGCGAATTGGACGTAGGGCTGACTCATGGCCCCCGGCAGCTTCTCCTCCTCCTCCTCTTCCCACTCAGAGCACCGGAACATGCCGCAGGCAGATGCCATGGTGCTGGTGGCCAAGAACTACGAGCGCTACAAGTCCGAGGTCCGTGAGAAGGAGCGGGAGGAGATCGCCAGGCGGGCAGCCAAGATGGCCGACGAAACCATTCTGCAGGAGCGGGAGCGCCCCCTGCCAGCCGAGGAGGGTCTCCGTGGGGCCCACCCCCCAGCCATGCAGGCCCTCCTGAACCTGCTGGCAGACAACCGATACCTGACCGGGGAGGAGACGGACAAGATCATCAACTACCTGCGGGAACGCAAGGAACGGCAGCTACGCGCCACCGCCGAGCCCCTTTCCGGTAAGCCCTGGCTGAGGGGGCGGCCCGGTCCTCTTTGGCCCCCACAGAGTGCTGGGTGGGGGGAGGGCAGTCAAGGTATAGAAGGCTGTGGGGCAGGGCTCACCTTGCCGGCTTACCTCCTCAGCTTCGCTTCCCAGGCAGACGATGGGAGCCGCGTCGGGATCCTTGGTGTCCGCTTCCCAGGGACACCAGAGCAGCCAGCCGCTGCCAGCCTCCGCCACAGCCGCCGGGCCCTCCAACCCTCAGCAGGAGCTGCAGGCCAAGATCCTCAGCCTCTTCAACAGTGGGGCAGCCACCGCCTCGGTGAACGTGGCAACCGGGGGCGGCTCGGGGGTGGGGGGCTCTCCCAATCCAGGCTTTGCTTCCGGGCCCAGCACCTCTGGCCGTGCCCCCCAGATGGGCGTGGCCGGCGTCCCCCAGTCTCAGCAGCGAGCTCCGTCCCAGGCCGCCCAGTTCCCCAACCACCCGGGCTCCTCCAGGGTGTCCGGTCCCCGGCCTTCGGCCCCCCCGCAGTCATCCCAGCCCCTTTACCAGAGCCGGCCCCCTGCACCCAATAACGCGGCCCCCTCGCGGCCGGCCCCCTCCCTGGGGATCAACTTCGACAACCCCAGCGTGCAGAAGGCCTTGGACACCCTGATCCAGAGCGGCCCCGCACTCTCCCACCTGGTCAACCAGACGGTGGGCCAGGCCCGTGCCGTGGCCCCTGCCCAGCAGGCTGTGGGCTCCTACCAGCGGCATTACTGATGCCCGCTGGGCTTTTGGCTGCCCGCTGCAGGGATATTCTGGATGGTGCATGTCTCTCCCCCTCTCCACCCACCAGGCAGACTAGGGCTGGAGAAGGCAGCGACCCCCCCCCCCCTCTGCCTCTGGGACACCCCCCCCCCCCACATGCCCTGCTCCTTCCTTTCCCATTGGGGAAAGAAGGGGCGCAATTCTCCTGAGCAACAAGGAGCAGGCCAGGGCTGGCCAAGGGGGTGTGGGTGTGGGGGAGTGGGCTTAAGGGCCGATCTGTGACTGCTCTTGTAACACCCCTCCCCCCCCTTTGGTTTAATGTTGTAAAATTTGAAAGTTAAGTTTTGGGGGACCTGAGATGCCCCTTTCTTTTACAAGTGGCTCTTGGCAGAGATCGGTTCCTGCTCTTTGATGGTTTGGTTATGCAGAGGCCTCCTCTGTCCTGTTGGCAGGAGGACACACATTTTTAATAAAATTTACATAATGTATATATTGAAACTGGCGTCCATTTCTGTGATTTCAGACTGGCTGAGGGAGGGGATGAGCTGCCCCAGCGCCCGCGTTCCCCCTTGGCCTACCAGGGATGGTCGGATGCCCCTTGGCGGTTTCCCCCGCAGCTTCTGCCTTCCCCTCCGAAGGTCCCCCTTTCAAAAGGCAACTGGAGCCCTTCGGTTTTCCTGGAAGCGGCTTCAGTTCTTGGGGTGAGAAGCCAAACGCTTGGAAGGAAGAAAAGCCTTTTGAAAAGCGCCTTCGGAACAGCCAGTATCTTCGCCTCTCATGACCCCCGTGGGGGTGGGGGGGCCTTCTGTTGAGGATGAGCTCTTGCCCGACCTGAAGATGCCGGCCTGGGGGGGGGGGGCAACGGGGGCTCCTTCCCTTGCACCCTCTTTCCTTCGGAGCCGGACTGTTGTGCTTCTCCAGCCCTTGGCTGGGCCTTCATTTTATGCTTCCTTGATTTTTTTAAAAACTTCGCAGTCTGTTAATATTGTCCTTCTAGTTCAAACTCAGGGCCCACAGGCTGGATGTGGCGTGTGGGGCCACCCTGGAAACAGGCAAGGGCCACGGTGCCTCTGCCAGCAAAAACGGAGCTCGCAAGGGCTGTGCACTGTCCTCCCGAGCCCCGTTTTCCCCGGCAGAGGGTTTCAGGAGGCCGTTGCAGCTGAACATGGAGCTCAGGAGCCCCCTTTTCACTGGCAGCGCTTGGGCCGCCACCACAGGCGCCCCTGACACAAGTGAGGTCGAGCTGTCCACCCCTGGAGCTCAAACACAACCCTGAAGCGGCCCTCAATGAAATGAAGTTTGACACCCTTGCTGGAGTCTCTCCTTTGGAATTATTTTCTGCCTGGAGGGCTGGTTCTCCTGCGGGGAAGGTGGGGTGTCAATCTGCCCTGCAAGCATCCCAGGAGGGAGGCTGTGATAAGGATGGACGAAGGTACAGCCTCGTCTTCCCCCTGGCTTGGAAAGAAAACACCCTGGAAGGAAGCGAGAATGGAAGTCTCTTCTGACCACCCTCTGATATTCCACACATTTACACCAGGTTCAAGCCATGGACATCACGAGAGTAATTTGACCTGGAAAAGCCCAAACAAACGTTTCTCCCCATGGGTCGTCACAGCTTCTCTTTTAAACAACCATTTCAGAATATTCGGAAGTTTTCCTTCGTTTACAAATAGCTTTTGTTTTTCTGTTTCCAAGGTTTTTTTTATTTTTTACTAGCTGACAAGCTGGTGTTGCCCGGGTATTTATTTATAGGGGGGAAATGCCCCGACCAAATGTAATTTCTAATGTTGGATTTTCCCCCTTACCAGAGGGAGCCCCCTCCCTGGTGAAGTAATGGGAAGCCATTAACAAGGCAACTCCATCAATGCATTGTACAGTAGAATCCATTTTAAGGCACAACAGGCTGTATCTTAACACACCCCGAGGGGCGTTAGGGGTGTCTTACCCCCACAGTGTTTGTTTCCAGAGAGTAAGTCATCTGTGTACCAAGTTTGGTTGAAATTGCTCTAGGCGTCCAGAGTTATGCTGGGACACACACACACAGCCATTTTTATATGATTTTTTCAAACATCAATGTGTGAACAGTATGGCACCCAAGTGTCTTCCATTATAGTACAAATAAAATAATATATTTGCTACACTTGACAAGCCTACATAGTTCTCGTAATATTACACGTATTTTTGTTGAGTTATAATCTTTCACCATTTACTTATTCAATATTTCAATATGTTATGCCAATCACCATATTCTGAGTGTCATTCCTTTTACTACAAATACAATATTATTAATCATATTTGTTACATTTGGCAGGCTTATATGGTTAGAATAATAACGCACAAATTTATGTTAAGTTATAAACTTCCATTATTTAAATATTCACTATTTCCATATGTTATTTTTATGCCAGTCACCAAATTCAAACATGCTTAATACCATCGTTAAAGTTCTGATTTCCCCTCTTATTATTTCACATTATATAATATGTATTCCATTAATCCCTCCCTTTCTAGTTTCCCTATTCTAACTTAATTATGCCACTATTACATTTAAAAATATTCCCTTTCTATCCATTGTATCTTGGCGGCTTTAAAGCTTTAATTGGTCATTTCTTAGCCTGCGTCCCCTATTCCTCTCTCAGATCTTTATCTGCTTCCACATCTTGACCAATCATGTTAAACATTTCTCCCTTCTCTGCCCTATTCCGTTGTCTAATTTTCAAAATATCTACTCATGCCCCTATTTCTCTTCTAAAAAAGTCTTCCTACGTCTCCCGTTCCTTTTTAAATTCCCTTCAAATACTCTTCCCTTGGCTTCTATTTATTCTTACTGTTTGGCTTGTCTTTATTATTCTTATTATCTCGTTTTATTTGTTGGTTTATCTGTTCTGTTTTTTCATCTACCCTTTCAATTGGCTCCTCCTCTTCCTGGGCGTCCTTGTGCTTTGTATCATGTTTCAAAAGCTCTTCATCTATGCGCGGCATTTTATTCATCATCTTATGGCTTCTTGTCAAAGTATCCTTAATACTCTGAGTTATCGACAATGTTTCTTCCCAAATTCCACTCATTTCTTGCTGGTGGAGCATCTCATTTAGTTTTATTTTGTTCCTCTTTTGTCCAATAATCCAAAAACAGTACTAAAGTCACTTCTCAAAAAGTTCAATGTTCCTGGATCTTTATATCCCAAAGCTAATGGACCTGTTCCTCTGGATAGTCCCAAAGGTTTCCACAACCTTCATAAAACCCTCTGTAAGTTCAGTCTTCAGGGGACACTTTAATAAGCGTCGCCTTCTTCCAAAAGGCCATCCAAAGTGCCTCTTTAGGCACAGAATAACTACAAACCACCTGGCAGGTGTAATGTCGAAACGGGGGGGGGGGGACGGCCAGGAAGAATGAAAAGGGGGGTGCCAGCTACTCCCCGGCTCAAAAGAAACCTTTGGCCTGCTGCGGCCTCAGCCGGTCCTTCATGGCAGGAGGAGCGCCCATGGGCGAGGGGCACAGGAGCCTCTGCCACGCACAGGCTGGCCCCTGGCTCACAACCAGACTGGGTTTAGCCTCCTAGTCCTCATTGAGACTCACGTTCCCCATGTGCACGGATGCGCCCCAGAGTTCCCACCGCTCTCTGCTTCCCCGTCCAGGGCAGCGTTCCCATCATCTGAAATTGTGGGGCCAGCAGGGGAGAGGGAGCCCAGGAGACCGCCAGGGGGGAGGGCAGAGCAGTCCTGCGGGGCTTCCTCTCCACCAGTCATCCACCAGAGACCGCAAGTATCCGGCCATCGGCGTGGCCTTCCGGGAGCCCTGCTTTCCGGGGAGGCCCTGGAAGTCGTGGCGCCCAGGAGGGTCCCTGCCCACAGCGGCTGAAGCACGGCGGAGGCGAAGGGAAGGGGAAAGAGGAGCAGCTGCCCATTGGTGTCCTCAGCTCTCCTTGGGAGGTTGGGAGCTGTGGAAGAGCGGACCAGCAGCGCCATCTGGTGGAGGCTGCCTGGAAGAGGAGAGCTCCAGGCCCCCAACTCCCTTGAGCTGCCCAGGGGCGACTTAGCCCAAGCAAGGGGATGAAGAGAGAATGCAGGAGAGGAGAGCTGGAAGGGACCTTGGGGGTCTTCAACCGCCTGCTCGAGCAGGAGACCCTTCCGGAATCATGGAAGGGACGTCCCTTGGAGGCCTTCTAGTCCAACTGGCTGCTTCTGCCATCCTGATCAAAGGGCTGTCTAAGCTCTTCTAGAGAAGCTCCCGCGATGGAGGCCCCCACAACGTCTGGAGGGAAGCTGTTCCACGGGCTAATTGCTCTCCATTATCAGAGAAGTTCTCCCCAGTTCTAGGTTGCTTCTCTCCTTGACGAGTTTCCACCCGTCGCTTCTGCTTCTTCTCCTGCCTTCAGGGGCTTTGGGGAATGGGCAGAGCCCCCCTTCTTTGGGGCAGCCCCTCAGATGTGGGAAGACTGGAACATTGTGGAAGGAATTTGGAAAAGGTCCTGAAAACAGGGATCTCCTCCTGGTTAGCGAATGTTCCCTGCTCTCCGTGCCTGAGCAGAAGACGGGAGGCCTTTGGGAGGCTCTGCCTGGGTGGGGGCTCCCCGAGCCTGGAGGCAACCACTCTCTGAACCCAATAAAGTAGAAGGCTTGTATATGGATCTATCCAGGCCCCTCCGAAGCCATTGGGGAGCGACCATCCCTCAGCCTTGTCACAAGGAATTCCGCCCCCAGTTGAGGATGTCGGGGGGGGGGGAGCCCACCCACCTGCCCTGCTTCTGCAGGAACGTATGTCCCCGACTCCCATTCCAGCTGCCAGTCGCCTCTTTTCCAAGGCCAGTTGTTCTCGCCCGGCCCCTTCGGGGGACATAATGCTGGCATATTCAGGCCACCCCCTTTTTGGCACAGAATCCGCCTTTGCCCTGCTGCGCCCACAGCCGGTCCAACGCCCCACCTCCTCATTGAGTTCCCCATTGCTTGTTTTTTCCACACTTGGGCTGGTCCCTTCCCAGCTGCTCTGCAAATGGGCCCCCCTGCCCACTTCCCCCAGGAGGGGAAGACAGACCTTTCGGGGGACTGGACCCCGCCCCTGTCGCAAGGCAGCTCCAGACCCCAACCTTTAGCAGACGGACCCCCTTTGCACTCCATAGGACTTCCCGGGCTGCCCCAGGCATGACGGTCCAATGCTGCACGAGAGGCCGGCTCCTCACTGGCCCTGCAGGATTTGCACCCCACACCCCATCCCGTTCCCCTTGCACATCGCAGAGGGTGGTCCCCTGAGCAGCAGCCCCTTAGGAGCCTCTTCCAGAGGGTCTCGGCCCCGATCCCAGCTCTGCAAGGGAGATGTTGCTTCTGAACACATGACCCCTGTGGGCAGCCAGGGAGGCCCAGGGACACAGAGGACCCGCAAGATCCTACGGGACAACCGGGCACAGCCCATTCTGTCAGGGCAAAGCATCTTTTCGTAGGTGCCAGTCTGGTTCTGGGGCCCTGAGAAGAGACGTGACGGGAGGGGCCAGAGAGGTGACTGGGGTGGGGGTGGGCGACAGTGGCCATGACCAGCAAGTGAAGGGTGTAATAAAATCCTTTTATTGCATTTTGTGCAGACAGAAGTCTAGAAAACAAAATATACGTTATAAGCCTCAACACAAGCGAAGAGGGGCCGTGGCCCCCTGGATACCTAAAGCACCGGCCACACAAACACTCGCGGAAAGGAAACGCAAGCCCAATTCGCCTTCCTTGGGGAGGACAACCGAGGTTATGTACAAAGAGCAGAGGGGGCCGGGGGCATTGCGCTGCACAAGTATTCCCTAGAACACAAGGCCTATGAAGAAGCTCACAACAGCTACTGCAAGAACATCGCACTGGAATCAAAGTCACTCGGATGGACAGAAAACAGAGGAGCTACAGTGACCGATTATAAAGGTACTTCATGAGCCAACTGGTGTCACATTCATAACGAAGATATTGCACGTGAGCACGGAAAGAAGAGTTGTCACCGACCCAGCCGTGGGCCCGCCTTGCTCGGCCCTCGCCTTGTGACCCCGCCAGCCCTCTGGAGACGGCCTCCGCGCAGCGAGGGAGGGAGGCAGCTCAGAAGCCCAGCGGTGCAGCAACAGTACAGTGGGCTGCGGTCTGGATCCGTCCGGGGGAGGAAGCGTCCGAGGCCGAGAGGCTGCCCCTCCTTGCTTTCCCAAAGCACCGAGGCGGCTGCGGCATCTTCTGTGCAGCTCTGCCCTCCCTCCTCCGGCTTTGGTCAGGGGGCTCTGGATGCCCACGCGCCAGAGGACAGCAGGACGCGGCACCAAACATGCAGGGTCGGGAGTGGGGGGAGTGTAAACTGGCATGCAACGCTCCTTCTAGCCGGCTGTGGGCCCCTCTGGAATGGGAGGACGCTTGGGGGGACGGAGGGGCAGCAACAGCCAGGAGACAGGCCTGGGCCCTTCCACGGCCCTGGGACTGCTAGAGGTAGGCTGGGCATCTGCCAGCAAGCAAGAGAGAAGCCTGCTTGCCTTCCGGCGGCGGGGGGGGGGGACAGGGGACAGGGGTGCGTCCCTTGGAAAGTGCTGGGGTGTGAATTGGAGGACCCTGCTCTTGGAGGGGGGGGGGAGTGCCTGTGTGTGTGTGTCAGTGTCTGAGAAAGAGCATCTCTCCTTACAGGAAGCCCTCTCCAATCTCCCCCCATTCACCCTCAGCTGTGAGGTGGCCAGTCACTGGGGAGGAGGGAAGGCCCAGCTGCTTAGAGGGCGGCCAGAGGAGGCCTGAAGCCAGCAGGCTGGACCGGGGTGGAAGGTCAGCTCTGCAAGAGGGGGAGGGGGGCCCTTTTGCCCTGAGAAGAAGCCTTGTGTTGCACTACTCGGAGGACGGCTGTGGAGCCCCCCACGCCCCCCATGGCGGAGCAGGGGCTTTGCTCTGGGCCTGGACCCACCCAGGGGGAAGTTCCGTCCAGCCCATGCGGATGCCAGAGACTCCTCCCCCCACAGCTTCCTCTCCTTCTTCTCCCCTAAATAGGACAACTTTAAAAATACAGGTCCTGTGTTATGTACAGAATGTATATATATCTATATATTTACAGCCTCCCCATGGGTGGGGTGGGGCAGCGTTCTGCTCTTGGAGAACTATTCACATTGGTTAAAAGCTCCACAGTTTTCCTCTTCTGGGGGAGGGGGCTGCCCCCAGGGCTCCAATGCACGTGTTTTGGTATAAGGTGAGGCACCAGAAATGGGGGGGGGGGAAGCAGAGCACACCCCTTCTTTCCTACGGGGAGGGGGGAGAACTCCGCAACCTAGGGGGCAGCCATGCTCCCTTTTGTTATCTTGGGGGGGGGGTTTCCTGGGGTTGTGCAAGGCTTTGTGGGGGTCTCTCCAAACGGCCCTGCAGCTGCCCAGGGTTCACTTTGAGCCTGGCTTGAGGGGGCCCCTGGTTGGAAGACCCTAAAGTGCAACGGGGTTGAGGAGCGGCAGAGGTCCCCTTGCACACACACCTTCGCACGTGTGTGTGTGTGTGAGCTGGGAGCCTTGGCCGAAAGACAAACCGCTGCGTGGAGCCCTTTTTCTCTCCCCAGCCTCTGGGGGAGGGTCTGGTGGAGTTGGGGGTCAGGCTGGGAGAGGGGCTGGCCAGCTAAGCAATGGGTCAGCTGGCCCAGTGGGTGCCAAAACACCCACGATTGCATGGGGGGGGAGTGAATCTCAGCTCCTCCCCCAGGATACCCTTCTCCCAAAGAGCCCCCACCCCCCACAGGGAGTCCAAAGAGCGGGGGAGGGCCCTGAGTGAGGCCTGGCACAGAAGGAGGGGTGGGGGGTGGGGGGGCCAGCGCTGGCAAGGGAAGCATGCTGGTGGCCTTGGCTGGCACCCTCTCCCCACCTGGGAGCCGAGCAGAGGCTGGTGGGCATCAACCTCCACCCACCCACCCACCCACGGCCCCTCCCCACGCAGACCTGGGGCTCCATCCTCCTTCCCCGAGGCACAGGCCGGGTCGGGCTGGCTGCAACTGGGGGCGAGGGGCGCAAAGTGGGGCTGAGGCTCTCGGGGCAGAAGCCTTCGGGCAAGGAAGGCCCTGGCCCAGGTGCTCAGGAATAGATGGTGATCACCTCCCGGCCCCCCCCACGCACCAGCAGCACCCTGTCCAGGTGCTCCGTCAGCACCTCCAGGAACTCCATATCTGGTGGGGGGAGGTCAAGGCTTGTCTCTGCAGGAGCTGCCGTGCATAAAACCCCTTCAGCCAACTCCCCTCCCAGGGCTCCCCCGCAGGAGGGGACCCTCCGAAGGGCCAAAGGATGCCCAGCCCCCCAGGAGAGAGGTCTGGGACCCCGGGAGGGTCAGGGAGGGGCTGCAGAAGAGCCCGAGGCAGACGGCAGGCCTGCAGGAAAGCCAGCAGAACAGGCTGCCACATGAAGTGCAGCTCTCCTGCCTTCCAATCCCTCTGGGGGCTCCTTCCCTGAGCAGAGGGGAGGGGTGGGCTAGATGACCGCTTAGGTGGCTTGCAGCTCTGCTGTTCTGATTTTCAAAGGGGCTGCCCCGCAGCCCTCATGGCCCCCTCCTCCAGGGCAGGCAGCCCGCCGGCCCCCCCAGCCCCCCCCACCGGGCCAGCCCTGCAAGGATACAGTTCTCGTCCCCCTTGCGGTTCCGGGGGGGGCCCGGCATGTTGAGCAGCACCAGCTTCGCCTCCTGCGACTTCCGCACGATGGCTTCGTTCAGCCGGACCGCCGTGTGCATCCGCCGGACGTTGGACTGGTTCCTGGGGGAGAAGACGGGCCGGTGGGGGGCTGGCCAGGCGGCCAGGAGGGGCCGGCAGCAGGAGGGAGACCCCCTCCCCCTCCCGAGCATTGCAGAGCGGCCAAAGGGGCACTTACAGGTTTTCCCACTCCCTGGCGGCGAGCACGGCGGGCAGGAGCGGCGGCGTCGGAGGCCGAGAAAGGAAGGGAGGGAGGGAGGGAGAGCGGGTCATTGCCTGCGGGGTCCAGCTGACCCCCCCCCGCCCCCCCCGAGCCTCTCCCCGCTCACGGCTTCATGTTGAAGAAGTCCTTGATGCTCTCGGAGCTGACGGGGCTCTTGGCTTTGCTCTTCCCGGCCTCCTTCTCCTTCGTCCAGGTGAGGTGCACCTTCTCGGGGGCGGCCTCGGCCTCCGCCTCCGCCTCCTCCCCCGGGGACTGCGACTCAGCCGACAAGCTGGTGGCGTTCTTGTCGTGGATCAGCTGCACCTGGTGGGCGGCCCAGCGCAGCCTCAGCCCTCCCGCCTGCGCCTCCTCTGCAGGGCCGGCCGCCCCCAGGCGGGAGCCCTTCTGGGCAAGGAGGGAGCCGGGCGGCCCCGGGCAGGAAAAGCGCGGAAGGCGGAGCAACTGGGGCGCGGCTGCTGTGGGGAGGCGGCTCTTCTGCCCAGCCCAGAAGGTGGCATCCGGGCCCCGTTGGAGGAAGGGCAGGGAGATCCCGGAGCCCCTCCCTAGGGGTGCTGGGAGGGAAACGTCTGAGCTGCTTTGGGGGCCTTTCAGGTGGCGAAGAAGCCTCTGAAGGGCTGCCCCACGGAAGAGGCTTTGGGGTCCCTCTGCAGACAGGACAACTAGCAAGGGGTCCCTTCACAAGAGAAGAAGACGCCGCTGGCAGCCGTCCATTCCCCCCACTCCTGGGGTGATGCTGCCCCTGGCCCTGCCAGCCCCCCCGCCCCGTGCCTGTCCGCCTTACCTCTTCTTCAGGCTTCTCCTCGCTGTCGCCCACCTGCTCGTCTGGGACACTGAGGCGCAGGTGGGTGTTGGGGGGGTTTTTGCGCCGGATGGAGCCCCGGGATTCATCCGTGATGCTCTGGATCTGGGGCAGAAGGCAAGGGGGCTTTGGACTCTCTCCCCAGACTCCAGGCTCAAGCAGAGTGGCTGAAATGCTGGGCACCACATCACACGCAGTTCCTTTTCAACACACAAGTCATTTGTGTCTCCCCACACCCCACCCCACCCGGTAAAAATACACGACCTAGAATGTGTTTCTCCTCCCTTTGGGGGAGTTTTGGCCCCATCACACCGAGATGCATCCGGAGATGGGCACCAGAGGACCTGGCAGCAGCTGTGCTCTTCCCAGCCAGGAAAAGCCAGGATTCCCCAGCTGGCATCCTGTGCCAGGCGACCCCCTTTCTTGGCATGCCAGGGTAGGAGGGCCGGGGGCCAGGCTACCTCCCGCTCACGCTCCGTCTTGGTCAGGTGCATCTGCTTCAGGATAAGGGACCGCTGCTCCATCACCAGGGTCTTCTCGTAGGTGTAGGCCGAGATGTCGCTCTCGTGCTGTGGAACAAGAGGGAGCAGCGTCCGCCTTCAGTGGGGCCACATTCGGTGGGTCCCGGCCGGAGGTCCCCCTGGGCAGAGGACCCACCAGGAGCCCCGAGGTGGGAAAGCCGGAACGTGACCGGAAGAGCGAACGGCCTGGCCAAGAGACGACAGGGGTCTCCCCCATGGGCTGAGAGGGGGAAACTGGGGGGGGGGCAGCTCTGGGCTGCCTTCAGCTGCCCACCCAGAGACAGAGGTGTGTCGTGGGGGGGATAGTGTGGTGGTGGGGGGGGGGGCAGAGCAGGGGCGGGACAAGAGGAGCCCAAAGAGCAGGGCTCCCCCCTCACCATCTCCACCACCTCCACCTCGGCCGTGATCCGCAGGTGGTAGAGGAAGGTGGTCAGGTCCTTCTTCATCTGGATGCTGTTGTCATCCATCTGGGCCACCGTGAAGATGCGCATCCTGCACTTGCGCCATACCTGCACGGAGAGACGCCCCCCTGGGGGGGCTCAGTCACCTGGAACCCCCTCCCCCAATCGCCCCAACCCCCCTCTGCGACAGCTCCCTCTCCCTGCTTGGGCTTCTGGGGCTCTGGAGGGCAGTGGTGCCAGGGGAAGGGAGGTGCTGTGCCCACTATGCCAGGCCCGAACCCTCCGGGGGCACCTTGTGCTGGCGCAGGAGGAAGGGCAGCAGCATCAGCATCCCCCCGTCATGCACGATCCACCAGACGTCGATGTAGCCCTCCGGGAAACGCTCCGTGTTGGCCGGGAACATGGCCACGTTCTTGGCCACCAGCAGGGCCATGTGGCCAGCCGTGGTCTCTCGCACCAACTCTGGGGGAAAGAGGCACAGGAGAAGAGGTGCCAAGATGCCCAGGAAGAGAGGAAATCCTCCCCCCTCCCCCCCAGAACAGCAGAGCTCCCACAGGGAGAACTGAGGTAGAGGGGCAGAGGGCTGCTTCCCCAAAGGCCCGAGTGGCAGGGCGAAGGTGGCAGCCCAGCAGGACGCCTCTCCTTTGGCCGGGCAAGGCCAGCTGAGGTACCTCCCCTCGCCCACGGGGCCCCCTCCTCTCTCACCAATGAAGTTCCTCCAGGTCTGGTGGTGGTCCTTGCTGCGCCAGCTGCGGGGCCAGCCGACCAGCACCGTGTTGTGCTGCAGCCCTCCGAGGCCGCTGGACTGGATGAGGTGCGACATGCCATCCCGGACGTTGCAAGAGGTCACCACCTGGCAGAAGCCCTTGACCTTCTCGGCCTCCATCAGGCGCTGGATGGACTGGGCGGGGGGAGCAGAGAGTGGGAAGTTGCACCCGGCACACACACATCCCCCCCACTCGCACTGGGGGCGGCCCTTCTCCCCAGGGGCCCAGGGCGCTTCTGCCCCGAGGGGTCAAGGCTGGGCAGAGGGGAAGGTCCCCCAGGGGCGGCTCTGCTGGGCTCACCTCCTCGGCCCGCTGGACCTGCAGGTGGTTGTCCAGGAAGGTGCCGTCCAGCACAGAGCCCACGATGGTCAGTCCCTTGCCAGCCTTCAGCTGGTTGGTGAGGGAGAGCAGCTGTGGGTGAGCTACGTTCTGCTCCTGGTCCACCCGGACGAGCACCAGCAGCTGCGGCCTGGGAAGAGGGAAGGCGAGGCCTTTAGCCGGGTCAGGTGGGCCCCTCCACCCAGGGCCCTCTATCCTGTGCCAGTTGGTAGGATGCCCCCCCCCATCCCCTCCACCTCTTCCGCTCTTTCCCTCTGCAAGGAGTCCAGGGAGGATCCAGCTCTTCTCTGCCCAGATCCCGGCAGGCCCTTCTGTGCCACGATGCCAGTCGCACAGGAAGCTCACCTGCAGCCAGGTGGCCACTCAGAGCGACAACTGCACTTTCCACCTTCCTGGGCTCTAGGGGCCACCCTGGGAAAGGGGGCGCCTGCCGCTGAGATGCCAAGGCTGGCCCAGCAGGACAAGAGAGGCTGCCCACCCCTTGGGCCCCCCGTCCAGGCCCACCCCACCCCACGGCTGACTCACCTCCAGTTCTTGGTGTGGGGCGGCCCCTCCTCCAGCCGCAGCAGGGCATATCGGGCTGCGCTGAGCGAGAGGCCCCGGATGCCATCGCCCCACTCCTTCTCTGCCCTGGAAGAACGAGGGTGGGGTTGAGTTTTGAGAGCCCCCCCCCATACACCCTCCAGGATCCCTCAGGAGGGGGAGAGAAGCCCTGGCCGAGGCCCAGCCGGCCACAGCACAACCCTCAGGGCCCCAAAGGAGAAGCCTTCTGCCCGCCTGGGAAGGGAGCCCATGGGGCCTGGGTGGGGGCAGCGGTGGGGCACTTACCCTCGGTACTCGATGTACTTGTAGATGAGCCCCGCGATCAGCATGGCCACCAGGGCATAGTACCAGGAGCAGATGAACATCAGTGCCAGGCAGAGGCTCATGCCCAGGAAGGAGAGGGTCCTGCAAGACCCCGGAGGCCCCGCTTAAGTCAAGAGTCCCCCCCCCCTGGAACTCCCAGGACCCGAACTCCCTCCCCCCAGGAGAACGAGGGCACCCACCAGTGGTAGTAGCGAAAGCGGGGGCGCCAGTTGGGGGTCCTCAGGAGGGTCTGCACTGCACAGGCCAGGTTGACAAACATGTAGCACATCAGGAAGAACCTGGGGGGGGAGGGGGCTCAGTGCTGGGAGGACAGAGAAGCTCCAGCCCAGCTTGCAAGGGGGGGCAGCCAGGCCTCCTCCAGTTTCCCTGCCAGCCTTCTAGGCCCTGAAAGGGGGGGGGGCTGCGTACATGGAGAGGATGGGGGCCACCTCGTCCAGGGAGGCGATCAGGATGCCAATCTCGCAGATGCAGGCCGTGAGCAGGAGGGCCCAGGTGGGCTCCCCGTTCGCCTTGCCGTGGCCAAAGACCTGCAGAGAAAGTGCAAGAGAGGGGCTGGCTGGCAGGGGCACCTGGGGGGGGTCTGGCCCTGCATTGGGACCCTCTAGGGTGGGCCAGCCACTGCCCGTCCTCTCCTGCCCCAAGAGAGGGGGGCTGATCAGACTGAATTCCTCCTTGCAGCTCACAACATTTCCAAGTCTTTGGTGGTGGTGGGGGAGTACCTGCTGCATCCCCCCCTCCCGGACTCTGTCTGCCCCTTGCAAGACCTGGGCCCCTTTGCTGGGGGCTGCAGTCGCTTGCGGAGATGGCCTGCAGTAGTCAGTCTGCTGCCCACGGAGGGCATGAGGTGGTGCAAGGAGGAACGGGGAAGATGGGGTGGGCGCAGAGCCTGAGAGTGGGTTATGGGGGGGGGAGGCAGGGGGAGAAGACCAGGTGGGGCAGGAGAGAGTTGCCATTCCAGCAGTTCCAAGGAGGGGCCACACCCATTTGCACCCTGATTCAGGCGACTCCGAGGGCCCAGATAAGCCTCCCAAGTGGCCTCCGTGATTCTCAGAGAGAGCGCTAAGGACCAGATGACCGCAAGGAATATAAATCCTTCCGTCCTCCACCCTTCAGTCAGAACTGAAGAAGCTTCTTGGATGAGGAGCAAAACGCCCTCAAGGGAAAACCCAAGAAAGTCCAGTTGCCTTTTGAAAAAGCACCTCTGGGACAACCGGGCCCTGGAGGACAGAGAAGCTCCACGGGGCCCTGGGGGAGGGAGGCGAATGCAGGGGGCAAGGCCAGGCGCTCGGCTAAGGAAGCAAATGGTTGGCTGGGAATATGGAATGGATCACACGGAGGGTCAGAAAATTAATGTATCAAAATAGAAGTTGCTGTATTTGACCAGGAAAATCAAATGAAAGATGAAAAGGTACATCTGGGAGAGGAATTTACATATCTCGGGGGAATATTTACTAAAGAGGGAGAAATTTTAAGACGGACAAGTATTGATAAAAAGATGTGGTTTGTTATGCGGAGCCAATGTTTCTGCAGCCCTTGGGGCTCTCTGAGTTTGGTGCCAAGAGGTCACACCATCGGGGGCTGGGGGCTGGGGGGGCTGGGCCCTGTGTAATATTTGCAGCAGTTTGCCTGCCAGTGGTGTTGGTATTGTTTTAAGCTTGTTTGTCTGGTGTTCATCCTTGCTTATCTGGATGTCTACAGCAAGGAAATAGACTATCTACACACCTTCCCCCACCCCCAAAAAAGATACCCGTGCAACTGTATCAAAAAGTGCCAGAGAGTAAAAAATAAACCGGTAGTGAATGAGTGGACAATGAGTGTCAGGGTTTTAAAAACCTGCCCAGATGGCCAGCAAGAGGGGTGGACGGAGGGCCGAAGAGCAAAGCTACTTAGTGACGGAGAGGAAGCGGGAGGTCCAAGAGCAAAGAAGATGCGGCTGAATGCACTTACTAATCACGTCCTTTAAAAGAGGAGGGGGACAGGAAGTGATGGGTGCCCAGAGACAGTCCAAGCGCCAGAGGGAGGGGGCAGGGAGATTTCATTCCTTCTCCCCCTAGACGCGGCAGGGAAAGGCTGGGAGGGGCTGGGCTCTGGCATTTCAAAAGGGCAACTCAATGCTCCCTCATTTTTCTGTTCAGGTAACTAAGAACTGGGGCAGCCCCTCCCGTTCCCTTGAGGGGAGGGGGCTGCTACGGAAGAGAAAGGCTGAACTCCTTGGACTGCAGCAGGGGCCTCAAACTCCGTTTCCCTGAGGGCCCCGTCAGGGTTGCCTTTGACCTGGGAGGGCCAGGGTGGGCAGGGCCAGCTCTACCTCACTCGTGTTGGGGGGGGGCGCCTGGACTGGCTTGAGGGCCAGTAGAAAAGCTCCGTTTTCACCCATGACGGCCTTCTGCAACCCTCGGCCAGCAGAAAAGGCTCTTGGGGGTGGGGCTGCCCTGGCCAGCTCCGTTTCCACTGGCAAAGTCACCGCCGGCCGGCCCTACCCCTGGACTAGATGATCTCGGAGGTCCCTTCCAATTCTAGGACTCAGAAACTGGGTGGCTGATGGTCAGGAAGACCGCTGTAGCAGATTCCTCTCCTACCAAGGGCTGGACTAGATACCTCTAAGGGACCCCGAGGCCTGGGGAGGGGGCGGGTCCCAGACGAGCAGCCAGGGTGCTTTGAGGGATGCATCCTTTGTAAAATGCTCCTTGGCAGGAAAAGCGATTCAAGGCAGCCACTCACTGGCTGAGTGTGGTGTGTGTGTGTGTGTGTCCCCTTGCCAGAGTGTGTGCCTGTTTCTGTGTGAAGGGCGAGAGGACGGACGTCTCCTTACATCAACCAACGGCTTCTCTCTCTGCAGAAGGATGTGGCAGGCTAGGCGCACTCCGGGCGATGGGAGGGGGGGCAGTTGTCGCTCTGGCTTTGCAGAGGGCAGCTTCCCTGGACAGGCGGCAGCAGCTCCTCCGTGCCCAGCTCGGATCTTGCCAATTCACAACAGGAGCTTAGCCCACTGGAATTGGTGGCCCTGGTGCCCACAATGAGAAGGCACGTGCCAGGGCTGCCAACCTGCTTTGCCCCATCGCTGCTTTGCTGCTGCCTGACTGCCATGAGCCCTGGGGGGGGGGGGGGTGCGTGTAGAAGGGAGCCAACAGGGTGTGTGTGGAGACCAGAAACCGAAACCAAGCGCCTGCCAAAGGTAGCGGCGCTGACCCCAAGGCCACAGGCACGGAGCGTGGACCATCACCCAGCCCGGCAAGCACCAGAACCATTAACACCAAAGCAATCTCTTTGAATCCAATTGGATGCGGGGGGGGGGAGGGGGGAGAGGACCCAGGAAAGGGGAGGACATCAGAAAGACCCCACATCTGCCTCCTTCCCTGCTTGTGTAACCGCTGGGCTTTAGTGAAACGAGGCCTTTCCTTGCAGCCAGAGGCCTTCTTCCAAAATGACCGTCCAAGCCCAACCTGCATCCAGGCCTGGCCCCCAGGAAGCCTGCCTTGCCCTCCTGGCCCGCCTGTGCCCGCTCCCCCCACCTACCCGGAGGAAAGGCACGATGCCGTCCCGCGAGATGGCCTGCAGCAAGCGAGGGGCACCTGTGAGGCTCTGCAGTCCAGCCCCGCAGGTGGAGAAGAAGGAGCCGAAGACAATCACCCAGGGGGACGGCCAGGCCAGCGTGCCCACCACCAGGTTCCCACTGACGGCCTCGCCGAACCTGGAAGGGCAAAAGGGCGATGAAGGTGGGGGCCCCCTCAGGCTGAAGCCCCCTTTCTTCGGCCTCCCAGGGACCAGAGAGCCGGTCCTCGCCTCGGCCTGAGAAGGCTTCCCCTGAGCAGCTGCAGAGTGCCTTTTCCAGGGGGGGCTCGAAGCAGAGCGGACTTCCCTCTGAGAGGCAGTGGGGGGCGTGCGGGTGGGAGGGGGGCTGTCTCGGGGGCTCCCAGGCACTCACTTGTCCCGGAGTACTACGCCCTCAATGCAGGCGCCAAACAGCACCACGGAGCTGATGTCTGCGGGGGCATCAAGGAAGCCAGGCGGGCAGGAAAGTAGGCAGGGTGGGGTTGGGGGGGTGGAAACCCTCATTGGGGAGCCAGGACACCCCTCCCACACCCAGTCGGTAGGACCCACAGGGCCATTTTCCTTCCTGACATCCCTCCGCCTCCTCCCTCTCCCCACGGGGGCTGAGCTTCTCTAAGAGAGAAGCCTGCAGGAGAATCTGCGGCCTGACCACCCCGCCTCGCCCCCCAAGACAGGCTCTGCCTGCAGTGCCAGTATGTGGTCTAGAGCCTTCCGCACACCCCACAGAGCCTTTGGGGGAGGGGCCGTGGGGGAGCCCCACACAAAGGAAGGGCACTCGAGGCCAGCTGGAAAGAGGCAGCTCCCTTCGCCCGGCAGCTGCCCCGTGCCAGTCTCTGCCCATGCCAGCCAAGGATACAGACGGCTGAGGTGGTGGCGATGGCGAGGATGGTGCCCGTGGGGATCGACTTCTGAGCATCCCGGAGATCCCCAGAGCGGTTGGAGCCAGCCATGATCCCTGCGGAAAGGAGTCAGAGGGTCAGGCCTGCCTTCCCCTGTGGCTGGCTCTCCAGTTGGGGGTGGGGCTGCGTCAGAAACCCTTCCCCAATCTAGGCAGGGGGAGGGGGCAGAAGAACCAGAGGGAAAGGCGCTGGCCGTGTGTGTGTGTGTGTGTGTGTGTGTGTGTGTCTGGATGCTGCCGGACTCCCAGTCAGAGTCCGGGCAGGTAGAGGAAGGGAAGATTTGTGTCGAGGCTTCCTGTCTGGACTACCTGGAAAGACCGATGCCAATCTTGCAAGTCTGAAAGTTCCTCTCCCAGGTATTGTGGGGAGCAGGGAGGCCTCCGGCCAGCCACCTTCCCAGGAACCCCCTCCCCCTAGGCTGACCAGGTGGGAGAGCCCCTCCCCCGTGAGTTGGGGGCCAGGCGTGGGGTCTCCACTACAGAGAGGGGTGTCCCAGCCGGCCCCTCCCAGGGAGCCTCTCACCGGTGACGGAAGGGAAGTAGATGCCGACCAGCAGGGTGAAGTAGGAGGTCATGTCGCTGAAGACGTAGGGCTGGTCCCTGTCCGGCACCCCCTCGGCGTAGGGCACGGAGGTCATCCCTGCCCGCTCAATAAACACCCCCTTTTGCAAGTAGGAGCTCCAGAGGTTTTCTGTGAAGGGAGGAGGCAGCAGCTCCAGGACCCATCCTCCCCTGCTGCGGTCCTCCTCACTGCACCTTCCCCTCCACCCCCAACCCCAGAATAGGATTTCTCACCTGCAAAGACCCTCCGGCCGGTGGTGGCCTTGTGGATCGTCCTGTCCCAAAAATCTAGGCAGCCCTGTGGGCGGTGGCTCTCCCCCCACTCCCACCGCCCTCAAGGGGAGGGCCCAGCTGGCATTCCCCTCACCCCACAAATCAGGAGACCCCACCCAATGAGGTCATCCCCCCATCCCCTCCACCACGGCAAGGGGCTCCTCGTACCTTGGATGAGACCGGAAGCCGCTCCAGGGATGCCCTGAATCTCCGTGACATTGTTCTGGCTGAAATACTCGTCACAGGTGGCATTCAGGAACCGTGAAGAGCAGAAGAGTGCCCACAGCTCGGAGCCCATCGTCTCGTTGCCCACCTGGACCACCTTGGTACACACGTCAAAGCCATGGCGGGAAAGAGTCCGGTTGCCTAAGAGGCAAATCCTGCCCAAAACACATGAAGGGAAACTGAGGGCTGTTTGTCAGCTCCTCCCATTGGCCACGCAAGCCCCCCTCCCCCGGTTTCCCTCTGACCCCCCTGGGCCAAAATTGCTTCTTGACGGCCAGATCCTCCTCAGCCACTCAGTGCCCTCCCTTCAGCCCCGCTCAGTCTGGGCCTGGTGCCTTTTGTGCCCCTTGACAGCCCCTTCACTCTGCCTCCCTGTGGGCAGGGAGGGTCTTTCCTACGAAGTCCCCTTCCCCATCACAGAAAACAAACGACTTCTGATCCTGTACAGACCTTCCTCCGGAAGAGCCACATTTCTTTATTCCCCCAAAGTTTCCCCCATTGCCGCCTAAGTTACAACTGTTGGCTCCTACTTCCCCATCAGGCACGCCGGCCTCCCTCTCCATATCCCCATCAGCTCAGAGTCCTGGTCCTCAGTGCAACGCAGAGTTTGTGGCAAATCCTTTGAGCTCTTCACCGGCATCTCTGCTGGCATCCCTGATCAAGGGAGGCCTTTGACGTCACGGGCGTCTCATAAGAAATTAAACTGGGGCGTCGCACACCCTTGTTGAGATCTCACCGGGTGCTGAAGCTTCAGCTAAGCTAACCCTAACCCTAACCCTAACCCCGCCTTCTCTCTCCATTTTCCTTCCCTCCTGCTGGCTGCACTCAGCGATCAGCCGTGACCTGTTCATGCTTCACACTCTCTGAGTCCCTTGACTCCAGCCGCCACCTTTCTTCTAAAACGGATGAGCAGGCAGGGACGCCCCCTCCCACGCAGCTGCATTTCCTCCTGAGGGGCCGGAGAGCAAAAGCCTCCTCTGCACCCCCCCTTCTCATTCTGGCCTTTTGAACCCGCTCAGGGTGAACTCTGGGGGGGGCCTTCGCAGAACACCCCCCCCCCGGGACCCAGGGGTTGCCCTGCCGATCCCTTCAACCCCCTTTCCCTTTGGGCAGGGCAGCCATAAGGCCTCCTGCCAATCCAGGCTCCCCAACTACGCCAAGCGCATCCATGATTTAGCATTTTCCCAGTTCCACCCCCCTTGTCTTACATTTTTTAGCATTCTGGCACCACGTTTGACTTCCTCCATTTGTTTCCTTAGGCACAAAGATTTGGAAGAGTCACTGTGGTTCCCGCCTGCGCTCTCGCTGTCATTCTCACCCCCCAAATCCCCTACGAACGCTTCCCTCGCTTCCGTCTCTCCCCCCTCGCTTTTATTTTTAATTCCGTGCTCTTCACCGGAGGCGCCTTGTGCTCCAATTTCCTGCCACCTTTTATTCCCATCAAGGCCGGTCCGCTATGCACTTCCCTCTGGTCTCGGCCGGTCCTCCCTCTCTCTTGGACGCTCTTCTCGGGAGCCCCTTTGGCTCTGCGCAGGGCCTTCCGCTCGTCCTCGCTTTGGGGCCGTTTTGCTCCCTTTACCTGCTCTGCTCCCCCCTCCCGGCCTTCTGGACGCACCAACACTTCACCCAGGGCCTCCCTCCATGTCTGGGCCCACCACAACAAGACAGGACGCGTTCCCTGTGACTTTCCTGCTGTTCTCACCTAGCGTGGAAAGGACTCGAGGGACGGCCCTGCACACCGTTCCTGGCCCCCCTTTCCAGGTGTCCACGGGGGGGGGGGGGGAGAGCCTTGCATTGCAGCAGGCCAAGGCACTGCCTGGTGACGATCATGAGCTTCCGTGTGTGTGTGTGTGTGTAGCCCTTCCTCCTGTTTGCTGACCGGTTGGGACCTTCAGTTTGAGCAAATTAGAGCCAAAGGTGCCCAGAGTCCAACTCTCATCTAAGGGGCCAAGTCCAAGGAGACCCTTGGGGGCAATGCCGGAGCTCCTTTCCCCACGGCTGCTCCTCAGAGCACCTCTGGGCACAGCTGCCGTATTCTGCACTACCTTGTGAAGGTAAGGGGAAGGAATCCTGCAGGAAGCAGCGGGAGGAGTTTTCCTTGATGGTGCCAGCCAAGAGTACCAGTTGCTGGGCTCAGGACTTCAGTTGGCGAGCCAGTGCTCGGACGTGGAGCTCCGGCCTCCCCTTGGGCACCGCACGGGTCACAGGGAAGCCGGGCGGTGGGCAAGGCTGAGGGAGGCAGGGAAGGAGCCCAGAGACCCCTGGTCAAAGCGTCCCACCTTCTTCTCAGGGGCCTGCAAACGTCGCAAGGAGCCCAGAGAACCCCCGACCCCCGACCAGCCAGGCACTTACGGGAAGGAGGGGGGGTCGAAGGCGGACTTGATGACCCCCGCGTAGATGGCCAGGATGGAGAGGATGACGCAGCCCAGGAAGATGAGGGCAAACTTGTTCACGTACTTCACGCCCACAAAGACGATGGTGGCCATGAAGGAAAGGACGCACGTCCCGTACACCCTCATGTTGTTCAGCAGAGCGGCCGCTTCCCCGCTGGAGTCCTCGGCCTTGAAGATGGCCATGGGGGGGAAAATGTAGGCCTGGCAGGAGACAGGGAGCGGCTCTCAGGGCACCTCCTTCCACAATGGGGAAGGGGCCTGGGGGTCTCCAGCCTTCCCTTTGGGGTCCCCACAAGACTTTCCAGGTCATTTGCAAGGCAGCACAGAGGCCGCCTGGCCGCTCCTGATGCCACCGACCTTCCTCTGCTGCCCCCCCCCCCCCGACTCCCCTGGGGAAGGCTGGGACTGTCTGCAGAAGTGATGAAAAGGGAGAGAGCGAACTCTTCCTCCCCCGCCCTTTCGGCATTGGCCTTAGTTAAGGAGTAGGTGAGGATTGGGCCGCCCTCCCTCCCTCCCTCCCTCCCTCCCTCCCTCCCTCCGTCCCCAGGCAGATCATTCCGGGGCCTCCCTGCCCTCCCTGGATGGGGTGGGTGGGTTGTGGGTCTGCCTGCCCATCACTTGCATGAGCTGCCCTACCACCTCCTCAGCCCCTCTGGCCCTATCGGGAGCAGCTTTGCCCCACAGCGGCCCCTTGGGAAGGGACGGCTGGCTTAGAATCCTAGACTCAAAGGGCTGGGAGGGACCTCAGAGGTCATCTAGTCCAACCTCCTGCTCCAGGCAGGAGTCCTCGTCCTGTCTCCATCAAGTGTTGTCCAGGGAGAAACTTTGGCTAATGGGGGTCCCTCCTGGCCCCTGAAGACCTCCCTGGGGGTCTTCCTGAAGAGGGAGGAGCTGTGGGGGGGGGGGCTTGGATGTCAAACTATGGTTCTATGGCTTTGCTACTTCACACAGGCCTGATGGGAAAGGTGGCAGGAAGGTCGGGGGGGGCAGTTCCAGTAGGAGGGGTTTGCCTCATTTAAAGCCTCAACAGGACACTGGAGGACAAAGAAAGCTCATCATCCTTCAAAGCCTGCAGGATCTCTCCCCCCTTGGGAGGGGCGGCTGGGCCTGGGGCCCTTCCTCCAGCAAGGGGCTCCATCTGAAGGGCCCCTGAGATCTCTCAGAGGAGGGGAGGTTACATCACACGCTTTCCCCCTCCCACCTCATGAGGCTTTGCACGGCTGGTGGCCACCATGTGCCAAAAGGGGCCAGCAAAGGAATGCCAGGCCCAATCCTGGGGAGCGGCAGTGGGGCTTGGCAGAAGCTCCCCCATCCTAGAAGCAGCCAAGCCCCCCCCCCATGAGTGGCAGCTGGGCCCCCAAAAACATGAAGCTTCCTGTTTCCTGGACTTTCACAAGGGAGGGAGGGAGGGAGATGGGCGGTTCAACGATGTGAAAAATGGAATTGAAGTCAGATATTTGGCTCCCTGTTCATTTATGTATCCCTGATTTTGCTCCTCTCTTGTGTCCTCTTATTGTTTCGGATGAGATGGCTACTCCCGTCCTGGCAGCCTGTAGAGATTAGAGATTGTACCACCTTGCTGTAGAGATGGGGGAGGGGAGGCTGAGACGCCCACTGGCTGTGCCCATGCTGAAGCCCTCGGCTCAAGGGCCTCCTCGCCAGCTCAGCCTGCGCTCTGCCAGTTTGCGTGGCCGTAGTTCAGAGACTGTGCCAGCCTGACACAAAGCGTCAGGTATCTGATACTTGTTATACTAATTATCTCGCATCGTACTGGGACAAATCCCCCAGCGCCTTCCTCCCGTCCCCAGGGTGCTTCTCTGCAGAGCCCGGGTTTGAGGCTGGGGCTTGAACCAAACCCGGAAGGAGGGAACGTGCGTAGCATCCACGTGGACTGAGGTCCCCCCATTCCTGATTTGGGAGCCTCACACGGAGAAGAAGCGATGCCCCAGGAGACGGTTCGGAGGGTACTCTGGCTCCCCACAACAGCTCCAGGGTTGTCGTGAGTTGCCACCCGCTAAGGCATTTCGCTGGCCTCAACCGCTCAAGCAGAAGAGCTCCAGGTGGGCTCTGGGTCTCACCAGGCGCTGACCTTTCCCCTGACTGAATGCACCCAGCGAGCCCAGCTCTGGGTTACTTGAGGCGGCCTGAGAACTGCCTGCTGGAGGATGGCGTCAGCTGTGCTGCGTGAACAGCTGCAGTCTCCGGGATGGGGGCAACCTTGGCTCCCCATTTCGTTGGCACCCATGGGTGCAAATGTTTGCATGCCAGTTTCCTGCCCCGCTTCTCTTTTGGCAGCTGCAGGGCCCCCTAGCCCCCCTCCCCTTCTTGTCTCAAGGAGCCAGTGCCTTCCCTGGCAGCATCTCCGCCTGCCCTGCCCACCCCAATGCCCGCACTCACCAGCAGAATCTCTATGGTGCCCAGGATATACATGGCACCTGCAAAGGTGGTGCCCAGGTAAAAGCACAGTCCCACGGCCCCTCCAAACTCCGGGCCCAGCGAACGCGAGATCATGTAGTAGGACCCGCCGGCTGGAGGGAGGAAGGGAAGGAGGGGAGGAGGGGAGGAAAGATCAGCCGGAGTGACCCCCACACGGCCCAGAGAGGAGGGCAGGGGCCGCCCTGGCCCCTCAAGGCACCCATCACTCTTCTTCTGGGGAGGGGCACCGAAGGCTCTTGTGGGGTGCTGTGGGGACAAACGGGGGGCTCCCCCTTTCTTTTTGTCCAGCTAGCCCCCTGGGGAAGAGGACTTTTGCCAGATGCCAGAAATGCCCTGGGGTGGGAGGTGACCCACCCCTCTTACAACCTCTCCACCTGGGAGGCCTCGGAAGCAGCCTGACCCCCCCCCTCCCCTCAGGGCCACTGGCACACCCTGCCTGGCTGCCCCACCAGCCGCAGGTGGTAAGGAAGCCCCAGGAGGGGGAGGGAGGCCAGGACGCCCCGGAGACGGAAGCCGCTCCCTCCCCCCGCGGCCCTCCTCTCCATCAGGAGCCCGGGTGGGGCCCTCAGGCACCCCACAGGGGCCCTGATTTTGTGCATCCCGTTAATGCTGCCAAAGAGGGAGGGGACCCCATGCACAGGGAGCAAGGATGACCTCCACCCAAGAGGACGGGGTGTTTCTGTGCCGCCCCCAATCCTTGCTTGCGCCTGGCTCCTGGCAGCCCCCCCAAGTCCCTCCCTCCTCCGCCCCTCCTTGCTACCCACCTGGCACCACTCCATTGGTGGCGATGGCGCTCATGGAGATGGCCGTCAGCATGGTCTGTGGGGAGAGAGGGCAGCCGTGGGGAGTGGGCCCCACAGGGAGCGGGAGGCTGATTCCGAGCAGCCCCTGGGACTCTTGTGTGTGCGTGTGTGTGTATTTTTGAGCTAATTCTCCAGCCAAAGGAGCGGGGGGAGGGGCTTGCAACCGCAGAGCTCCTGGTGGGGTTTCATGCTGGGGGCCCAGGAGCCCCAGGACAGCCATTGGCAGGAGCCCAAGGCCCCTGGAAGCCCCTTTGCAGGCCGGGATCCCTACAGCCAGCTTGCCCCAAGGTAGTGCCCACCGCCAGGGCCCCCTAATCGGTTGGCAATCCATCCAAGGCTTCACCCCATGAGCAGAGGGCAGGCGGAGGGCTGCAGGGTGTGTGTGTGAGGCACACGGATGCCACTGGGATTTGCACTTTGGGCCCTGGATCGGGCAGCAGAGCCTGGCTGGCTGCTTCTGGCTGCCCCAGAGGGAGGGAGCTCTCTCAGGAGGGTGGGGGGCTGCCACAGGACAGAGGGGATGGGGTGGAAGCCTGGGTAAATTGGCCATCGGTTTCCTTGCGCCTTCGTCCACCCAGGCAGGTGCCCCCAAGCTGGCTGCCCGTCCGGGTTTAACTCGGGTGCCCCCATCCCGCCCCCAAGGCTGAGATCCCTATGGGCCAGTGGAGGCGGGGGAGCCTACGGAAGGCTTGTTCCGTGGCTGCGTCCTGAGGAGCCTCCCCTGCCTGGCCAGGCCACCCGCGGCCGGAGGGGCACTCACGCAGGAGCAGCAGAGGATGACCATGCAGAAGGACTCCATGATGCCCGAGATGCCCACCACCCAGGTGAGACGGAGGAAGAGGATGACGCCAAAGATGTTCTGCAGGCAGGGCAGGTAGACGCCCATGAAGGTGCCCATCCGGGTGGCCTGCCAGAAGAGCCGGGGGTGTTAGACTGCGCCCAGACGGGGTGGGTGGGCTGGGCTCCCTCCCTTCCCTCAGCAGATGCCTTCCTGGCTCAGCCCTGCGGCTTTTACCCACAAGCTGTGCCTCCTCTTACCGGCTGAGAAAGAATCGGGGGGGGGGGGGGGGCTGCAAAACCCCACACTGCCACCAGAGGGCGGTATGGAGAACAGGAGGGAAGGCTGCACTAAGCTGCCCTCTGCTGGTTATCTGGGCCCTGAAGGAAGGAGAGGGCGAGTGGGCAGCTTGGGCTCTTCTGCTCCTAACTAGCTACACTATGGGGCCCACTGTGGGTGAGCATTTGGGGGCACAAACCCTCACAACCCCCCACCGCACCTTGACAGGCTTCTTCTTGGCCCCCTCGTTGTTTTCCGCCTCTTCGTGCTCCCGGCTGCCCTGGGGCAGGTTTGTGTAGTTGGCCAGGCCGCTGAGCAGGGAGGAGACCATGGGGCTGGTGTCCATCTCCTCCTGTTAGGGAAGCAGAGGGAGGGGAGGGCTGGTGGCGCTCTTTGGGGGGGGTCATTGCCCCTTGCGCCCTGCCAGCCTCATCCTTTGAGTTCCTGGGGCCAAAGCTTCCCCTGCCCAGCCTGGCGCCCCTCGTGGAGCCCGGGCTGGGCTGCTCTGGTACCCCAGGGGCCTTTGTGGGTGAGAGGATGAGATTTCTGCAGGCCAGGCCCCTTCGACCGCCCCCCCACCCCCTGCAGCCCCCACTGACCTCAAAGAGCGCCATGTTCTTCCCATCATATTCCTTCCCCTTCTCCAGGTCGGTGCTGTTGATGAACGGGCTGCTTTCCTTGGGGTTCCCATCACCTGAAAGGAGAGAGAGAGAGAGAAGGCCTGAGACTGCCAGGATGACCGCCGACTGCGCTGCCCCTGTTTTCTATTTTTTTCTTTTCCTTTCTTTCTTTTTAAACATAGAAGACAACATAAAAAATTCTCCTCCATTACATACAGCATGTCGTTTGGTTACAAGCGTTTGTGCATCCATATTTTCAATTACGTATACAATCACAAAATTTCCGTCTAATCTAACTAAGTACCTCACTTTCATTGTACATCATATATTCAATTGCGGTTAATATTTCTTTCTTTTGAGCGAACCTAATTCCCTTGCATCCTTAATTGTCTATTTAATAACAATATAACTTTATGTAATCATTTATCTCATTCTGATTATTTTTACCCTGTAAAAGAATATACCAATATACATCACTACTTTTGATTATGCATAATCCCGCCAATCACCCATCAAGTATGCTTATGTTCATTGTTGTCCATGTACATCATACATTCAAGCACAAATGTTATTCCTTCATTTTTAAACAGAGTATTCTAAATACTCACTTCATACATATACCAATACTTCCTTATTAAACTATTTATCAACAACAAGATATCTTTATAATATACATCACTACTTAAAGTTATGCATAATATCACCAATCATCTATCAAATGTACATAGATTCATTATTATCCTTATCCATTTTAAAACAAAATATTCTAAATTATTCAATTCATATGTATGTCAGTCTTTCATTGTATCATTATTAATCTATTTAACAACATGATTGTATTATCACTTATCTCCTTCAATTAAAACATAAATAAAACATTTTTCATTTCCAGGTTTTTTTGTCCAGTCACTGATAAAACAAATCCCATATCTTATAAAATTGCTCATCTTCCTGTTCTCTAATTTCAAATGTCAATTTACTCATTTCAGTGCTCTCCATTATCTTTCGAATAACTTCCTGCCCCTGTTTCCTTTCGGCAGCCAGCAGCCCTGCAAGGCCCTTCTCTGGAAGTCCCCCGGAGAGTCCGGCCCGAGGGGCAGATGGGCCTCTTTGCCTGGACACACCTGTGCCAGGACACCTCACCTGTCCCGATCTTGACCCAGAAGGCTTTGAGCAAGGAGACGACCCGAGAAGCAGAGCACCTCTCAGAGAAGGCGCCCAGAAAGTAGAGCTCCCACAGTTGGGCATTTGGGATGGCACCCATCCTAACACATGCCAGGCCAGCTTGACTGCCCCCCCACCCCGGCCCATCTACCCTTGTGCCCAGGATCAGCTGCTCTTCTTTGCCTGCTAAGGAAGGTTTCTGAGGGACCTGGATACGGGCTCTCCACCCGAGAAAGCCCTGGACTACTTCAACACAACCTACCCCACAGGAGCCAGCCCCCCAGATGTGTGGCTCACATCTGGACTAGCTCTAAGAGTTCGTTCATGCCTCCTAGTCCCCCAAGTTCCGGAGCCACGGAGCCCCTCTGATGAGCAGGAGGAGGCTTTCTGCAAAGGAGGGCCTGCCGTGTGGGGAGAAGATGCCTCACCAGGGGTGTCCAACCTTGCTGTGGTTGGCTGGGGAATTCTGGAGTTGAAGTACACAAGTCTTAAAGTTGCCAAGGTTGGACATGCTACACTACACAATCCTCAGAGGAGGCAGAGAAGCCAAACTCCCCCCTCCCCCAATCAAGAAGGCTTCCCACAACACCTGAATATCTAAACCTGGGTGAGCCCCACGGACTCACAAATGGCCTCCTCTTACCCCTCATTCCTTCCCCGCCTGAGGGGGTGGGTGGCTTGAATGGGGAGAGGCTGGTCAGAGGATGAGTGCCTGTCTCTTACCCAAGGGAGGAACGCTGAAATGCTCCCCCCCCTCAAGAAGACAGGCTGAGATCTTTAGTGGTGCTCAGAGGTCTGTTACTCCCACCTTCATCAATAATACAATTTACAGAATAAATACCAGACTAGGAGTTATTATCTAGCCTTTAGGTAAGAATGTTTAGACCGATAGATGATCTGAGTAAATAGTATATGGGATGTTTGGAATTGTTAGAGTGGTATACAGCGGAAGTCAGGGGGGTGGGTTTGTGTGGGAGGTGGGGGAGGGTTAGGGTGGAGGGTGGGGCAATATATATGTATGAATAAATTAGAAGATGGGACTAATGAAACATTGTTAGGCTAGGAGAAATTTATATTAAGAGTTATAGATGTTAAATTAGCTTAGAAAATGATCAATGTGTTATTATTAATTTAAGAGTAATTTATATAGTTTTTGTTGGGAGGAGAGGGGTTATGAGTAATCTATTTTAAGATGGGGGGAGAGGAGGGGGTAAAGTGTTTGGTATAATATCTGAATGTGATTTTTTGCGGGGGGGTTGGGGGGGTATAGCATTTGTATGAGATTTATATTGTGTGGAGGGGGGGGTGAAAAGGGGGAAAATTTGTTTGTACAAAACTCTTTTAATAATAAAAAAATAATAATACAATTTACAGAGCAAGTTGCCGCTTAGGGCCTCCTTGCTCGTTTTTCTTGCACGAAAAGGCCAGGAGACCCAGGAGGGATTTCTTGGGGAGCCTCTCTGCTGACTCCAGGGTGGGGGACCCCCTGGGAGCTGCCAGGTGGGCAGGAAGGTGCTAGAAATCTGTGTCACATGTGAATGGTGGCAGGGCTTGGCTGCTCTGGTGTGAGCCACCCAGTTTGGGTCACCACATTACAAAAAAGATGCTGAGACTTTGGAAACAGAAAAACAACTAAGAGGGTCAAAGGCCCTGAGACAAAAACATAGAAAGCTCGGCCAGTCTGGAGAAAAGAAGGACTAGGGGAGACATGGTACAGTCTTCCGGTATTTGAGGGACCTGCCACAAAGATTAACAAATTGACAAAGTTGGAAGGGACCTTGTCGGTCATCTAATACAACCCTCCACCCAAGCAGGAGACCCTACACCCTTTCTGACAGATGACAGTCCAGTCTCTTCTTGAAAGCCTCCAGTGATGAAGCTCCCACAACTTCTGGAGGCAACTCCTTTTCCCCTGGTTTATTGTTCTCACTGTTAGAAAGTTCCTCCTTGTTTCCAGGTTGCTCTTCTCTGCACTCTTTCTAGAGTCTCCACATCTTTTTTGTATATTGTGGTGACCAAAACTGGATGCAGAAGACGGGGTCAACTTATTCTCCAAAGCACCAGAAGGCCAGACAAGAAACAATGGGTGGAAACTCATCAAGGAGAGAAGCAACCTGGATTAAGGAGAAACTTCCTGACACTGAGGACAATAAACCAGTGGAACACCTTGCCACAAGAAGTTGTGGGTGCTCCAACACTGGAGTTTTTTAAGAAGGGACTGGACTGGACATTTCAGCCACTTGTCTGAAATGGTCTAGGGTCTCCTGCTTGAGCAGGGGGCTGGACTAGAAGACCTCCAAGGTTCCTTCCAGCTCTATCTAGCTGATTGATTGATTGATTGATTAAGAGAGAAGAGAGGGTTCCAGGGTGATTTGTGATGGCTCATGACTGACTTTTTAGAACCAGCTTCAGGTGTATAAAAGTTTCCCAGTGCCCCGGCAGGTGCCTTTCTGCTGCTGGCAGACTCTGGACAGAGGGGCATCCATGCTGCTTTGGGTCCATGGGGGACCAAGATCGGCCTGAGGTCTCTTTGGGTCACTCAAAGGGAAGGATGCCTCTCTCAAGAACCTTCAACACTGCTCCTCACACACACAGCAGTGCCCAGGAGGGATGGTCTTGACAGCCAGAGAACCCTGGGACTCCCCCAGACACCCCCCCCCAGCTTCACGGGTGATGCAGCAGAGGCCACTCCTGGTCACGAGGCCCCCAGGCCAGGTTCGTGGCCATCCCAGGCAAGTCAGCTGGACGCAGTTCAGTCCGTGGCTAAAGAATTCTGACTGCCTGAAACCTCCATGCCAAGAAAGGCAGCCTGCCCCTCCGAGCCCCACCCGGCCGCCTCCACGGACGCTGCTGGGATCCAGTGTTAGGAAGCAGAAGTGCCAACGAGAGGAAGAAGCCCAGAGCAGCAGAGGCAGGGACGGTCTTGCCTCTGGAGGAAGGATTCTGCAGCAGCCGGTGACTCACGGCAGACCCCCTGAACCGCCGAGGGCCAGGGATGCTCCAGAGAGCCCTGGAGAACAGCGGCCTGCGGGTGGTCAGGGAAGGCGGCTTCCCACATTGAGCAAAACCAAGGTTTCATCAACCAAAGCGACAGATTCCCCCCTTGTCCTAACCAGTTGACAAGCAAAACAAATGTCTCTTTTCCCGGGACTTTCTTGCTCGGCTCCCGGGGAGAGGCCAACTGAGGCAACCTTCTGCCCTTCTGAGTCCAAAGCAGCTGCCCTCTGACTGCCCTCGGCTTCCACCCTCTGCCCCAAACAGCCTGTGGCCTCCCTGGCCAGGAAACGGATGCGGAGACACCGACTCCCTGCTTCAATCTCTGCAAGGCTTCATCATGGGAGGTGCCAACCCCCCCCCCAAAAAGAAGCCCCAGACCAAAGTCGAGCTCTGCTGTGGCAAACATTTGAGCTCCAGTTGGGTAACTCAACATGCCAGCAGCCTGGCTCAATCCTGCCTCCATCCAGGACACCCAGAGAAATCGGCTAGACAGGCTGATAAGCCACGTCGGAAGGTTCTGGGAGGATCCCAGGTCCTTGGGAAGGCCTGCAATGCAGGATCTGCAGCCCCCGTGTCCTGACCGAGGGGTGTCCGGCTTCTGTAAAATATCCCCAGAAGAGGGTGGCCAGCCTCACCCGCTGGGCTCCTGGCTGCGACCTTTGGAGAATCACGGAGGACAGGAGCGGTGCCAGAGGACCTCAGAAGGACAGACGTTTTCCTGTCCTCAAAAGAAGAGGATCCAGACCTGTCAGCTGGACATCAACAAATACCAGAGAAACGGTTGGGTGAGTTGATTTGTGAGCATTCAGAAAATCCTTTAATCTGGGTGGATCGAGAACAAATCAGGGCAAACAAACCTGGGCTTATTTTTTGTTAGAGTGGCCATTTCAGTTGACGCGGGGAATGCAAAGGAGCTCAATATCTAGACTTTAGTGAAGACATAATCTTCATGAGGTTCTAATTTTTATAAAAGGAGACCAAGTGTGGGCTGGACAACAGGGTACCTGCTGGACAGAAATCAGGCTGCAATCAGGACATCCTGGGCTCCGATTGGCCCCTGGATGACCATCCTTTCTAGCAAGAGGGATTAAAAAATACAAGTGGTAGAAGGGAATCTTCCTAGCTCGGAGTTGAACTGTGGGGCCCTTGGTGCTCTCTGACATGGGTTGTTTTCCTGCAGACGTTTCGTGACCCAACTAGGGAATATCATCAGTGCCGATGATAGGTAATGAAACACCTGCCCAGAAAACCAATAAGCTCAGAGAGCACCAAGCCCCCCCCCCAAGACAGCTATTACACTCAGAGATGACATGAACATTGGGGAGATCCACACTTAGTGGCGAGCGGCCGGGGGCTCTTGACCAGGGAGAACAATGGGCAGAAGCCAGTAGAGTGAATTTCAGAAAAGTCGAAGTCTTACATGTGTAAAAGAAGGCTCAAAGGGCCGATTATGGAAAGGGAGGGACGGCTCTAGGCAGAAAGACGGATGGAAGCCTTGCTGATCACAGCGTGGTCCATCAGCCACTGCAAGGAAGGCAGTTCCAGGGGCTGCACAATGTATAGATCAAAAGAAGCCTCCATTCCTCTCCATCCTCCATCCTGGCCAAGCCTCAGCTAGAATGCAGCCTCCCATTCTGGGCATTGAATTTTAGGAAGGGCCCCTATGCTGAGGCCTGTCCAGAGGAGAGCAATGGGGATGACCAGGAAGGAAGACAGAACTTGTGGACTGTGGCAGGAGTTGGGCAGCTCTGGCTGGGAGAAAAGAAGGGATCCGGGAAGCCAGGATTGCTGTCCGGGGGGGGGGGGTCCGGAGGCCTGCCGTGGAGGAATCAGGGCAGAATGGTTCAGAATGGTGCCCAAAAGGAACATAGGAAACCCTGGGTTGAAATGAGAAGGAAGATGAGCTTGCTGCAGACCAGGAAACATTTGCTAAGCGTTTAAGAGTCTGTCTCAGAGGTTGTGGTTCATCCTTCAGGCAACAAAGGCCGTTGGTTGGGGGCACCATTGTAGGGGGGCCCTTGCATTGGGAAAGGGGCAAGACTAGGTGCCTCCAGCGCCCTCCCCACCCTCATCTTCTGGGATTCTGCCACTTCCGGAAAAGGGGGAGGGGCTCCTGGGTGCCAGTCATCCCGAGAGAGAATATTCTGAGATTTGCAGGATCCGATCTGGGTTGGTCACCAGGATCGGAGGTTTTGTCTTCCCAGCTTTCGGACTCGTGCTGGAGCCCGTCTCTCCGGCAGAGTCTGTGCTGTTCTGGGCACTCTTCCAGAGAGAAGTTCCCCCAGGAGGATGGGCTCCAGCATGGGTCCGAAGGCTCGGAAGACAAAACCCCTGGTCCTGGTGAGCGACCCAAATCAGATCCTGCAAGATCATCCTGGGACACGTAGTAGATTCCCCTTCCTTCATCCTGAGATCTCTCTGCTTCACTGCAGGTTCTATTCCTTCTCCCGAGGGCAACGGGTGCAATCCTGGCCCCTCCGTGCAGACAGCAGGAGAATGTCCCGCCCATCTCCTCCTGTTGTGCCTCGCAGGCCTTGCTTCTCCCCCCCCCCAATGACCTCGTCTGGATGCCCACAAGAGGCCCTGCCTGACTTCTCCCCCTGCCCAGATCTGCCTGTCAACACTAGATGTCTGGAGGGTCAGGAGCCATTCATAACATTCGTTCATCACATCATCCGTCATGTGCACCCATGTTACTGAATCCTTCAAGATCCCAACAGCTTCCAGGCCCTCGGGGGAGACTTTGGCAGCATCTTCAGCTGGGCCTGGGGTAGGAATGCACAGAATGTAACAGAGGTGGAAGGGACCTTGGAGGTCTCTTAGTCCACCCCCCCCTGCTCAAGCAGGAGACCCTGGACCAGTCCAGGTATAATTGGCTGTCCAGCCTCCTCCTAAAATCTTCCGGTGATGGAGTACCCACCACTCCTAATACAGAATAGAATCTCAACTAAACCATCCGTACACTGATGATTTACAGTTGGTTTCATCAACATATGGATGGAATTGCACCCCAAACTGCTGGATGTCACCTTCCAATGGCTTCATATATTTATTTTATTTATTTATTTCAGGAAATTTATATTGCTACTTATTCCCACATGGCGACTCAAGGCAGCTTACAGGAAAATAAGCAAAGATCTAGGCAAATCCAAACCCATCAAGGCCAATCCACCCCTCCCTCAATACCTAGAGAGGCTTCCTGCTGGATATGCTGACCTGCCACAGGGCCCTGGCACAGCCCAGCAGCTTCCCTGGCACCTCTTTGCTGAAGCCGCCCTCTTAGGCTGCCACAGAGACGCTCCCTGGGCTGCCACTAATCAGCTCCAGCATCCTCCTCCTCTCAGAGGCTCTGCTTCACTGGCCTCCAGTGACAAATGGCACAGTTGGCGGGGATGCCCGGCACCAGCTCAGCAAGTTTCCACTCTGCCACCAGATCCAGAGCAGCCAACCATGTTCTGGGCAAATCAGCTTTGCTTATAAGCCACTCTGTGAAACAATAGCTCTGTGGTCATAAAGACATTGAACTCTCCCACCCCTCACTGTTTGAGGGACAAGCACCCCCTTCCCATTTTGGTGATTAGATTTGGTGCTGAATGACCACTTTTTCAAACCTATTTCTTATAGAAGACAGCTTCTGTCACTCAGGGCTGAATGGAGGAGTCTTTGGTACTCTCTGGGCCTAGTAGTTTGCTTCCAGACGTTTCATCACCCAAAGTAGTACTACCATCAGTATGAGTGAGTATGGGGTTCTCTCCCAGTTTATATACAGTAGCTCGCCCTGCCAGTGTTGGCGGGGATGTAGCTTTCTCCTGGGTGATTCCTTGATTACTGTTTTCAGCTTGTTTGTCTGGTGTTAATCCTTGCTTGTGGGTTGCTGGCTGCCACAAAGCCCGTGTTCTGGCTTTCTTTCTTCTTTCTTTTTCTTTCTTTCTTTCTTTCTTTCTTTCTTTCTTTCTTTCTTTCTTTCTTTCTTTCTTTCTTTCTTTCTTTCTTAGGTTTTCTATTGTCTCTGATGTATAAATCTGGTTTATCTCTATGTTATCTATTGATGACTGATTTGTCTAAATGCCAAGTTTCCAGGAATTCCCTGGCACTTTTGAATTTGGTTTGGTCTAGGCTGCTTTCCCCCCTGGGTGATAATGTGGCTGAGGCTGTCCATATGCATCTGGTGGGATTAAGGAGGGTCCATCGTGCCTTCCCACTTCTGGTCAGTGTTTATAGATATTCTCTGCTACTTTCTGCCTCTATCCAGTGGCGGTCGTAGTCTTTACACTGGGTGCTGCTGTACGCTAAGGGGTCCCCCAACCGTGGCCACTTTAAGCCTTGCGGACTTCATCTCCCATGCTGACGGAGGAATTCTGGGAGTTGTAGTCTTAAAGTTGCCAAGGTGGGGGGGGGGGGGTCCCTGTTGTAGATGACTCCAGCTTTCCTTCTTGGGCAGGAGCCTTCTGGACAGAGGCCCCTGGATGGTTTGGCTCCTCCTTGTCTCCAGTCGGTAGCCGAGGGTGGGGGCAGTTATGTCATTAAACCCTTGACCGTCTCACTCTGAAGGAGTCCAGGCTCAGTTTCCCCCCTGGGAATAGCAGGGTAATGCCACCTGCTGCTTTGCAGTGGGGGCCCTCAACAGGCCGATGCCACCCAATGATACACTGCCATCCTGAGCCAGAGTGGGGGTGCCTGGAAATCCTGAACTGGAACCTAGAAGCCACGGACCGGATGGGAAGAAACCGCCTTTCATTCTGCCAAGACGGAACTGCCCCTCCTTGCTCAGCAGCTGCTCCGGATGGGAGGGGGCTTGCCTGGGGGGCCCCTTGGTGGAAGAGGAGGTGCGGGGAAGCTCGGGCACCACAGCCTTCACCCAGCCAGGGATGGTACCTCCGTGCCCACACCAGGGAACATCCCAGGCCCCCATCATCACCCATACCTCTGCAATGCCCGTGAAGGTAGAAGCTCCAGCTGGACCAGAACTATTGGTATGAAGACCCCCCCAGCCTGAGACTGCTGCATCGAGTGCTCCTGGGCTCTGTTTGAGGCCATGAAGTCCTTTAATGATGACTGCCCCATCCTGCCTCCAGGCCACAATTCCCACAGGGCCCCCCCGAGTGTCACCCACCAGGGGAGGGGAGGGCGGGGATCAGCCATGGAGTCTTGGCAGAGATAATTAGACTCTGAGATTTCTCCCCCCCCCCCCCGGCCTGCCTGGCAAGGACCCCCCGTCCCCCCGTCCCCCATCCCAGGGAAGCCTTCTCCAGTGCTTCAGCTGTGGGCATCTAAGCAGCTTTCCAGGGGTGGGATACAATCTTGATTTTTGCTCTGCAGAGGCAGCAAGGAATCTTCCAAATTTGTAAAGAACGATTTCTCTCCTCTGAAGTTAAACCCCACAGGGACCCTCCCAACTATCCAGGCATTTCTATGGGGTTCCTGTTCTCCACGACTCTGGATGGGGAAAGTAACATCCCCCCCCCTCAAGCTGCTATGTGGGCAAAAGCAGGAAGGACCACCCCTCGCACCATCCTGCCAGATTAGAATATCAGGCTTGTGGGGTTGGGGGCTTCCTGGCATCCAGGGGCCCCAAGAGTCGAGGGGAGGCATGGTTGGGGTCCCCCAGCAGCAAGGACGAGACTCAGCCAGCCCAGCCCAAGAAACTGGCTTAAGGTGGCCAGAATCGGGGGGGCTGCCTCCAAAAACAGCCGCTGGGAGACCGGGGGGCTCTGTGGGAAAACCTACGAGTCCCTTCTTGAGAACCTCCAGGGACGAAGCCCCCACAGAGGCCAGCGGAATGGCTCACCTCTGGGCAGCCATTTGTCCAGGATGGTCCAGGGCCTCCTGCTTTGCTAGGGGGCTGGACTGGAAGACCTCCAAGGTGCCCTCCAGCCCTACTACTCTATCTTCCATTCACTTAACGACCGTTCAGAGTTACAGCAGCACCTCCTCGTTATCTGATTGCCATTTGTGACCTTTCCTGCCGGCATCCGACAAGTGAAGCCAATGGGGGAACGTGGATTCACTTAATGACCGTGATTCACTTTAACAACTGCAATGATTTTCCTAACAAGAAAAGGTAATAAAATTGGGAATGGAAATGTTGGCCCCACCGTGGGCATTGGGGAAGGGACAACACACCGGCCACGTAGGCTCAGAGAAGGGCTCCCAGCTTTCCCCTCAGGAGCCGAGTACCCAGCAGGGCCTCTGGGTCAAATCTTGCCAGGATTCAAGATAACCTGCGCTAACCGTTGGTGGCCTCGTCCACAGTCCGGCCGCGTTCCTGAGCCTGAGGCACTGAAGGGCTGAGTCCCCACCCCTTCCCCCTTCTCTGGCTCCGTTGTTAAGTGACCAAGTATCTTGGCTGCTCTGGGTGTTTATTTTGGACGTCTGTGGAGATTCTCAGCCGCCCAGGCCATGGTTGTCCCAAGGGGGCTTTTTTGAAAGAAACCAGGAAGTCCCGTTGCCTCCTGAAAAAGCCCCTTTGGGACCACCATGGCCTGGATGGCTGAGAATCTCCACAGGCGTTTAGCTATACAATTTGGGATGAAGACCCCTGGAACGTTGTGGGAGCAGAAACAGGTTTCCAGAAAATTTGCAGACTACAGAAACCTTGGCACCACTCGGGTAACCCTGGGGACACAGATAAACCTCCAGCTGGCCTTAGAGGTTTAACAGATTAACAGAGTTGGAAGGGACCTAGTAGGTCATCTAGTCCAACCCCACATCCAAGCAGGAGACCCTAAACCATTTCTGAGTGATGGCAGTCCAGTTTCGTGTTGAAAGTCTCCAGTGATGAAGCTCCCACAATGTCTCAGGGCAATGTCTGTTCCATTGGTTGATTGCTGTCAGAACATTTCTCCTTTTTTCTAGGTTAAATAACCCTCGAAAAGGATGCAAATTACCAACAGTCTGCAAGCAATATACATCCTTCCATTCCCCACCATCCAGTCAGAGCTGAAGAAGCTTCTTGGATGAGAAGCGAAATGTCTTCAAAGAAAACAAAACAAGAACTCCTGGAAAAGCACCTTTGGGACATTTATTTTGGATGTTTTTTATTGTTTTCAAATGTTTTTATTCTTATGTTGTGTATGTTTTGAACCGTGAGCCGTCCGGAGTCATGGATCGGGATGCGAGGCTGTGCAAACCCAATCAAACCCGCCAGAGCTCCCTTCGCCTGGCTGACAAGGCTGCCTTCCTCCCCCCTCGCTTCCCTCTCCTGCAGCCCGTGTGCCCCTGGCTGTGTGTGCAGGGAAGTGGGGCGCACAGTTTGGGGGTCCTTTGTGTTGCTCTGAATAAAACCGTCCTCCCGCATTTCTCCCCTCCAAGCCTCCCTCTGCGTTCAGCTTCATCAGGCAAACCTTCACCAGCCTTTACGTCCCAGCAGCCCCTGGATATTCCTGCGCCCTTCGGCTGCTCACCGCCAATGCGTTGAAGGAAGGATGGACAATTGTGTCATATTGTTATTCGACGGATACATACGCAACTCTCCTTCCCCCAAGCCAGGCTGGGGTTGGTTTTTTTGGGGGGGAGTCTTATGCAAAACACGGTGTGTGTGTGTGTGTGATGCTTAGAAATAATAGGCCTGAAATCTAATTCCCTTCGATTCGGTCATTGCCTGGGAATTAACTTGCCCTGCAAAGTCCAGCTTCAATGGCGGACTATGGGGAGAGGCTAAATCCTGAACTTTCCTATCAACTTCTGCTTGATTTAAGGGTCAGTAGCAGAAGGCATCTCGGGGATCAGCTGCTCCTCGGTGTCCATAGCGGCTGCCAAAATGGTGACTCAGGGGTGGGATGAGGGGGCAGCCCCACAACCCCTTCCATCTCTCTCCCAGAGGAGAAAAGAGCCGAGTTCTGCAGGCTTTTGGCCTCTTACTTGCAACAGGCCACATACGACCTACGGATCCTCTACCTTCTCTCTCTCTCTCTGCAAAATTCTTCAACCAATTTCTCATATTTAGAATAGACATTCTTTCTTTTTTAAAAAAAATGGCCTTCCCGACAGTCTCAATTCTTGGTGGCTGCTTGAATACTTCCCTGCAGTTATTTTGGCAAGGTTTTTCGGAAGTGGTTTACCACTGCCTCCTTCCTAGGGCTGAGAGAAAGTGGCTGGCCCCCAGCTGTCCTTGCACCTAAGGACTAGAACCCAGCATCCCCCAATTTCTGGCCCAGAGCTGGAACCCCAATACCACCGTCTGTCTCTGCTTGTTCTGGTGATGCCATATCTACACATAACTTGCAACCGTTTGCCCAATTTTCCTCATCAAGCAGGAAGTACCTGAGTCTTTGATATGTTAATTTCCAAATCCCTATTCTTTGTTGCATCCTACATTCTGTCCTTAGCTGCACAACTTTCACAGTCTCAGTCAACAACCCGGCATTATCTGTATAAAACCCACTTGGCTTTTAGGATAAGCCGACCTTTTGCACAAATGGGGTCGAGGGTCTTTCTTTCGGAGGAGCCCAGGCGGGGGCAGGTGGGACAGGTGAAGACCCACCTTTGTGTCCCTCACCACAAATGTTCCTGATACCTTTGCCCATAAATAGCTGAAAGTACCGAGGGGATTTCACACGTCCAATCTCTCTCCCCGCCTGCGGTTGGGCCGTTTGCTAAGCATTCAATTATGCTGAAGCTTTGCTGCCATCATGCGCCGCATCGGCCACGGCCAGCAAGCAGCCTTCGATGCCGTATTATTGCCAAACCCATCCCATAATTCAAGCTCCTTCGTTTTGTCCCAGGCTTCCTCTGGCCCCATCGGTGGATGCTGCGTTTTCTTTCTCACATCCATCTGGATCGTGTGTCACCTGAGGAAGGCAGGCGACAGTGCGCTGACCTGCAACCTGGATCTTTGGAGGCGATCCCGGCTTGAACAAAATCAGGTGAGGGGGGTTAGGGCTTTGGATGGCACTTGGGACGCAGTGGCCAAAATGCATGCAAACTGACCGGTCGGGCCATTGTTGGCAAGAATGTGGCAAGAGACACGGGTGCAATGAAGGCTAATAAGTCAGGCGATACCAAAGATATCCACTAATACCGGCAGATGTTGGGGCCATGCAGCCTTTCTGATCTGAAGTGTTCTGCCCTGAGGCACATCTGTCGGCCACTCCTTAAAGCAGCTTCAGGAAAAGCCACAGCCTGTTATAAGAAAGAGCTGTTTGCACCCCCAGCACACTCTGCGGCCCCTTTAAGAGATGGAGGCCATTAAAGTCGGCCCAATCATTTCCTGGATTATGGCGGAGCAATATTTAGCCATGACCTTTCCCATATGGTCAGCCCATGAATTAAGTGGCCCATTCCAGACCATCAATTCTGGGAACAGCCGCTTCCTCCCTAGTTCTCCTTGATTCACACCTCTCCCCTTCTGTACCCCAAGAGAATTGTAGGGAACTCCCGCTTGGATGCTGACACCTCCAGGGACCAGATTCCCGGTGCCGGGGGCTGGCCGTTGCTTCCCTCCCAGATCTTCTGGTGGAAAACCTCCTTTCTCCTCCTCTGAGGATCAGGGGAAGGTCTCCCCACCGGAGTTCTCTGCAACTGGCCTCCCGCTCTGCAAGGGCTCAGCCATGCCCCCCCCCCTTTTCTTGGCATCTGCACCTGCCATCGAGTCGGTTCTCTCCTTAGTGGGTCAGCTCCCCTCCTGCCCACACAGACCCCCTGCGATGGACTCTCTCACTGGCCAGAATGATTCTCCCGGGACGGTCAGCGTCACCGAGGCTCCTGAGCCCTTCATTAAGCTACCATTTCCTGCTTCCCATGAGGGCCACTCCCGCTCTGGGCCCTTGGTGGGAGGGGCATTTCCTTAAATTGGTGGTTCTCAGCCTTTTCTCCACCACAGACCTCCTTTAAGTACCTTTTGAGGCCACAGACCATGGTCACGGATCCCCAAAATGTGACTCAAAATTTAAATCAGGACATTTCTTCAAGCCTTCATGGACTCCCTGTGATAACATCATGCGCCTCCCAGGGGTCTGTGGACCACAGGTTGAGAAGCACTGCCTTAGGTCCTTTCTAAAGTTCGCATCAGACTCCACCCGTGGTTGTCAGTGGTCTTCACAAACTATGGCCCGTGGCGCAGGGTCTACCCTAACCGAAGGCATCCCCCTCTCCTTCGGCCAGGTGAGGAAGAGGCTGGCTTGGCCACTGTCACTGCTGCTCTTGGCTAAGGCATGGGGCTTTCAGGAGTAAATGGCCCGGGGTTGGTGGCCCCTCTCAGCCTCAGAAGCTCCTGGGTGACATTAGGCCAGCAACACACCAACCAACGGGAGCTGAGGACATGGCCGCCCACAGCCATGGCCACGCCTGGACGATTCCCAGGTGGCCCCTCTCTTTTCTCTGAGCTCAGCCTCCTCAACCTCCCCATTATGGGGAAAAATAGGCATTAGATACGCCCAGGCACTGAATAAAATTTCTAAATTTACCCGGACAATAATCTCATTGGCCTATCATTCCAGGATGGATGTCATTAAAAACCAACAAACATGAAAATGGTTTTATACAGCGCACTTCCTAGTGCTCTCAGGTGGGTAACGCCTGGACTGAGTTGTTGTTTGCAAAGGAAACAAGGTTCAGGAGAAAAGCACCTGCGATCCTGGATGCTAACTGATCCTGAAGTATTTTTGAAGCCGTCGGGTTGGATAGGATGGCTGCCAATGGCCAAAGGCTCCTTAGGCTGAGCAAAGCAGGAACTACGCTCTGCTTTGCTTTATGGCAGCATCTATTTATGAAATCAGCCGGTCTCCAGAAAGCGTGACCTATTTCTCCAGAGGCTTCGAATGAACTCGGAGGATTTTGTCTCAATCGGATTTATGGCTGCCAAAGTCCGCACGGTTGCCATGCACAAAGGCTTCCTCGTTTGCCCAACCCAGGATTAAGCCACCTCCATGCCGGACTTGCCCAGCGCCCTTCTCCGTCCTCCGTGTCCGGACCCCAGGAGTGCCGCCAAGAAGGAGCCAGGCCCACTGAAGCCTGAACCGGGGCTGGTGATGAATGTCCCTCTTCCAGCTCTGTAAACCTGCACGGCTGGGGCGGGGGGGGGGGGGGGCTGCCTGGGGAGTGTGCTGCCTAATGGGCCTCCTGGCCTGTAAATCACAGGCATAAGGCCAGGATGGGGGCAGGTTCCTTCGCAGCTGGACTCCTTCCTTGAGGAAGCTGGCGCCGGTTGAAAGGCTGCGCAGCACCCGGGAAGTTCACCAGGTAAAGCCTGCTATTAAAAGGAGAAGGTTGTCCTGTACGCTCCAGAGCAACTGAGCACTACTCAGAATAGTCAAAACTGCAAGATGGGATAAAAATAGGGAAAGATTTTAAGTTGGCTAAACAGACTTCATGTTGTACCGCTGTTCCAGTTAATGATATCACTTTGCTGAGTTCTAACTCTCGATCTCTGTGGGCCTTCATTTAATTAGGATCCCACTTGAAGCAGCCCGGATGCCTGTCAATAAACTGCCTGTGACAAAAGAGACAATCGATCCGAACGGAGTCGGCCTGCTCTCAGGGAGCGGAATTGGCAAGCGGATTTGGGAGGCGAAGGGGGAGGTTTGAATAAAAGGACCAAAACGTACGTCAGAAGGAGGGAACTGGGGGGTTGCTATGGGTGCGTGTCGAAGTCGGAAGGAATCCTGTTGTTGTGGTTGTTGGTTGCAGGTTACCCACAACTGAGCGGTGACAACGGGAGAGCCAGAAAGGAGAGTCTGGGGGAAGCTCTGAAATGTTCTGAAGGAAGGAGATTCGGGGAGGGGCTCTCTTCTGGCGCAGGGCCTGAGCGGCTGGGTGGGAAGGAGGGGAGAGAAGGCCGAAAAAGCAACTGAGCCCTTCCGAGACCCAGGAATGCACGAGAAGGCTGTGGATGATGGGCATCTCTGAGGAAAAAGGCCGGTTTCCCATTCAACGGGCGATTCCTGCCTGCGCATGGCATCGGAAGGGCTGTCAATCTGAAAGCCTGATGATTCATCTGACTGTTCCAGATGAATGGCCGAGGGGGTGAGTGGCGGAGGGAAGCGGGATCAGGGACCTTCCTTGGCATTAATATCAGGATTGTCACTTGGGAGAAAAGGAACACGGAAGACCAGGAAAGAGGGAATGCAGAAGGACTGTAGGGAATGGAGGGATGAATCCTCCCAGGAAATGAAGGGGACATAAGAGGATGTAGCGCTGCCTGGGGAAAAGCTACCAGACTCACAGCGACGTTATGCAGTTAGGATAACCGGGGAGGGGTGGGGGCAGAGAGGAGCCAAACAGCCACTGACAGAGCAAGCAGGTCAGGCAAGGATTGCTGCAGAAACGAGGATGTGAGAAAGCGATTGCATAATATGGACAGAAGAAAAAACACCGTTGCCAAGGATCTTGCCAAAGAGACTGAGGCGCTTTGGACAGAATAAAAGTTGACCTGCATCTCAATGCAGGGAGACAAGGCGGGTTTAAACACAGAAAAAGGTACGGGGGTATTTGTTTTAGCTGATTTCTTTTCCATTATCTCGGGCCTTTAATTTTGGGGCTTTGCTGCGTAAACTTGTTTACCCCAAAGGAGAAATATGCACATGCTGGATGCAGATGCATGCATTTGATTTTAAAATGTGTCTTATTTTAGTCAGGTTGAAGGTAAGCATTTACGTCACAGGCAGCCAAGAAAACGAACAAGTGGATCGCTGAATAAACCAACACGCAGTTCTCACTCGAGGTATAAAAGCTGCAATAATCCTACTTCAAACACATGAAGTGAAGACGAGGCCTGAAGGCTGGAAAGGTGGAAGGGAAGAAGAGGGTGACCAGCAGTGGAGGGGGAAGGGGGGTCAGTTACAGGCGATGGGGGAACCCTGGGGGGAGCAGAAGGAGCAGGTTGGGAGAGACCATCAGGGAAAACGTCAATCTTTCTGCTTGCTAGGAGTCAAAATTCAACCATTCAAATACCAATCAATTAATCAATTAATTGACTGTCCCCTTCATATGGCCCGCAACAGTCTGTCGAGGGGGGCATGATACCCCAGGCATTAAAGACGTCGGGCTGGTCAGCTGGACAGATGGGTTTCAAGACCCAAGCGCCACAGGATGAACGGGTGAATGCCCGTTACGTGCCACAGCTAGCAGTTTGAAAACACACAAATGCGAATAGATAAATAGGTACCCCTTTGGAAGGAAGGTAACAGTGTTCCATGCTGGCCACATGACCAGGGAAAATGCCTTCAAATCACGCTGGCTTCCTTGGCCAAGAAATGGAGATGAGCAACACCCCCAGAGCCAGAAACAACCAGACAAGGAAACCCCAGCCTTCACCTGGCCTGAAGGAAGAGTTTTACTTCCTTCCCAGAATGGGCTCCGTTTTGAGATCAATATTTCTGGCCACTTAAAGCAATGCAATTTTAAGGCTTCCAGGAAAGGTGCAATTGTGCCACAAACACTCGGATCACGTCACCCATGTGCCTGGGCTCGGCTTCCGCTCAGCACAGAGTCCTGAACCTGCCCTCTATAGACAGCCACACAGGAGACCCAGGAAGGGAGGGAGGTGCGTTCACACACAGAGGCCCAAGCCGGGGAAGCACCTGGGCCTTGTGGAGGGCAAAGAGTGCCTGGCCAACTCTCTGCATCTGGGATGCGGGAGACCCCAGCAGCCATCCTACGGTATCCCCCACCCCCCGTGGAGAAAGCGCCCCAAGCACATCAGACTGAGAAGGGCCCCTCTCCAGGGAATGGCCGCCTGAGGGGCTCCCCTCTGCCCACCCACGGGAGCCTGTGACCCCCAAAGTCACAGAGGGACCCCAGAGCAACGCCTTCAGCCTGAACAGCTGGCTTGGCATCAGTAACGCCCAGGAGGAGGAAATGGGCAGGGCAAGACCTCCACATGGATCAAGGGCACCTCCACCAGCAGCCTCAAAAACGGTTTGCCCTGAAGGGGAGGAAGTCCGCTGGGTGGGCGCCATTGGCTCTGGGTGAAGCGGCTGGCACGAGCAGCTACCATCAGCAGGTCTGCCTAAGACACCTCTGTTTGGAGCGGCTCGTGTGGCACTTTTTGAAGGTTGTGGGTCTGCTCACAAAATGGCCCCAGCAGGAGAACTCGCCCGTCCACAGGCCCAGGCAGGAAGGACGCCTCCCTTTGAGGGTCATGGATGGCCAGGCGCAGGAGCTCATCCCCAGCCTGGCGCACCCCATGCCAGAGTCTTTCCACCGCTGCCCAAGCAGCTGAGGAGCAAGGCGGGCAGGGCCCCCAATCAGCTGCCCATCCTTGCTGTCCGGTTGGTCCTTCCAGCCGGCTGGAAAAGGCAGCATTGCCTTCTGGGAATCAAACTGGCCTCCCAGGTCAACGGAGGGGCTCAGAAAGCTGCCAGGAGGCGGACTGGGGAGCCGGGACCCCTGACCAGCCCTGCAGAGAAGAAAAGGAGACCCCCCAGAAAATGCACCTGTACTGTACGCACACACACCCTCTGCCCAAGATGCACCACCCCAGCCTCAGTACAGCGCCCCCGCCTTTGACACGTGTCTTGCCAGCAACCACCAGAGGCAGCCTCCCCTCTGCATCCCCCCTCGGCCTTCCAGGGCTCCCCAGAGCTTCCCCCGTTTTCCCCAGGCCAGAAGCGGCAGACGAGCCCGCGGCGGACAGCGGCTAAGAGCGAGACCCGATTGCCCACCAACCCCACTTCGGTCGGCGCGCCGCTCCGGCAGCCGCGGAGGAGCCCACGGACCGGGCGTCTCCCGCGAAGAGAGCGCCACCCGACCGGGCGCCCTCCCCGTGCTGCCCCGAACACGCGCCGGACGAAGAAGCCTCACCTCGGCCGTCGTCCTGGCAGGACCCGCCGGGAGGCAGCTAGGCGGGCGGGGGGCGCGGAACCCGACAGGCCGCGCTCCCCACGGCCCTGGTCGGTTTCCTTGGCAACCCAGCCCGGGCCCAGCAAGGCTTATGTAAGCCGCCAGCTGCCGCCTCCCCCTCCCCTCCCCGAAAGCCCCTCCGCCGCTGCAGCGCCCGGGCCGGGCGGGAGTGGCGGGCTTGGAGCGGCAGGCTGGGCTTGAGCGACGGCCCAGCTCCCTCCGCTGGGAGCCGCGGCGGCGGCCAGAGCAAAGCTACCCCCCCACCCGCCTTGCTGCCTCTTCTTTCCCCGGTTGCTTCGACTCCTTCCTTCGTCGGCCTCCCCCCCCCGCTGGAGAAGCAGGTTGGCTGGGGGCAGTCCCCGCTGGACAGTTCCCGCCCCCCAGAGACCCCGCAGTACGGGACGCCCCCAAAGAGCAGCCCCCAGGAAGCCCCGCCCTGCCAGCTGGATTGCAGAAGTGGGAGCCCCTTACTTACAAGAGATGGGGAGGGGGGCAGGGAAGGCAGAGAGCGCAGGGAGGCCTCAACTTAGCCCCCTCCTTGAGTGACCATTCGCAGTGGCAACGGCCCTGAGCGAAGTCCGGTCCTCACGCTTGGCGATCAGCCTGGGTTGGTGACAGCTTCCGTGTCCAGTTGGCTTCCCAGTCAGCAAAATTAATGGGGGAAGCCAGATTCTCTTAATGACCATGTGATTTGCTTAACAACTGCAAAACAATCGTGTTTGTAAATCAAGGGCTCTCTGTGTGCTCGTTCTCTCTCTCTCTTCCTCTCCTAATTCTCTCTTTCTTTTTCTCTTCCTCTTTCTCTCCTAATTCTCTCTCTCATTCTTTTTCTCTCCTAATTCTCTCTCTTCCTCTTTCTCTCCTAATTCTCATTCTCTTTCTCTCTCTCTCTCTTTCTCTCCTATCTCTCTCTCCTAATTCTCTTCCTCTCTTTCTCTTTCTGTCCCAATTCCCCCTCTTTCTCATTCTTTTTCTCTCTCTCTCCTAATTCTCTGGCTCTCTTCCTCTCTCCTGAATATTTCATGCTCCATGGCTTTAAAAGAGCAGGGCCCTGATGGGGAGCAAAGGAGGGGTCCTGACCCCCAGTCCAGCAGGGATCGAGGGACTGGTCCAAATCTGCTTCACTGCCTGGCTGCCCCTGTTTAGGTAGGGAGCATTTTGGCGCAGCCTGCTTGATAGTATTGCACGTGGCTTATTATAATTTATAGTTTATCCTCTAATATTGTAAGGAGAAACTTCCTGACAGTCAGAACAATTGATCAGTGGAACAGAAGTTGCCTCCAGAAGTTGTAAATGCCCCAACACTAGAAGTCTTTAAGAAGATGCTGGATAGCCATTTGTCTGGAACGGTATAGGGTTTCCTGCTTAGGCAGGGGTTGGACTAGAAGACCTCCAAGGTCCCTTCCGACTCTGCTATTGCATTACTGTATGTGTGAGTGTCCCCTAGCAAGACTCCCGTGCCAAGCCAAGGTCCAGGGGTCCCTTCTCCAAGCAAAGAGATCAGCGTCTCTCCTGTGTTCCCCCAGGCCCAGCTACTGCCATCCCCCCCCACCTCTGAAGCCAATCAAAGCCCCATCAGGCCCAGCCAGGGAGAGGGGCCAAGGGTTGGCTCCAAAAGACAGAAGAGGCACCTGTGATGGGGTGAGAGGGGGCTGCAAGGGTCTCTCAAGGGACCTCCTGGGTTCAAGCCCCCCTTCAGGAGCCTTTACCTGAGCCCAGCAGGAGTCTTGGGGGCAGCTCCATGCAGCTCAAATTCCTCTCTGCTGCCTTCCTCTCCTGGGTAGCAATTGGGGACGGACGGACAGCAAAGCTTTCTTAGCCAAGCAAGACAAGATGCCCCTCGCCTTCCCTGCTGTGAGCAGACCCCAAAGGAGGGCTCTCCCTGCCACTGCAGGAGTTGGCAAATTAGCCCTGGGTGGGCTGCCACGGAGGCCTCGGCGCTGCCCCCTTGCCTCATCGTCTGTCACCAAGACAGCCACTGGCACAGCCTTAAAGGGACGGACAGCGGACAGCCTCTGGGTGCCAGGGCCCCAGCAGAGTGGATCTGCTTCTGGTCACCCTCAGCCTGCAGCTGCTCTGCCCAGGTAGCCCCAGGGGAAGTGGACCGCCCGTTCCCCCCTGGAGGGAGGCAGTTGTGCAAGAACAAGATGCCCTTTGTGCCCCCAGCAGGTGGAGTGAACTGGCACTCCATGGGCACCTGGAGCTTTGGGGAAGGGTTCTCCAGCTGCGCCAATTCCCAGAATCTCCCGGGGGTCCTGGAGGGAAAAGCCCCCTCCCCCAGGGTCTTCCGCTCCCACAGGCAGAGGAAGCGGCTGCTGTAGAAGGGCAAATGGAGCCAAAGGGCCCTCAGTCCCCCTTCATTCCCGGCAGAAGCGGCTCTGGTGGCACCCTGGGGGAGGGGAGGGGAGGGGAGGGCCCAACCCACCTGCAGGAGTTGGCTGCTGCAGCCCACGGAGTCTAGAGAGCAGAGCCGCTTGCCTGGTGTAGCCTGGCCTACCTCGAAGGGCTGACGTGCCAGAAACTCTGACCCTGCCTCCTGGAATAAGAGAGGCCAGTCCTGCTCCTCCTCCTGGTGGGGCAGGCCTTTGGACACCTCCCCCCCAAGCCAGTCTTCCCCTTGCACTTTCCTTTCCCAAGCCCCCCTCCGCCCCCCATGCAGAACCTGCCAGTCCTCCCTCCTTTCCCCTCCCCCACTGCTAAAACCTGTCAAGATCTTTTTGCATCTCTTTGAATGCACCCCCCCCCCTTTGAGTCATCCCTTCCACTCCCTCCAGCAGGGCTGCTCTTGTGGCTCCCCACCCCTCTCCACAACGCTCCGGGCTCAGCCCCCTTCGCCTGGACCGGAGGAAGGCAGATCCCAGGGCTGGCTCTGCTCTGGCAGCAGCCTCCCCCCCCCCCCACAACATTCAGGCCTCTTATTGCAGTTGGGCGAGGGGGGGGTCACAGTCCTGTAAGGGCTGAGCATGAGAAAGCCTCCCCCACCACCACCAGGCTGGCCCAGCAATGTGGAAGCAGGAGACTCCTTCCCCACACCGTGTCTATCAGGGCTCCCTTGAGCAGACTTCTCCCTCTGGCCCTCCTCCCCAGAGCCTCCCCCCCCCCCGATTCCCATCAGATCCTTGGGCCGGATGCCCAGGGCGGAGGATGCCCAGGACAGATGCCCAGGAGCCAGAGGGGCCCAGGGGAGCGGCAGGGGTCTGGCATGCTAGGAATGGATGGGGCCCTTGGGGGCCATTGTGAGGGGCGAGGGGGATGGGCAGGCGGTGTCCAGCAGACTGAGGCAGGGTGGAGGGGGGGCACCGAGCCAGCAGGCCAGGCATCTCTCAGCTGCAGCCTTGAGCGAGTCTTCATTCCAGGTTCCCCCCCTCCCTCCCTCCCTCCCTCCCCAGGGATCACTCAACAAAAACCGGCCTTTTAATTTTCTGTGGTGGCTGGCAAGGCTGCCCATGGACTGCTGGCAGGAAAGAGCGGCCCCAGCGCGAAGAAGATACAATCATCCCCACATCAGGAGGGAAGGAGGGAGGGGGAGGGCAGAGTCAATAGCTGGAGCAGCCGCCAGCCAGATCCCTGGCTCCACAGGAGGTCTGACCCACACTGCCCTGCCCAAAACACACCTGCTGCTCAGCTGGCCCTCCCTCTCAGAGCCCCCCCCCCAACCAGAGAACCTCCCCTCCCTTGCCGCTCTTGGCAGCCAGAAGGATCCAGGTCTTCCTGCTCAGAGCGCATACAGGCCAGGATGGGGGGTTTCCCCTCCTCCATAGCCCAGCCTCCTGCAGGGCCAGCTGAGGTGACCAGCGTTTGACCCAGGCACGAGGCCCAGCCAGGAATCGGCTGTAAGAGTCCCCGGAGTGCTCTGTCCACTCTCCCTGTCCAGCTTCACGCCCTCTAAGTGCCAGGCCCCCCGGCTCTTGCCTGCTCCCTGAGCACTACTCTTCAAAGAAAAGGGTCTCCTGCTTGGGTGGGGGATTGGACTGGAGGGCCACAAACATCCCTCCTTCCGTCGACCTCCTGCTCAGGCACCTGCAGTGTCAGCAGAGGAGCAAGGGATCTCTCCCCCACCCCCAGATCCCAGGACGGAGCAGGCTCCCTGCTTGGTCTGAGATGGCTCCCCCATCGCATCCTGGAGCAGGTGCCTCGGAGGGAGGGAAGCAGGCACGGGGAAGTCAGGGAAAGCAAAAGGGAAGGACTCCTTTGACTGTGGATGACAATCACAGGTGGCCCCTGGAGGGAGTCGGGCCCAGAACCCGGCTGTCTCTATGCAGCCACCCCCTGCCGGAAAGAAAGGCTCCCTGGTCTTGGAAGGGTGGGGGAGGGCCCAGCAGAGGCCTGCAGGCAGCAGCCGTGGGGAAGGTGGCTGAGGGCTCCTGCTTGGGGCTCTTGTGTGGGTCCTGCAGAGCAGGGAGACTCGGGGCAGCCGAAGGGAGCCAGCACTGCAGAGCGAAGCTGCTGCTGCTCCTTCCATGCCAGGCTGCTGTCCCGCCACTGGTAGGCACCTGCCTGGCACTGGTAGGAGACAGCTGGCCTGTCAAGCCCCTTCAGGACTTGCCCTGCACGGCCTGCCAAGCAGAGCAGGGTCTGCAAAGACCCCCACTCTGAGGAGCAGCAGGCTTTGTGGGTGGGTGAATTATATTTCCTAGCGGCTCTTTAGTCATCACTTCATTTCCCAATCAAATCTGTCATAATTTATATGTTCATTGCTTTTGATTAAAAAAAAAGACAAGCAATGAAACTCACCAGCCTGGGTGTCACAGAAACTTCAGCGTCATGGGTGGAACTGCAGCTCCCCCCCCCACCATTAAAGCCTTGCAGTGCTAACAGCTCAGAAATCCCCAAGCCCACAACTGCTCTCCCAGCCTTCACCCACCTGGTCCATGGACCCATCTCCCCCAGACCCCCTGCTTTTCTAACGTAGCAACTGTGCCAAGATGGAAAGACACGGAAACGGCAGTGGAAGCTCTTGCCCCCAAAGCGGCCTTGTCTTGCCAGGGGCCACCATGCCAAGGGGCCAGTTTGGTCTCCAACACACCTGCGGCTCCCTCCGCTTCCAGCTTTGTTGAAGGTGAGACCACCGGCACAGAGGCCTCCGCTTCCTTTTGGGACCCCCTGTCCGAGGAACCAAGGAATCCACCCCCCCCCCCTCAATCACCTGGTCTCCATCTTGGAGGCACTTGACCTACATTCAGCCAGAGATTTCCCCCACAGCTCGACACGGTTCTCCGGTAATTGTATCCCATATTTTAGATCAATTAAATACGTCTTAAAATAAACCTGATTATAGTACTCTAAACTGCTTTATTCCCTTTCTCTGCTTCATGGCATTGCCACCCCAGAGTGGGAACGTGGGTTCCCACAGGTGGCCCTCAGGGATGCTCTGAGGAGCTTTGGGTAGGGCGGATCCTGTATGGGGACCCAGTCAGTCCTGCTGCTTAGTTGGACCAAACACCCCAGGGCCCTCCTGGCAAAAGATGCTGGGCACACTTTTGGGATGGTAAAGGCTTCTGCAGAAGAAACCCCCGCACCTCGGTTCCCCAGAATATGCTCCTCCCAAGGGGGGAGGGGCTGTGACCCATGCCCAATGCATCTGCCCTTGGACTTCCCTCTCCTGGCCCTCATGGCCAGCCTAGTGGCTGTGGGATCTGGAGAAATGCACCCCCACCCTTTGCTCAGAGAATCTGCCAGTTCCAGGACGTCCCTTGCCAAATGCCACCGAGGAGAGCTGAACCTCGGCTGCGGAGCCCTTTCACCAGGGCTGCCCAAATACTCTTTCACCACGTCTAGCCAGGCAAAGCCACTCAGCAGGAGCCAGGGGGCAGCAAGACCCCAGCTGGGCAGACCAGCCCCATCTCAGCAGCACCTGGGGAGCTGGTTGAGTCTGAAGAAGAGATGGGAGGGAGCAAGGCAAGGAGACGGTTCTGCGCAACGCTTCCCCCCCCCCCCCGACAAGGCTCCTGCAGCGCTTCCTCCCCAGGTCCATGGCCAGCAGCCCCTTCCCCTCTGCAAGGGGGGAGGCTGCACGAGGGAGGACAGAACAGCCCCACCCGCCCTCTTCCCGACTGCAAGGGGAAAGGGGGAATTGGAGATGGCATCTGCCTTGGCTCATGCCATCCCACACGCAGGGCCCAGGATCCCCAGGGCCCTGGCCTTTTTCTCTGCTCATCTGGGCTGGCACAGGGCAGGGGGCAGTCGGCCAAATTCCAGCCATCCAGAGGGCAGCTGCACAATTGGCTGCCCTTCTCCCATGGATGCCATTGCCAGGGCAGCGGGGAGGAGGTGGGGGCTGCAGCAGGGGGCCGGGTTCAAATGTTTTGCTTCTGGACAGCGCAGCTCAATTGGCGCTGCGCTGGGTCTGCAGCAAAGGATCCGTCCCTGAAGGCAGGGAGAAGGCAGCCCACCCGCCAATGCCCGGCAGCGCAGACTCAAAGGCCGCGGGAGAAGGAGCGCCGCATTCTGGGCCGGAGAGATGGGGGGGTCCCTCCGTGGCGCAGAAGCGACCCCCAGCAGCTCGCCCAGCGCGGAAGTTGAGCGCCAGGGAGCGAATAGCGCCCGCAGCGGCGGTGCCGCCTTCCAGAGGGCCACGGGGGCTTCGCGCCTGCCCAGCCGCCCTGGCAGGGGCAAGGGGGCTCAGGGACAGCCCAGATGGGGGTCCCCGCCGCTTCCTCGCCAAAATGTCTCCCTCGCCAGTTGCCACCATTTCCCGGCGGGCGGGACGAGCTCGGAAGATGCCAGCCTGGACGGCGGCCGCATTCCAGCACCCTGGACAGCGGCAGAGGCCGCGCCGCCGCCAGCGCTCCGCCGATAAAAATAGCCGCGGCGCCCTCCGGCTCCGCTCCAGCCGCCGCCGCCGCACATGGCCCGCGCGGACGAGGCAAGCGGGGCGCAGAGCCGGGCTGCCCGCGCGCTCTTACCTTGGCTCGCAGCCCCCTCGCCGTCCTCGCAGTCCGTCAGGTTGTTGAGCATGGCGCAGCTCGGCTCGCCCCGGCTGCCGGTCCGGAGGCTTCTCCGCGTGCTCCGCTGCAGTGCAGAGCAGAGCCGTCCCCGCCGCCGCCGCTGCTGTCACCGCCGCCGCTCAGCCCCCTTCACTTCATCGCGCATTCAGGAGACATCTCTCCGTGGGTTGGGGAGGGGGCGCAGATCGGGGGCGCAGCAGTGCAAGCGAGCTGGCCGAGGAGGGGCGAGGAGCGTCCACGAAGCCACGCGCCACCTCCGAGGGCAGCGCAGCTCTGAGCAGAAGAATTAGGGCATCTGGGGGCTGGCACTGCGGCTCTCCCCCGCAATCCGCCTGCGCTGATGCAGTCTCGTCTGGGGCTGCCTGCTCCTCCCCTCCCCTCCTTCACCCCCCCCCCCGCCCCCAGACAGTGGAGTGGAATTTGGGGGAAGAGAGCTGGGGACCAATTCTACCCCTTCGCCCCTCTGGGCATTCAGACACTCCTTGCCATCTCTGGGTCCAGCCACCCCAGCAGGCAGGAATGGTGCAAGGCAGGACGTGGCAGGTAAGCCCCCTCCCCCACTTGCAAACTACACACCGGTTTGTTGGAGGAGGCACCTCTCCAGGACCTCCAAGAACGCTATTCTTGTAGCATGCAGAGCAAGTGACCACTAGGCCCTTGCCTAGCAGGGGAGAGCTTTGGCAGTGGATGGAGCTGCCTGCCTGGCCGTTTTGCTCCCCCTCCTGGCCCAAGCCAAACTTTGAGCGAGAAGAGGGCTCGAGCTTCTCTCCGGGCAACGGTGGCTACAAGGAAGCTACCAGGAGGCCAACCGTGTTCCCCACCTGCTCCTACTGAATTGATTCTGGAGGGGGGCCTGGAGGAGGCCCCAAAGCCATCTCTGGAGGGGCTGGGCTCTCCTTGGGCACCCTTGGCCAAAGGAAGCAGAGGCCCCGGGGACACAGGCAGAGTCCCCTCTGGAACCAATTCAGAGTCCCCTGCTTCCAATGCCAAGACTGAGGCACAGGACCAGGAAGGCGGGGGCTGAGGAGGTAATGCAGCTCCCATCCTTGGCCCGGCCCCTCTTCTGTGACAAGCTGGAACCCTGTGTCTGTGCACACACTCGCACACCTACAATGCTGGAAACGGCTGCCTGAAGGAGCTGCCTACCAGCCAACCACAGCCCCACATGGAGTCACTTGCCTTCGCCGGCTGCCCAGGAGCTCCATGCTGGTGCAGAGAATGGCTGAGCCTGGCCTCCAGCTTGACCACCCTCCTGCCCTGGCCTCCAGCTTGACCACCCTCCTGCCCTGGCCCACGGGGGGTGGGCGGGTGTCACGGGGATGTCTGGACTGAGCCTGGGAGCCAGTCAGCCTTGGCCCTATTTGAGCAAAACTGGCCAAGAGGGGAAGGGAAGAAGCCTCGGCTCTGCCCTGGCATCCCAGTGCCAATCATGGCAAACCCTTATTACTCCCGGAGGGCTGTAATTAAGTGCTGGCTTCCTCCTGGGCCCTGGCAGCTTTACTGCCGGCCCACCTCCTCCCTGCCCTGTGGCAAGGCCGTGGCCGCTGTGCCCCTCTCCAGATGAGTTCGGCTCAGCCTGTCTGATGTCTTGGCAAAGAGGAAGGGTGGAACTGCCGTAGGGCTGGTGGGGGGAGCTCAGCCCCTCCGTCATGCCAGACTGGCCCTCCCTCAATTCTCATGCCTTCCCATGAGCTCCAGGGAGAAGGAAGACGACTCCAGCTTTGCTCTGACAGCCACACCCACACCCACAGGCCAAGTTCCACGGAGGCTATGACTGGCTTACTTCAGGTGACCCACGATTTACCTGGGGTCACGTCTCCAATTTGGATGACAACACCTGCTCCCCCACTGGGTCTGGTGCTATTTATGAAAGTTTTACACAAATAGATATAAACAAGTCTTTTCCCCCCCTAATTAACCTGGTTATCGGGGACTATAAATACTAAATGCCATCTGGTATAGGGTCTCCTGTTTGAGTGGGGGGTGGGCTAGAAGAAGACCTCCAAAGTCCCTTACGTTACTCTGAACAGCTCACCTCCAGATGCTGTGGCTGCTCCATCATTGGAAGATTTTTAAGGCGAGACCAGACAGACATTTGTCTGAAATGGTATAGGGCTTCCTGCTTGTGCAGGGGGTTGGACTAGAAGACCTCCAAGGTCCCTTCCAGCGCTCATGTTCTATGTTACGTCTGAAATTTTCATTCCCACTTTAGGCATAACACTAAGTGTTTCTATTTTTCCTCTATTTTCAAAACTTTTCCAAGGAATTGTCTACAATTTTGCAAAATAAACCAGGATTAAAACATAGTCATCCAATTAATGAGAGGCTGAGGCCCCAGACAAAGCGGTGATTGCTCTCCCCCCACCCAATTAAGTGAGAGTCTATCAAAACGGGAGAGTTCCTAACCTTATGAATGTCCATAACTTTCAGGAGAAGAAACATAACCCTCGTGAGGCCATAACATGTCATAAATACAGTAAGAACAGAGGAAAGTACAATTTAACACTTCAGGCTAACAGCGATAACACCTTATAATAAAAGTGAAGCATTGTTTAAAAATAATCCCTTAATGGCCTGGGGAAGCAGAGGGAGGCCAAGAGGAAGGCAGGGGGGGAGGGGTACCCTTGCTGCTTACCCCAAACGGAGAAATCAGAGGGACTCAACTCTTCTTCCGCCCCATCGTTACATCCGGAGGAAATTGGGGAGTGGGGGAAATAGGGCTGGGTAGCATAGGCTGGGAACCAACAAAACAGGGGAGGGTCCCGGTCGGCAAAGATGCAGTAAAAGGACCCTTCCAGCCTTTGGCTCTGATGAAATACAGAGAGTCCTTGATTTACACCGCTTCATTTAGTGGCCATCCAAAGTTACAGCTGCACTGGGAAAAATGACTTATGTTTTTCACACTTATGACCGCTGTAGCATTCCCCATGGCCATGTGATCCCAAGTTCAGAGGCTTGACCATTGGTTCACTTCATTGTGATAAGAAAGTAGTAAAACTCACTTAACAAAGGTCTCATTGAGCAACAGAAACGTTGGGGTCAACTGTGGTCATAAGTAGAGGACTACCTATATATCCTAGAATGCTGAGGGAACTGGTGGGATTGCTGTGGAGCTCCCAGCCTTCCCTCAGGAGACCAGAGGATTGGAGAAGAGCAAGTAAGGTGAAACACCCCTTCCCCTCATGAAAAGGAAGAGAGAGAGAGAGAGAATCCCTCCCACTGTTGACCAGCCACTCCAAGCTCAGACCCTTCAGGAAAGATGTCCTGAAGGACACGGGGCTTGCGCTCCTCTCCAGCCACCACATCAACCACAGAGAAGGCTCTGAAAGCTCCTCCGCATGAGTCCTGCCTGGAATTTCTTGTAGCCGAGCAGATCACGGGCACCCCATTCATTCGTTAAATTGAGGCCCAGGCTGAGCATCCTGGGTGAAGATGCCCTGAAGGTCAGCCATATCGGGACTAAGGAAAACGGGGGTGGTCAGTCTGGCCAACCTTGCTGGGGGTCTCCAGGGGGCTACCTCCATGAGTGGGCAAGTGAACTGGCTGCTTCCAAGAGGGCTTTGAAGATGGCAACCGTGACCCATGCCACTTGCTCCACCCAGGAGAGCAGGGGAAAGGAAGACATTAGACCCACATTCTGCTCCAAAATATTCCCACCTTCCCTGTTTTCACACAATGGGTTTCATCTGGGGATTGAATTGAAGCATTTTTTGGGCTTCCACCAGACATTTCTTCATAAATAATCCAACAGGGAACTGCAACTTAATCCACACCAACCCTTAGTCCATGTGGGAGTGAATGGCACCATTCAGCCTTGGATTTTCCGAACCCCCGGCGACCCTGTGGAGGGTGGCCGCCTGATCTGGCCATAAGCAGGTTGTGAGCAATGTTGCTGCTCCCTCTGGCCTCCTCTGAAGGGGGACGCAGCCAGCCAGCCAAAAGTGATGTGTGACTCAGCGGCCACCTGTAACTCCTCCCAGGGAGACCATCTGGGAAGGAAGGAATGGCCTTAGGGGAGGAAGGAGGAGGAGGAGGAGGAGGAGGAGGGAAGCCACCAAGGAGGGACTTCCAGAAAAGACGACTCAACCCTGAGAAACAGGAGACTGAAACTCAGAATAAACCCACCTGGATTTTGTTTGTTGTATGACGGGACAAATGTCTGTGGAGCTCACGGTTGTCCCAAAGGTGCTTTTCCAAAAGGCAACTGGATTTTCTTGGGGTTTTTTCCCTTTGAAAAAGTTTTGCTTCTCATCCAAGAAGCTTCTTCAGTTCTTCTGAAGAATTGAAGAAGCTTCTTGGGTGAGAAGCGAAATGTTTTCAAAGAAAAAAATCAAAGAAAGTCCAGTTGTCTTTTGGAAAAGCACCTTTGGGATCTATGATTGGACAAACAGGAACTCTGATCCAGTTGACCTGGCCCTCCACAGCTCCAGAAGTTCCAGATGTTAAACCGGCTTCTTCTGCACATTCTCCACCCAGCTTCCCCCCCCCTCGGTCACTGCCTCTTCATTTCCACCTTCCTGTCTCTCCTCAGCCACTCTAGGCCTCCAGAGATCTGCTGACTCCTTTCCCCAAATTCCATCCAAGGCAGACCAGGCGGCTGCGCCACACAGCTCCCACGCATGAAAGCATCAAAACACGCCACATTGCCCAGTCGCAATGAAACCAGGCAGCATCACAAGCGTCATGGTAATAACACCTGACCACGTCTTATGGCCCGGCTCACACAACATGCTTAGAGAACAGTCACCAATATTACCTCCCAGCTACCTTAGAAGCAGGAAGCAAACTCTGAAAAAGACTAGAGGTGACACGATAGCAGTCTTCCGATACCTGAGGGGCTGCCCCAAAGAAGAGGGGGCTGACCTCCACAACATCAGAAGGCAGGACAAGAAGCCATGGGTGGAAACTAATCAAGGAGAGAAGCAGCCTGGAACTAAGGAGGAATTTCCTGACAGTGAGAACTGTCAGTGGAAGGGAAGTTGCCTTCGGAGGTTTTGGGTGCTCCAACATTGGAGGCTTTCAAAAGGAGCCTGGACAGCCGTTTATCTAGGATGATGTTGCATCTCCTGCCTGAATAGGGGGCTGGACCTCCAAAGCCCCTTCCGACTCTATTAGTCTATTCGTCTATGCGAGGAAAAAAAGGGACAAAGCAGTCCTTGGATTTCCACAGCATTCCAGTCCGATGAACGGTCAAGAGACTTCAGAGTGGCATCTTCATCTTCAGTACGGGTGGTGTTGGGCAGGCAGGCAAGCTGATTTTTTTTAAAAGAAAGGGCCCGGTCAGCCCTTCTCCAGACCTCGTAAGGTGGAGGAGCTGCTCTTTTAGCAAGAATACCAGAATAATCTCCACAGCATTCCCAGGACCCCCCACCCACCCAAGAGAGAGGGGGCTGTTTGGACTGGTGACCCCAGGGGTGTGAACTCCCCTCCCCAGCCAATTTCTCCAGGGCTTTGGGTGCTGCCAAGGATGGATCTGGGGGGAGGAAAAGTAGGAGGAGGAGGAGGGGGGGGAGGCACCTCCATCATCACCCAGAACAAAGCACCTGAGAGGCCGATCTCACAATTACGGAGGTTTCAACCCTTGACCCCACAAGGCACTTTGCCTGAAGCTGCTCAAGGACCGTCCCAAAGCCGCCCCTGGGGCAGAAGTTGTCTTTTAGCCACTGCCAGGTCCACTCATCCATCAGCTGCCTGTCCTGAGGACGGAAGAGGCCTTGAAGGTCTGCCTACTTAGGGGCCACCTCTCCCTCCCCACCCCTGGGTGAGATCCACTGCAGACGCCCATCCTTTGGGTGGGGAACGGCCCTCGAGAGCCACTCTCTCTTCGCATTAGAAGAAGGGCAAGGAAGCGCCTCCTTCACCCGACTTTGGTCAGATGATTCTAATCCAGAACCTTCTTTAAGTTCTACTTTAAACTTTGTTCTGTGTCTCCATTTCAAATGGGAGCTGCCTTGGGCAGTCAGCCGCTAGACTGAAGGTTGGCTAGGAGTCATGTGAGCAAATCAACAGTCAAGGAAGCATTTATTTAATGTTTATTTGTAACCAGCTTTTATTATACTTTTAGACGTAACTCAAGGTGAGGAACCTGTCCAGGACCTTTTCTCCTTCTAACAAATGCAGGGGAATCTTTGTAGCTCAGGGCTGACACGGGGGGCTCCTTGGTGCTCTCTGAGCTTTCCTTGCTTCCTTCCTTTCCTTCTCCTGTTTTCCACACAGAAACAACCCTGTAAGGTGGGTTGGGCTGAGAGAGAGTGGCTGGCTCAAAATCACCCAGCTGGCAGGACCTGAACTCATGGCCTCCCACTTGCTACCCTCGTGCTTTAACCACTAGGCAAGGTGCTCCCCAAATGTGGGAACTGTAAGAGGTGTGGACTTCAACCCCCAGAATCCCCCAGCCGGCATTTTGGAGTCCACAAAGTTGCCCAAACCCTTCCCCCAGAGCAGGACCAAGCGGGCTCCTCTCTTCCTTTCATGGCTGTGGCGTCTGCTGGTGGGAGGCCTTCTCCTCTAAAGCATCCCCTGCCCAGAATCAGAGGCTCCAGGTGGTTCCTTCAGAGGAGCTCCAGAAAGCCGGCAGGTACAGGTGGCCGAGCTGCTTACGAGGATTTTCCACAAGGCCTGAAAAGGGCGGGGGGGGAGAGACATTCAGGGGGAGGCTCTCTTAGGGCCCTCCCCCAAAGGCCTTTCCCCCACCGGAGCCCTTTACCTTTAAGAAGGGGGGGGGAGGGGAAAGGAAAGCCAACCTGCTCCCTCATGCAGAAGACGGGTTTTTTATTAATGTAATTCAATTGAATTTATTTTTTGGGGCTTTAAATAATGTGACTTTTTAATTGTTTTAATTGTTAATTGTTTGTTTTTTAGCTATCAGCCTACCTCCTCCTTGTATACGTCTTATATACGTCCTTGTTATATGTATGTCCTGTCCAGATTTGTATTGTATTGTACTTTGTATTTTATTTGTTTTGTTGTACGCCGCCCCGAGTCCTTCGGGAGAGGGTGCGGCTTAGAAATAAATATTGATTGATTGATTGATTGAAGACGGCAGCATCTCCTGGATGCGGGGAGGACAGGCGGCCTCTGCTTCCCCAGGTGGCTTCGGTGGTCATGAAGCCTTCCGTGTGACGTGACAGGGGTTGCATAACAAGCCGAAGAGGAGAAAAAATGGCACTGCTCAGAAAAGGAACATTTCTCTTTCTTCCCCACAGCCTCACCTGGAAATGCTCCCTCCAGCTTTCCTCAGGCCACAATATAAAAAAGACAGAGCTGAGACTCTGGGAGGAGTGCAGAGAAGGGCAACAAAGAGGATTAGGGGGCTGGAGGCTCAAACACACCAAGAACGGCTGCAGGAACTGCAGGTATAAAAAGAACTAGGAGTGACCTGACAGCAGTCTACCAATATTTGAGGGGCTTCCCAAAGAAGGAGAGGGGGGGGTTCCACCTCTTCTCCAAAGCACCTGAGGGTAGAACAAGAAGCAATGGATGGAAACTAACCAAGGAGAGAAGCAACCTGGAACTAAGCAGAAATTTCCTGACAATTAGAACAATTAACCAGTGGAACTGCTTGCCTCCAAGGGGTCGGGGGGGGGGGGCATGACAGAGAAGCCAGCGTGGAACAGGCCACACAAGACTCTCCAAGGTCTCTTCCAACTCTGCTATTGCATTTATATTTATTTAAGGCAAAAGCCTCCTGGCTCAAGGCAAGGAAAGCAACGCCCTCTGAGGAAAAGAGCCACGGAGCAGAGCCGGAAGGAACAGGGAGTGGCAGAGGGGAGCAGGGAGAAATCCCCCCAGAGGCTACTGAGCAATGGGGGCTTTTAGCAGGGGCTTGTGTGTGGGGGGGGGGGAATCAGCATTGCCTAAAAGGCTGAGCATCAGAGGGAGCCCTGCACAAGAGCCACTGACTCCAGAGGAGAGGAATGGCACCACCAGCAGAGGTAGGCTGTTCTGGGCAGCCAGGCAAATCTGGGCCACTCCAGCTGAGGCCCCCCCAGAGGAGCAGGCTGTGAGGGTGCAGGGGGGCACGAGGAGCCAAGAGGGCTGAGGGGCTCATCGTGGGGGGGGGAGCACCAGGGCCGGGCAAGGCAGCAGCTGCTGAGCCGGCCGGCGGAGCACCTGGGACAAAGTGGGTCTCCACGGGCTGCCTCAGAGGATGCCGGACCCAGTGGGCAACGGCCATGTGGCTTTGGGCCACTGAGCAGGCCCAAGACGGCGCCAAGGCTTGGTTTGTGCGTGGCTGGTTACGCGTCTAATGTGTTTAGGTCTGCCAAAGCAATCCAATCACATGCTATTTCTTCTGTTTCTTGCCAGAAAATAAAACAGGAAACCTCCAAGGTTTGGTGCAAGGGAATCTTCTGGAAGACCCTTAAAAGGTGGACCTGTTGGCCGGGCTGGGGATCTCGGGAATTGGGGAACTGGTGAGACAGCTGCCCCGTATGTCAGGTCAGAGAGGCTTCCCTGGTCCTTCCAGATGATCTGTGTCTATGTGGTCTGCTTGGAGGGATGTCAGCCAGAGTCACTTTGCACAAATGGAAGGAGTGAGCAAAAAAGCAGCCAAGCTCCACGGGTGCCCAAGGATGCCAGGAACACGGGAAGCACGATTGGGGTGGGCTCTCTGTGGTCTCCCTGGAGCGAAGCTGGGGTGGCCCAGGGGGAAGGATGGGCAAGACGTAACCCAACAGAGAAGGAGAGGAGAGGGCTGGAGACCCAGAGCAGCCATGGCCTTCCCGATCCATTTCATTGCCTGACCTGCCACCAGCAAACTTCTCCCCAAGCAGATAGACTGCCCACTGCTATGGAGGCTCTTAATTTCAAATGGGGTGGCCAAACACACATACCACATACAAGTCACTTTCTCAAGGCTTTGGAGGTCACCATCTGGCAAGGCCCCTGGTGATGCCCAGGAGCATGGATGCTCTCTGGCCGGGCATCGCCGTGCTGTCCAATCTGGCTGCCCCCTTTCTCCCCCGGGCCTCATGCAGCCTTCAGGGGCCGACACACCTCACTCATCAGAGCAAGAGGCTCTGCTGTGATAAATGAGCTTGTGTGGCCTATTCAGTCCCCCCCAAGGGGTTTGGTGTGTGTTGAACATCCACGGATCCTTGGAAAGAGCGAGTAGGAGAGGCCCTGGCAATAAAATGGTCAGATCACAGAGAAAGCACCCATCAAGGTTGTGGGGGGAGGGGAGAGCCACTGAAGCCCATCATCCATTGCCAGGAACTTTTTGGAAACCCCCAGGCTGAAGGGTTGAAATAGATGAAGCCCCCTCCCAACAAGAGACAGGCAGGGGTCACAGAGCCATCACTGTCTGGGATCAGACCAGGTCTTGGCGGATGCTAGCCATGGCCATCCCTTTGGGTGGCCTCCCGCTCTCCCCCCTCAAATCAGTCCTGCCCAGGTCACGGAGGGGAGGGGCATCTATCCTGTCATGACCTCCAAGGTCCCTTCCAACTCTGCTACTGTTTACCCTTGGGGGCTTCATGTGCCCAAGAGCCCTGGGAACCAGTGCCCATCCCTAGACCCCCTGGGACCAAGTGGCTGCCTGAATGGATTGCTAGAATGGATGACTGAACCGCCCTGCAGCTTTCTCACGGATTGCTAGGGCTGGAAGGGACCTTGGAGGTCTTCTAGTCCAACCCTTGGCTCAAGCAGGAGTCCTTCAGCATCCTGGATGAAAGGTGGTCCTTTCTCGAAAACCTCCAGTGACAAAGCACCCACCATTCTGGGAGCAGCTTTGTGTCAGGCGTCCATAATGGCTTGTTCAGGAAACGGAGGCTAAATCAAGCCAGGTTTAGCCTGGGGGGGGGGAGAGAATTCCTAGGCTACTTGCGTGGAGAGGGTGTGTGTGTGAAAAATGGCCCCTTCACCTCCTCCACACCTTGCCCAGCAGAAGCCTTTGCTGAGTCTCCCAGCCCTGCTTTGTTTCTCAGCTGAACCTGTTCATTGGGGGGGGGGGGTGGATCCCACCTGCATCCTCCTCCTCCTCCTCCTCCTCCTCCTCCTCCTCCTCCAAGCCAGAGATTGCACCCATTCTGTGTGTGTGTGTGAGAGAGAGAGAGAGAAAGAGAGAGAGAGAGAGACTCTCACACTCTCCCCACAGACCCCCAGTTTAGAAAGCTCCCCCAGAGAAGGGAAAGGCTCCAGGGTGTCCCAATCAGAGCAAGGCAGCTCCTGAGCATCTCTGGGCTGCCTTGTCAGCCCTTCAAGGTAGGCCAGGTCAAGCGGGCCAGTCCTGAACGCCAGGGGAGCCCACCGGGGAGGAAGCCAGGCGGCCGGGCAGGAGGGAAGGGAAGGGGCGCCGCAGCTGCTCCCCGCAAACGTCCGCCAGCGGCCCAGCTCGGCCCAAAGCAGCGCAGCCAGAATCGGCCGCGGAGGCCACGCATCGCCGGGAATGGAGCGTCCCCGGCAGAGCAGGCGCCCACCAACCGGGCGCCCGGAGGGGGGGAAGGCCGGCCGGGGGGACCCCGAAGACAAACCCCCCCGCCCTTCCCGACGGGCCGGACAGAGGGAGGCGAGGTGCTCTCCTTGTCGCCATGGAAACCGCGGGTCCCCGCCTGCAGTCGCAGGTTGCTATGACGACGGCCGGCCGGGCACGCGCTCCGGCGTTGTCATGGTGGCCCGGCTTCCTCCCAGCCGCCGCCGCCGCCGCCGCCGCCGCCGCCGCCGCCTCCTCTTCGCCGGGCGCTCCGGTGCCTGCTGGATGGAGAAGGGGAGCTGTCCGCCGATCCGGCGTCGTCGGGCTCCGGCTCCGCTCCGCCTTTTCCGTGGCCTTAGGCCGCCTGTGGAAGCCACTGACCCTGGGCGGCCCCCGGCGGCCCCGGCAGAAGGAGCCCCAAGCCAGGCGGCCAAGACCCAGCGGCGCCCCGGCAGCCTCTTCGGAGCAGCCAGGTCGGAAGGCAGGAGAGAGCCCAGTCAAGAGCAATCCCGAGGAGGAGGAGGAGGAGGAGGACGGGAAGTCCCTCTCAGCAGAGCCTCCCTCACCCCCAGCGGAGATCCTCCTCGGAGGCTGCCTGCTGTCAGAGTGGGGCATGCAGCCATGGGCCCCCAGATGTGCAGGAGCAGCCAGCCGAGGTTCAAATTAGGCCCGGGATGGCTGCTGCTGCTGCTGCTGGACCCCAAGGGGCTTCCTGGGGACTCAGGGGAGATGGAGGAGCCCGGGATTCACACTTGGCTGCAGCCTGGACCAGAGGGCTACGATCAGCCACACGGCCTGCCCGAGAAACGCAGCCGCTGCTGAAAGTGCCACTCTGGCCACGGTCACTCACCCCCAATCCCACTCACAGCGGGCATCTTTGGACCCAGCCTTTCAAGCCTCAGAAAAGCCCTTTTGCCCGGCATGAGACGGCCAAGCTTCGGACCGAGGGCAGCCACTCACTTTCGGAGAAGCAGGCAAGCCGTATGTGGCCCCAACCGGCCCTTTCGGAAAGGCCTTTCTCCCTGACCCCCAAGCGGCCCTCGTCTCCCCACGGCCCCAGGAAGAGATGCGTCGGATAGCTTCGCACGTGAGGCTTTGTGCTGCTGCGTGGTGTGTAAAGGCAGCCAAATGGGACTTAAACAAACCATGGCTTAATATTGGCAGGGTCCCCATGCTATGCTCACAGGTTAAACTTCGGGGCTTCTGCCTGATTTTATTCAAACATCTGATGTTTTTAACCTCTTCAGGAAGGCAGAGGGTGTGTGTGTGTGTGAGTGAGAGAGGGGGAGAGGGGGGAAGGAGAGAGAGAGAGAGAGAGAAATAGGCTGGAGGCACCACAGGTAGTCTGTGACTTACAACTACTCACTTCATGACTGCTCAAACAGTGGCAGTGGCACTGAATAAAGTGAGTTAAAACTGGTAAATTTACAACTCTTAGACTTACAACTCAGTAGCAGCATCTCCGGGGTCATGAAATCCAAATTTCGGGGCTCCCGGGGTCACCCAGGATTGCTCCCTGCAACCTTCCCAACTGGTGTCTGACAAGCAGGAGAAATCAGACTTGCTTAATGGCTGCATGATTCGCTTAAGAACTGCAGTGATTTGCTTAACATCGCTGGGAAAAAATGTGGTCATAAAATTGGGTGCAACTCACTTAGCAACTGCCTTGCTTAACAACAGCAATTCTGGCCTCAGTTGTGGTCGTAAGTCGAGGATGATCTGCACCTATTTCCACTTGAGGCTTCTATCCACATCTTCAGATGAACAGTTGGCTCCTGCTGGTCTGGTGTGTGTGTGTGTGTGTGTGTGTGTGTGTGTGTGTGTGTGTGTTTTTGACAGCAGAGATAAATCATCCCTGACAGGCATTTTTATTTCTCCCCCCGGTTATGACAAAGGGAACTGTGGCCCCAAAGGGCCTCTGGAACAATTCCCCACAGGAGAGTAAATACAGATGTGGCACAGCCTCCCCTCCCCACGCCCTGTTGGCTGCTACTCATGACCAAGCAGAGGAGGGGGTGCTGGCATGGCAGGAAGGCTGCACAGCAGGAGGAGGAGGAGGCAGCAGAGAAATTTCAGAGCTGCCCAGCCAGCCTTTGACTGGCATTTGCAGAAGACGAAAGGAAGATGGCACTGCCCACGGAGGGTCAGCCCTCTGGTTGGGGAAGCAACTGTAGATGTCAGGCGGGAGAAAACAAGCCAGGCTCTGGCCAGAACACCAATTCTGGGTATTTTACAAGGGACAAATGCGGAACGAAGTGCAGCCCTCTCACGCTTCCAGCCAGGGATGCCTCTTCACTAACGTGGCATCAGTCAGGAAAGTGGCATCAGTTCCAGGGGAAATGCAAAATACGATCACTTCCACAGGTTACCAGCAGAGGGAGCTCCATGTCTGCCATTCCTCACCTGCAGTGAAAATTCCAGCCTCTCTCCCATCTAAGGCCACAGTGGGTCTGCCCTCTTGCTCCTTTCCCCATAAGTCAGCCTAGCCAGGAAAACTGGCAATGACAGTCAAAAGCAACAGGAGCCGGCAGCTGTCCGTAGATTGCCAGAAGGCCCCACTTGGGAGGTCCTTGGTGCTCCCAGGTGGGAGGAAGAAGCCCTTTAACAGGCATCAGCAGACCTTAGAAGCCAAAATCCCCCACTCGGTGGAACGGAGGTTAGCTATTTCATCAAGGAGAACATTTGGCCTTCTGATAATGTTCGCGTCTTTGGACTGTGAAGAATCTTCAAAAAAACAAGTGGAAAAATCTCACATGAGGAGATCTATGGATGTTTCTGAGCTAGATTTCTGCAAGAAACTGAGCGCCTCGGTCACTCAGTGGCTTCTGACCAGCAATGTGGCCACGGTTGGGTGGCGGGAACATCGGGTGTGACCCAGGTGTGATCAAGACTGGTGGTGACTTTCTCCATCTTACTAGGTGATTGAAGAAGCAGCACATCTGGAAGACTGAAGAAACAAAGGCCACTGGGAAAACAATTCATCTGGTTCCTACTTCAATGCAGCACGTGGGATTTTTTAGCCCACTTAGCTAAAGTGGCACAGGTCCCACTGCTCCCTCCCACTTTCCCATGCGAACCCTGCGTGGTCGGTCCCTGGCACAAGACCACCCAGGGAGCTGGTGGGGTAAGCGTGGGCTTCGGTCTTGGCTTCTCTGGTCTCTGCCCAGCACTTTAATCACTGCACCAGGTTGGCAGCCAATGCTGCTGCTGAGCCTGCGGCTGTTTTATGATTTACGTGGCCGCCAACATCCAGGGCTCCAGCAGAGGACAGAGACTCTCTGTGCGGCTCAGGCCGGGCCCGCGGGGTCCTTGGCGCTCTCTGGGCCAGGCTGCTTTCTTGCAGACCTCTCAGGCCCCAACTAGGGAGCGTCATCAGTGCAGCAGTGAAGAAGCCACCCGCTCAGACAGTGAAACGGCTGCAAACAAGCCACCAAGTTCAGAGAGCACCAAGGACTCTGCAGCCCTCCAAACCCCTGGGATTTTTACCCCCTTTGCTGCTAGGAAATTAATTAGACACGAAATCTTTGGGGAAAGACAGATTTTAAAATGCACCAGATTTTTTAAGAGATGTTTTTGAAAAGAACATTTTTTTCCTTTTTTCAAAGAAACCAAATTATGTTCCTGTCAGTTTAATGTGAACCATCCCTTTAAAAAGGTCAGTATAATTACGTAATATACTAATTCTCCTTTAGCCCCTCCAGGATTTGCCTCTCTAAATGGAAAGATTCCGACTGACTTCTAAATCTTGTCCTTCCTCACTGGTGAGTTAAACAATAAAAGCAACTAAGAAATAAGCAGGTTTCATTTAAAAAACAGCCCATATACATATTCTCAAGTGAAGAAGAATGAGGGTGTTGGCCAAGCACACGGGTGATCCTCAACTTGCAACCACAATTGGGACCAGAACATCCGTTGCTAAGCAGGTTGGTCAGTAACTTAATCTTAATTTTATGACCTATTTTGCCATGCTCATTAAGCAAATCACCATGGTCTCTAAGTGAAGCCTGGTCGTCGTTGTCATCTACCCCCCCCCCCGGTTGGCTTTGCTTGTTGGAAGCTGCCCGGGAAGGTCACAAATGGTGACAACTGGCAAGTGTGGTAAATGTATGCCGGTTGCCAAGCACCCAAATTTTGGTCACGTGACCAGAGAGACGCTGCAACCATAACAACTGCAAGGAATGGTAGGAAGTCACTTTTTCAGCACAGTTGTAACCTCAATTGGTCCTTAAACGAGTGGACGCCAGGTGAGAACCACCTGTATTCCACCTGTTGGAAGGCTACCGGAATTGGGCATGGACCAGAGAGGACATGAGAGCAGCCTTCCAGTACCTGACGGGCTCCCCCAAAGGAGAGGAAGCCCACCTATCCTCCAAGGCACCTGAGGGCAGGACAAGAAGCAACGGATGTAAACTCATCAAGGAGAGAAGCAACTTAGAACGGAAGGAGACATTTCCTGACGGAGAGGACAATTAATCAGTGGAACAGAAGTTGCCTCCAGAGGCTGTGGTTTCTCTATCAACCCTGGAAGTTTTTAAGAAGAGATGGGACAGCCGTTTGTCTGGAATGGCATATAGGGTTTCCTCCCTAAGCAGGGGGTTGCACTAGAAGACCTCCAAGGTCCTCCTTTCCCACTCTGAGGTTCTTATGACACACCTGAGCAGAAATGAATGACGGAAAGAAATTCCACAAAGAGAATGTGTAGGAAAGTGAAACCTGAGGAATTCTGGGACTTGACGTCCACAAGTCATCCAAGGGCCATACTTCCCGTGGAAGGCGACTCACGCAGGGCTCTCCGAAAGCAAGCCAGGGGGGCTGCTGTGCGGCCAGATGGAGCAGAGGCCGAAGTGGGGCTGGTGCAGGGAGGTTTCCACGCTTGGAGCTTTGCAGGCTGGCTGGACCAGCCCACCCATCGGAGGCAGAGAAGCCCTGAGGAGTTGGAGCCAGGCAAGCAGGGACTGAAGATGGCTTGGGAGCCCTTCCCCACCGGGTGGTCCCTTCCAGGAGCCGCCCCTGTTCCCGGCTGCTCCAGGGGCCCTGGGAACCCCCAAATACAGGTAGTCACAATTGAGCCCAAAATTTCTGTTGCTAAACGTGATATTTGTTAAGTCAATTTTGCCCCATTTTACAACCTTTCTTCCTACTTTCCAAAATGGATCCCACCTAGACTGACCCAGCATCAGGCTGACCACTCTGAACCACCTTCAAGGACTGCCCTGCACAAAGCGCATTGCAATGGTCTAGTCATGGTCATGCACTGCAAAGCTGTTCCTTCAGAGGCGGGGGGTCCCCATGAAGAGCAAGCCCCTCCCTCAAATCCAGCCCCTGCAACCCTCTGATATGAACAGAGCTTCTGCTGATTGTCCCCCCGTCTGATCCTTACATGCTGAAGACCCTTGGAGGTTCTAGAGATGTTTGGTCCCAGGAATCCACCAGAGGTCCCCCAACATCCTTTTCCCACTGCGGCCCTTTAGGCAGAAGCAGCCCTCCAAACATTTCAACACATTAAAATCATGGAATCAAAACTTGCTCAGTGGTTCAGAATTAATTTCTTGCCGGGTGCAATAAAATCAGCTGGGAGGGTTTGGGATGCTGTGGGGTAGAAGACAGCAGCATCGCCACCAGACGGATTTGAAACTGGCTGACAAACAGTGCCCAACGAATCGTCCTTCCAGGGTCTACAACACCTACATGGAGGGAAGTGAGCAGTGGACCGAACCACAAGGCCCAGGACTCTTCCATACCTTCATACATGACTCAGGTGAGGGAATAGAAGGGGAACTCATCAAATCTGCAGATGACACTAAACTGGCAGGAATAGCCCCCACCCCACCCCTTCCAGAAGACAAGCTCAGGATCCAAAATGATCTTGGCAGACTTGAGCCCTGGGCCCACGGCAACAAAATGTGGAGAAAAGCAACATTTGACACCTGGGCAGGAAAAAGCCAGAACCACCCTTGGTTGTATAAAGGGAGGCCCTCCTCAACCACGTGGCCAAAGGCTCTGAGGGCCAAGAGTGATTGTCCTATCAGAAGCTGCCTCTAGAGGTCTGGACAGCTGAACAGCCAAGAGTGACCCAAACAGAGCCAGGAAGTGCACCATTCCTCCAGGGAACAAGCCATCATAGTCATTCAGACAGCAACCCAGATACTACAGCCCTGCTCAAAGGCACAAAAGCCCCCTGCACAAAAGCCCTGCGTGAGAGGACTCTCAAAGGCCTCTCAGGGGGCTGGATGGCAGGGCACTGCAGGACCCACTGGCCTGGAAGCTCCCATGGGCATCTACTCAGGCAGGAGGGCGGGCACGGCTTTCTCCCCCCTCCCCCGGAAATGAGTCTCAGCCCTGGGTCTGCACCTCAGTCCGCCCACTGCCAGCGTTTTGATGTTGCAGAGGTAAACAAAGGGATGGCACTGGACTGTGGGTAGGGGGGCTTCCTCCCAGATTCCCTTAGGACAACACATGGCCTAAAATAAAGCCACCCAGCTCTCCAGCTTAGACCCCTCCCCATGCTATCCGCACCCGCAAGCACACAGGGTCCCGGCTGCAGTGGTTTTTCACCACACCTGCCAATGTGCCAGCCTGCCAGCTGCTGCCATACATTCCTGGGGGTCCTCAAATAATCTCCCCCCCCTTCTTAAGCTGCTTCACACTCTCCAGAGAATCCACCAAAGGGGATCACCTGGTCCTGTTCCTTGGGGGCGAGACTCTATCTGCAGCCCCCCCCTCCAGTGCTACGTCCCCTCCGGGCAGGGAGACTGAAGTGGCCGGTCAAAGGCAGTTCCGCTTTCCAGTCCCCTTCGGGGGATGAGGGGGGGGGGCGAGCGGCCGGCTTCACTGGGCACAGAGCTCCCTCTCAAGACTCCAGCCTCCCATCGCTGCCTCTCCCCGGCCACTTTGCCATTTGATGCCCCCGGCTGAGCCGCATGGTGGGCGGAAGCATCAGGGCTGAGAGGCTTAAATGTCAGCCAGGTGTCGGGCTGTCTGGAGCCGGCCAAGGGCTCCAGGAAGGAGCCGCATTCGAACCCAAAGCTCTTCTGCAAGCACTGCAGGATGGGAAAGAGCCCTTCCTCCGGACACTTCCAGCTGGACGGCCCAGAGCCCTCCCCACGGGGCTCTGCGTGTCACCTTGCAGACACGCCGGGAGAAAAGGAATCGGACGGAAGGGAATGCGCAGGGAGAGCTTGGAATTTGCACCCGGGAGGGCACGGAAGCTTCTCCGGCAAACAGCCCCCCCCCACCCCCACCTGGCTGCCAGGTTTCATCCTTACCTGGAAGGGCTTCAGCCCCCATCAAGGGGAGCCTCAACCGATTCCCACAGTCCAGATGCTCCTCCAAGCCCTCAAGCCTCCCCGCCCCCCAGAAGAGCCTAGAGGAGGGGTTTCCAACCTTGGATACGTTAAGACCCGTGCACTTCAACTCTCAGAATCCCCCAGGCAGCATATAGTGGGCATTCTGAGCGTTGAAGTCCACAGCCCTGGCCCAGATATTCCAGCCCACCCACTTCTGGCTCCCCACAGGGACCAGGAAGAGGCTGGAGAGGCCCCCCAGGACCTCACCCTTCCCAGCAGCTGCTGAGCCGGTGGGAAGTGCCAGGCAGCCGCCTGACAAGGAGCCACAGAGGACGGATCTAGTCACACCAACCAGGCGTGGCAGCACTTACAAGACGTGGCTTAAGGAGAGTCCAGTCCAAATCCCAGCTGAAGCCCCTGGGGTCACCTCAGGCTGACCAGGGCTGTGACCAGGCCGGAACAAAGCCTGGGCCGTGGTTCTCGGCCTGCCCGGTTCCTTCCAAGAACCGAGGACTGTGGAAGCCCAGGACTTGCTTCCTGACACCCCCACCCCTCCCTCTCAGCCTCCCCCACCTCAGCAGGAGAACCAGGGAGTCCTCGACTTACGACCACAACGGAGCCCAAAATTTCTGTTGCTGAGTGAGACAGTTGTTAAATGAGTTTTATCCTGTCTTATGACCTTTCTCACCACAGTTGTTAAGTGAATCATTGCAATGGATAAGTTAGTGAAATGAGCCCGTCCTCCCCATCGCCTTGGCTTGCCAGAAGGGGACAAAAGGGGATCACGTGACCCCGGGACATTGCGACCGTCATAAACACGAGTCGGTTGCCAGGCAGGGGGAGTGAAGCAGAACCAGGAAGGAACTGAGGGAGAGCAAAGGTAGGAAGGAGGCCTCCCCTCCCCATCTGGTCTCCTACGAGGGTCCCACCCAGGACCAGAAGATCATTGCGGGGGAGGGGGGGGAGTGGAAGGGAGGATAGCCAGCTTTCTCCCCCCTTCTCCCTTCCCTGCCCCCTTTCTAGACATCCATCAGGCGGCTTCTCTTGGGGGCCATTTCCTCCTAGGCTGGGAGTCTTCTGGTCTTCCCCTGTGAGGCTGCTCCAGACCCCTAACCCTCCAGCGGCTTTTCCTACACCCTTCCAGGACGGACGGACACACCCCAAATGTGGAGAAGCAGCGCATTGCTCTCCTGGCACGGTGACACCCCAGGGGGAAAGGGACACGCAGTGGCCACCGTGGCTCTTCTCCTCCAGCCCTCAGCCAGCATCTCTACCTGCGACAGCAGCTGCAGGATCTGGCCGGTGTCCCCCCCCCCCCCCTCCTCCCAGCCCCAAGGTCTCCCTTCTTCTGCCTCTGCTGCATTGGCGACTCCCCACCTCCTGCCCCCAAACGCCCCCTGCTCGGCTGGCTCCCCCCCCCTCTTGGAAGAGAGGCTCCTTTGAAGGTTTGCATGGCCTCTGGTGATACAGCTTCTCATTTGCTTGGCTCCCTCCGTGCATTTCTCCGCCTGACTGATCAATAGTACACGGTCCCAAAGCCTCAGCGCCAGACTCCGCCCGCCCATGGGGAATCCTCTACGCATCCTCCCTGGAGGAAAGAGCTGCCTGTGTGTGTGTCTCCCCCCCCCCCCCCATGGCTCCAGGACCTGTGAGGAAGACTTTCAGAGGCCAAGCCAGCTGGAGCTGCCTTCATCCTCATTCAGCCAAGGAGCCACAAAAGGCTGAGAAGCCACGACTGATGGGCCTGGCAATGTGGGGCCCATGGGGAGGGGGGTGTCCTTCTTGCACCCTCAAGTGCACTTGCTGTCCCCCCCCCCAGCAGTTTCCTGGCCACTTCCTGACGCAGGAGGGTCTTTTTCAGAAGGGCTTAGACCTCAAAGGAATCCTCTGCCTCTTTGAAATCAGGGCACCAAATTCACCTCCTTGCCCCCCTCCCTAAGGCTATTAAGGGAAAAGTCCAGGCAGCTGAAGGGCCACGATGGTTTACTCAACAAATCAGGGTTTAAAGAATGCAGGGCACCCTGCCTCCAATGTTTCTTCACATGCCCGGACAGGACCGGCACCCCCTCCTCTTCTTCCGCGCCTTAATCCAACTGCCCACCAAGTGGTCACCTCGCGGCCTCCTCGACTTTGCTCCAACCGTCTGAGAAATGGGCGCATCCCAAGGAGAAAAAGCCTCTGAACCAACCAAGGGGCTCTCAGAGCGGGCCCGACGCGCAAAACACCGCAAGGGAGTAGAGATGCGCCGGCTCAGCCCCACACCTCTGGTCCCCCCCCCCCCCCCCGCCAGCCTCTCGCCCTTTCCGAGGGGAGGAAGGTCAGGCGGGAGGGCTGAATCCGCTGCCCGGTCGGGCTTCTGTGTTCCGGCCCGGAATGGCCGAAAGAGGATCAGTCCGGAGCCCGGACAATCGCGAGGGTCCCCAGCGGGAGGAGGAGGAGGCCCCCCCGACAGCCCCGGGTGGTCGCGGCAATGGAGCCCCGCCGCGGCGCTCTGCAGCCCGGCCCCGCCTCTCCTCCTCGGTGGCCTCCGGGCGGCGGAGAGGGCGTGTCTGGGCAGCCGGGCAGCCCCGCCGGCCACGAGCCGAGCGCGCGCCTTACCTTGCCCGCTGCTGAGCGGCACCTGCGCCGGGGCTTCGGCGGCCGGCGCTGTGGCCGCGCGCGGCTCCTCGCCGGCCGTGACCGTGAAGCGGCGGCTCATCTCGCCGGCCGGGCTGTCCACGCTCGCCCGCTCGCTTGGAGTGGCGGTGTCGGCGGCGGCGGGGTTGGTCCTCCGGCGCGGCGGCTGAGCGAGGACTGGCGGGGCCGCGGCCGGTGGGCAGTGCTGGCGCCCTGGCTCCACGCCCGCTCCGACGCCCAGCTGCTCTGCCGGCGAGGGAGGGAGGGAGGCAGGGAGGCAGGGAGGGGGAAGGGAGACACGAGGCGCGGCGGCGGCGGCGGGAGCGACTGAGCCGCGCTGCCTCCCCTCCCCTCGCGCGCCACAGCTCGCCGTTAATCGGCGGAATTCCCCGCGCGCCACCTTCTCGCCGATCGGGGCAGCGGCCGCGGAGGAGCCCCTTCCCGCGGCTGCAGGAGAAGGGCCGGCGGTGTATGCAAGGGCAGCCCCCCCCCCCGCCTCCCTCCCTGGGAAAAGGGGGCAGCAATGAAGCCGCGGCAGCCGGCAGAACAAAGGCGGGGAGGGGGAGGGGGGGCTTCGTGTGGAAGAGGCCGCAGGTGTGAAGGGCGGCAATGAAGGAAAGCAGCGCAGCAGATGCTGAACCCCCGAACTCAACGGAGTCCCCCCCCCCTTTTTCCCTCTCTGAAAATGGCCGAATGGGGAACATTCAGGAGGCTCCGACCTGGGGGCCCCGGGGCAGCTGCGAAGTGGCGGATTTTTCTTCGTCCGTAACCCCCCCAGACTGAACCCCCCTGCTCCTCCCTTCCTTGTGGAAGGAGCCGATTCGGGGTGTCCGGAAGCCCCCGCAGGGCAACCAAGGCTGTGCGCTGCACAACGGACTGAGGGCTGCCACTCTCCCCAACTCCCCCCCTGTCCGTGGAAGGCTGAGCCTTCTTCTGGGGAGGGGGCAGGCTCCGTATTGAGAGGGACCCCCAGGGTCTCCCCTGCATTTATTTAGCCTATGGCATCATATAGGTTTACATTTCACCCCCGTTAAAAACACAGTAAAATGTGAACATTAAAAAGACATCACATGTCTTGGTCCTCTAACCACTGAACCCAAGGGATGTGAGGATGCGATCCAAGGTTTGACTCCTGGCAGGTCAACCCCGTGAAGAATGCCTTGAAAAGCCAAAACCGGTCTGTCCTGGTTAGTAGAAACGAAGCCCCCCAACACTCCAAAGCTCCCCCCCAGCCTGGAGTGGTGGGTCATCAGAGGGTCTCCCCTGGGAGGGGGGGTCCAACATCCTTTGGGGGCCCAGCTGGCCTCTTGTGCAGGTTCATCTGCTTCGATCTGCAGGCAACTAAAGGCCCCGGGGCAAAAATCAGCCACAGACATGTAAAAATCCATAAATAATCACATCTCCCAGTTACCCTCATTGAATCTGATTTTACTGTATTTCTAGCCCCTGCCGCTCCCTCGGGCACCGGCATGTTTCCCTCCAGGATCCCCAGGCCCTGCGGGGGGCCGGCCTCACGCCTCACTCACCAGCCCTGCGGCCCTGGTGAAAGACAGCCCCCTCCCCCCACCGCAAGCCTTCCCCCACTGACCCACCGAATGCTGGGGGGGGGGAGCACTTGCAAGCAGGGACCCCTCCCTCCCTGGGCCAGAATGTGGAGCAGGCTGCGCCCCAGCCTGGAGGTGACCGCTCTCCCCATGGATCTGTCCAGGCCTCTTGGAAGCCATTGGGGAGTGGCCACCACTGAGCCTTTTAACACGACTCCCCCCCCCCCCCCCGCCCTGGTTGAGGATGTGCTGGGGTGGCTGGGAAGAGGGGAGAAACGCCTGCCTGCTTTCCTTCTCCAGCCAATGCATGCATGTATGTGGCCGGCTCACATCTCCCCCCCCCCCAATCATCCCTTTTCCAAGCCCCAGATATCCTCTCCTGGTCTGGGGAGGACAAAGGCCCCACGTTCTTCTGCACTGGAGGGGGGCAATACTGCCAGCCCCCTTTCAGCCACAGAACCGACCTTTTTCATGGCTGCCACACATGGTGATCTCTTTATTGAGCTCTCCCCCAGGAGGCGGCTTCCTTCGAGACCTGGCAGACCCCAGCAGGGCAGAGCCGAGGCTTTGGGTGGGTGGGAATGGTGCCAAAGCGCCTCATTGAGCCCCTGCTGCAGTTGGGGGGGTGACATCAGGCGGCAGGGATCCCATTGGAATTTTCTCTGCCAATTGGAACACCCCCCCCCCCAGGTTTTCCAGTCCAGGCTTGGGATCAGGCTGAGCAGGAGAAAATGCCTTTAGTATGTTCACCAGGAGCCTCCCAAGTTTGTAGCTCCGAAGCATCAACTAACCAGCCTGCTGTGTCCACTTCACAAACATGCAAACCAGGGTTGTCTACTTGCTCCGTGAGCTGCCTGTGTGGGGCTGCCTCCCAGGTGCTTCTGAGTGCTAACTGAGGGGCTGGTGGTGCCCCCTCAAGCCCCCCCCCCAGCCAAGGACTGCAACTGCCCCTATCTGCCCCTCAGGTCCAGCAGGAGGGCATCGTTGGCCCCCTTCTGTCAAGGAGGGTCCTCTGAGGGGGTCTTTGCAGACTTTGTCTTCTCGGTGGGCACCTTTTGGAGCACAGGAGACCTTGGAGGGGACTCCTGCCATAGGGGCGGCTTGCTGGAGCCCCCCAGACTCGATGGCAGCCGGCGGGGGTTTTTCCAGCTTTGCCCCAGGAGCCGGGGAGCAGAAGGGGGGGGCATGGTTGCCTCTTCGCCTAATGGATTCTGGAGGAAACAAGTTACATCAAAGGAAACGTGGCTGAAATGTTGGCTGTGGAGGATTCTTCCTAATCTCTTCAATTATTGGTAATGGATAAGCAGGTGGCTATCGTAAGTTTATGTTCAATCTATTTTAAGCTGAAGATTGGAGGAGGGAGTTTTTCTTTTCTAAGCCCCCCTCGGACAAAGCGGCATTCAAACTTCCTCTCTCCACTCCGGAATGGAGAGAGAACAGAGGCTGACTTCTCACCTGAATTAACTATGTGAGAAAGACTACAATCACAGTTGCAAGAGTGTTTGCTGAGCTGTTTTAAAAAAAACTAAAACTTTTGCTCTTCTCCCTGCAGAAAGGAGGAGTCGAAATGGCTCCCCTCCACTCTCGCTTTTGTACTTACAAATGAAGTCTGCTTTTTGAAACCACCCTGGGGAAAAAAGAAATGATTTCTGGCATCTTTTAACACCTCCCACGAGGGTGCTCCGGACCTCTTCAGCTTTGTGGACTTTCTGGATTTGATTTATTTGGTTTTTCCCTTTTTGCTGTACCTCTGTGTCTTGGAACAGTGAAGGAGAACTGACTCTTTACTTTCGGATTTGCCTGTTGCCCTGGACCAACCCGGCTGCGCGCCCTGGTGACGCCATTTTCTTTGCATAAGATTTACCATCTCTGAACTTAGACAATGGGACCTAAGAAACCCCCAATGGGCAAGTCACTTTCGGCCCCAGCTTCAGCGGCTTCCAGTCCAAGTACCCAGCAGCCGAAGATCACTTCATTGCTTCAAACAGAAGCTGCTGGAGAGAGTTCAAAAGAACTATCCGTCAACCAAATGTTCCAGAAAATTATGAGAGGTCAAAATTAACTGAGGAAGGAAGTGGCAGACCTCAAAAATGAACTCAGAGGGGCACAACATAATACATCAGAGAATAAACAGAGAATTGTAGTACTTGAGGAAAGCGCAGCTGGGATGGAAGAAAGGGTTAAGGAGGTCCGAAAGGGAAATTTAGAACTGGAAAATTTTATGGCCAAAATAGAATTGGAAAGAATGTCTTTTTTTCTCATGTTCCAGAACCTACCAGAGACAGAAAATGAAGATCTTAAAAATATTATGAGCACAATCTTAGCAGAATACCTTAAGAGAAACAAAGAGCAGATCTGAGGGGATATGGACCTGGCCTATAGAATCAATTCAGCATATGCCAGAATTCATAATGTTCCAAGAGAAGTACAGGTTAAATTTCTCAGGAGGGCCACGAGAGACAAGGTACTAGGGGCCCAAATGGAGGGACCTTTAAAATACCAAGACAAAGAAATTACCATTCTAAAGCAAATTTCAAAAAAGATCAGAGAAAAAAGGAGGAAGTACTCTTCCTTATCAAAGAAATTATATAATAGAGGAATTTGGTTCAGATGGTTATTGCCAGAAGGAATGTTGATTTTCTGGGAGGGAAGTCGAGTTAGAATTAAGACGGTGGACGAGGCAGAGGCCTTTATTAAAAAACATTTTCCCTCCCAGAGGACAAAGATAGCAGAGGTGGGGGGGAAAGCAGCAATGTACAAGATATGGAGAGAGGGGGGCACAGCTCCACCCGGGAGCAGAGAGGAGGAAGCAATATCGAAAAGGCTCAGGTCACAAAAATAAAAACATCTGAAATATTATTGCAATTGTTGATATACTAGAAAGTGACAAAGAAAGAGATGATTGAACATGTTGTTGACATAAAGTAAGAATTCTGTTTATCTATCCTTTACATGTTATTTTTAAAATTGTAAAAGTGTGAGGGGATTTCTACTGCCAACACGGAAGCTACTAACATTTTCTATGTACCCTATTACCTTTTTCCCATAAATGTTTTTAAAACCAATAAAACTTTACAAAAAAAAATTCAGATGCTTGGCAACTGGTTCATACTTATGACGGTCGCCGTGTCCCTGGGTCACATGATCCCCTTTTGCGACCACCTGACCAGCAAAGTTAACAGGGAAGCCAGGTTCACTTAACGACTGGGTACCTAATTTAGCAGCTGCAGTGGTTCACTTAACAACTGTGGCAAGAAAGGTCGCAAAATGGGGCAAAACTCTCTCAACTACTGTCTCACTTAGTAATGTCAATTTTAGGCTCAATTGTGGTCGTACATTTAGGACTACTTTTAATTGGCTAATGAGAAAAGAAGAGGAAGGCAAAGAATGAGGATCGCCTTCACCTTTAGGGTCCTCCAGGGCAGGGGTCTCCCACCTCCCCAGTGGCTGGGGAATTCTGGGAGTCCTTCAGGCTTAGTCCTGAGGCTGATGTTGTGCAACGCAAGGTCCGTTGTCAATAAGGCCCCCCTCATTAATGATTTGGTTTTGGAGGGGGAGCCGGACCTTGCAGGGATTACGGAGACCTGGTTGGGCCGCGAGGGGGGTCTCCCCCTCGTGGAAATGTGCCCACCGGGGTACCGTGCATTTCATCAGCCTCAGGCCCTGGGTAGGGGTGGCGGGGTAGCGGTTATTGTAAGGGAAGGTCTGGAGCCGAGAGAGTTCACTGTGCCACAGATATCCGGGTGTGAGTCCCTATGCATGAAGTGGGGCCCAGGGAAACAGTTGGGCTTGCTGATTGTATACTTGGCTCCTCGCTATGCATCAGCGGCCCTGCCAGAGCTCCTCGAGGTGATCGCCAAGATGGCGGTTGAGACCCCCAAGCTATTGATTATGGGGGATTTCAACCTGCCGTCGACAGGGGAATCATCCGAGGTGGCTCGGGAGTTCATGGCTTCCATGACAGCCATGGACCTGACCCAAATAATTCAGGGCCCCACACACGAGGGAGGTCACACGCTGGACCTTATTTTTGTCTCTGACCAGTGGAGGAGTGATCTGGGAGTAGGGGAATTAGATATTACACCCCTGTCATGGTCAGATCACTCACTTCTCCGGCTCGACTTCCCGGGCGCTACTCCCCATCGCGGGGAGGCGGAACCGGAATGTCCTAGATGGTTCCGCCCCAGGCGCCTGATGGAACCTGATAGGTTCCAGACAGAGCTTGGGCCACTTCCTGTAGTCCTGACCCGCTCCCGGATGGAGGACCTGGTGGCCGCATGGAACAGTGCGGCTGCCGGGGCCTTGGACCGGGTTGCGCCTTTGCGGCCTCTCCTGCGGCAGCGATCCACCCAGGCCCCTTGGTTTACCGAGGAGCTGAGGGTGAAGCGCCACAAGAGACGCCTAGAGAGCAGATGGAGATCTTCATGCTCTGAGTCTGACCGAACACAGGTGAGAGCCTATTTACGGACCTACCTTGTGGCATTAAGAGTGGCCAAGCGTCAATATTGTGCCGCTCTTATTGCGTCCGCAGACAACCGCCCTGCCGCCCTGTTTCGGGTGACCCGCTCCCTCCTTTTACAGAGGCCGCGGGAAGCCCCCTTGCAGGGTAGAGCAGAGGAATTTGGGGAATATCTGCAGGACAAAATCGCTCAGATCTGTAGCGAGTGGGTCCCCTTCAGTGGTCTAGGAGGGACGTCGGAGGCGAGTCTTGAGGGACCACTCTGGGAGGAGTTTGACTCTGTTACTGCCGATGATATGGACAGGTTGCGTGGGCTACTGCGAGCCACTACATGTTTATTGGACCCGTGTCCCTCCTGGCTTATACTGGCATCCTGGGAGGTCACATGAGGCTGGCTCCAGGAGTTAGTCAATGCCTCCTTGAGAGAGGGGTTCTTGCCAGCCGTCTTAAAAGAGGCGGTGGTGAGGCCCCTACTCAAGAAGCCTTCCCTGGACCCAGCTATATTAGCTAACTATCGTCCTGTCTCCAACCTTTGCTTTTTGGCGAAGGTTGTAGAGAGTGTGGTGGCACGACAGTTCCCACGCCACTTGGAGGAAATTGATTATCTAGACCCACGCCAGTCCAGTTTCCGGCCCGGCCACAGCACGGAGACGGCTTTGGTCGCGTTGGTGGATGATCTCTGGAGGGCCAGAGATGGGGGTTGCTCCTCCATCCTGGTCCTATTAGACCTCTTGGCTACTTCTGATACCATCGACCATAGTATCCTATTGCGTCGTCTAGAGGGGTTGGGGGTGAGGGGCACCATTTTGCAGTGGTTCTCCTCCTACCTCTCTGGCCGAGCGCAATGTGTGCTGACAGGGGGGCAGAGGTTGACCCTGAGGCCGCTCACTTGTGGAGTGCCACAGGGGTCGGTCCTCTCGCCTCTCCTGTTCAACACATATATGAAGCCGCTGGGTGAGATCATTCGTGGTTTTGGGGTCGAGTACCATCTGTACGCTGACGACATTCAGCTGTACATCTCTACCCCGAACCACCCCAACGAGGCCGTCGAAATGATGTCCCGGTGCCTGGAGGCTGTACGGGTCTGGATGGGCAGTAACAGACTCAAGCTCAACCCCTCCAAGACGGAGTGGCTGTGGTTACCGGCGCCCCGGTTCAACCAATGGGTTCCATCACTGGCCATCGGGGGCGAACAGCTGGCCCCCGTGGAGCGGGCACACAATTTGGGCGTCCTCCTGGATGCCCAGCTGTCAATGGATGACCATGTGACAGCCGTGGCAAGGGGGGCGTTCCACCAGGTTCGCCTGGTGTGCCAATTGCGCCCCCTATTGGACCGGAGCGCCCTGCACACAGTCACTCATGCGCTAGTGACATCCCGACTGGACTATTGCAATGCCCTCTACATGGGGCTTCCCTTGAGATGCACCCGAAGGCTGCTTAGCTGGCCTGGCCTAACTGTAGTTTTGTGTCCCTCTAGCCTGTATTTTAAATTTTTAGGGGTAGATTTTTAGGTTGTTTTAATTTTTAATCATACTGTACAGCCTAGTATTTAATTTGATTTTACGGGTATCTAAGTATATTTAATTTTGTATACTGTTTTTATTGTGTGGTCTGTACACCGCCCCGAGTCCCTTCGGGGAGAGGGGGAAGTCTATAAATTTAATAAATATAAATATATTCAGGCAGGAGGAGGAGGAGGCTGCAATTCCAACATGCAACACTTCTTTGCAGGTTCCTCCTTGTAGCTTTGTCGGCTGCAAGTGCAGAAAAGTCCAGGAAAGAAACGTCCAAAGGAGGCTGGAGTGTCAAGTACAGGTGGCCCTCGAGTTATGACTGATCACTTAACAACGGTTTGAACTTACAACAGACACCAGAAACGGTACTTATGACCTGCTTTCCAGTTATGGCTGCTTTAGTTTCCCTGCTGTTGTTCATCTGTGCGACCCACCCCAGGGATGCTTCAACGCACACACCCCGTCCCCCCCCCCATCTCCGCCCAGCCTGCTAGGTCCTGGTAGGCCCCAGCCTCCTCCCAAGCCGGCCGTTCAGTCACACAGGGAAGCCTAAAGAAGCTTCCAGACAGCTTTCTTTCTTTCTTTTTTTAATTTTTAAAAAATTTTAAATGTAAAAGACAACATAAAAAATTCTCATCCATTACATACAGCATGTCGTTTGGTTACAAGCGTTTGTGCATCCATATTTTCAATTACGTATGCAATCACAACATTTCCGTCTAATATAACTAAGTACCTCACTTTCATTGTACATCATATATTCAATGACGGTTAATATTTCTTTCTTTTCAGAGAACCTAATTCCCTTGCATCCTTGATTGTCTATTTAATAACAATATAACTTTATGTAATCATTTATCTCATTCTGATTATTTTTACCGTGTAAAAGAATTTGCCAACTGTTTATGTTTATACATCACTACTTTCAATTATGCATAATCCCACCAATCATCCATCAAGTATGCTTATGTTCATTGATGTCCTTGTACATCATACATTCAAGCAAAAATATTATTCCTTCATTTTTAAACAGAGTATTCTAACAGTGACCCAATGACTGAACGATAAAGTGTTTGATCCTCGAACTCAGGACTTGGTTCATGTGTTAAATTGTGAAAATCTGTTTGCATGGGTGTCTTTGTTGTGTTAGGATCTTTCATGTTGCAATGATGCAAAATGTGGTCAATTTTCTCCTCTTGTGAAAGACTAAACCCCTTCTGTGTTTTTTCAATCTGAACACCTAAGTAAGTGCTAATGTGGCCTAAAGATTTCAATGTGAAGTATCTCTGCAAACTTTCAGCAAAAATCTCACTCATTTTCTTATTTGGACCAATATAAACAATATCATCAACATAAACAAGAATTATCTCATATGCATTGTTAGATCTTTTTGTGAACACGTATTCATCAGTTTCGGACTTAATAAAGCCCATTGAATTTAGTTTGTCAGTAAGACATAAGTACCACATTAAACCTGACTGTTTCAGACCATAAAGACTTTTGTTCAGGAACCAGGTATCCCCTTCTTACTTTCGGAATCCTGGAGGGCTTCTCACATACATCTCTTCATCTAGGTCTGCATGTAAATAAGCTGTGTCCACATCAAATTGGAAAACTTCTAAACCAAGAATAGTTGCAGTGGTTAAAGCAATTTTTACACTCTCAGTTCTAACTGTTGGTGAGTAAGTGTTTGTGTAGTCCTCAGGATAACGTTGAGCGAAACCCTGAGTTACAAGTCGGGCTTTGTATAAGGACTCACCATTCGGTTTCTTCTTGATTCTGTAGACCCATCGAGTACCAATGACTTTCTTGTTTGCTGGAGGTTTTGCAGGTGTGAATACATTAAGTTTCTTTAAACTGTCCATTTCATCCTGCATTGCATCATACCATTTGTCTTGCTCCGAATCAGGAAGCTGCTTGATTTGTGTGAATGTATCAGGAGGAAGAGTAACGTTGCAAATCAAAGGCAAGGGTGTTTTTGTCAGTTGCCACGAATATCGTTGTGGAGGGATTCCTTTTGTGACCCTCTTGGAACATCTCGGAACAACAGTCCAGTCTTCTTCTTCTTCTTCGTCCTCATCCTCACGTTCGTCGGTAGCATCAACATCCGCGGCTTGCGAAGACGAAACATCAGATTGTGAAGAACTGGTAGAAGGAATATCTGCCTGTAAACGTTGGTCATCAGGCTGCGTGGCATCTTCGACACCATCTCTAGGAAAATAAACTCCAGGATCATTGGAATGAATCCTGGATCAGTCAATATCTTCCTCAAAATTAGCAGATTGTGAAATGACAATTACATGTTTAGGATCAATAAATTTGCTCCATTTGGACTTATCATCAATACCCATAAATCTCAGTCTCTTTGCTACTGGACCTCCTTTTCTTCTTTGAGCTAAGGGAATGTTCACCATAGCGTATGAACCAAAAATGTGGAGGTTCTTGAGATCAGGCTTGTAGCCATACATCATGTAGAAAGGAGTTTGATTTATTACACTGCTCCAAGTATGGTTGACAATGTAATTTGCATATTTGATAGCTTCACCCCAATTTCCTCTCAGCCCGGCTGTTGAAGAAGTTTGGAGATTTGGAAGCCAGTGTGAAAATTTTTCCACCTCTGTGTCAGAGGGGAGTGAACCTTCAGAATGTGGTTCATTTCTGTCTTTCTTTTTCTTTTTCTTCAGCATGGTTAGGAAGTTGGATTTAAGTGTATCTCAATAGCTGTAAATCATTCTCTCCTAATTAGGCTATTCGCATTTATCTCTTGGAGATAGCGTAACAAGGAAAAAGGCTGTTAATTAAAAAACCATCCTTCTGCTACCAATTTGTGAAGGAGAGGAAATTTCCCCCCACCTTCAATTAACGAGGTGCAGATCGCAGCCCTTCCAAGTAGCATATCTCTGAATAAGCAGTAAATAAAACCCGAGAACATGTTCTAATGAAAACAAACTTTAATATGAAAATAAAAATAAATCTTACTATCTAAACTTTACATTTTGTCAAGAGCAATTGCTGCCCACCTCCTCCGGCAGGCAAACGAAAATCAGAAGGAATGTACAAGAATCTGTGACGTATTATGAAACGTGTTAGGAGGCATGCGCAGTAAATCATTGTCAGATAAGAAAAACATTTTCTACAGTATAACTCAGAATAGAAGCTCAAGTTAGACAAACAAATTAACGTAGTGACAATCACTACTTAGAGTTATGCATAATATCACCAATCATCTATCAAATGTACATAATTCATTATTATCATCCTTCATTTTAAAACAAAATATTCTAAATTATTCTATTCATATATATGTCAGTCTTTCATTGTATCATTATTAATCTATTTAACAACATGATTGTATTTTCACTTATCTCCTTCAATTAAACATAAATAAAACATTTTTCATTTCCAGGTTTTTTTTGTCAAGCCACTGATAAAACAAATCCCATATCTTATAAAATTGCTCATCTTCTTGTTCTCTAATTTCAAATGTCAATTTACTCATTTCAGCACACTCCATTATCTTTCAAATAACTTCCTCCTGTTTTGGTATTGTTTCATTTTTCCAGTTTTTTGCAAATATGATTCTAGCTGCTGTTAAAACATTTACAATCAGATATTTCAAGTCTTTATTGTAAGTTTCTGGTATGATTCCCCCCCCCCCCCCAAAAAAAAAATCTCTGGTTTAAGGTCTATGTGTTTGTGTATCATTTTCTCCAACCACATGTGAATTTTAGTCCAGTATCTTTTGGCTTCTGTGCAAGTCCACCACATGTGGTAATATGAGCCCGGTGTCTGATGACATTTCCAACACTTTTTCGATTTATTCTTGGGCATTCTTGCAATTCTTGTTGGGGGTAGATGCCACCTGTAAAACATCTTATACAAATTTTCTTTATATGCAGTTGACATTGTCATTTTATAATTTTGAGACCAACATTTTTGCCATTTCTCTAACTCAATCCCATGTCCAAAAATTTTTCCCCCAAGCTATCATAGTTTCTTTAACTTGTTCCACTTGTAGTTTGACCTCTAATAAATATCCATATAGTTTTTAAATTACTTTTTCATCAGAACCTGTTAAAATTTTGTCTAGCTCAGTCATTTTGTTATAAAGACCTTTTGATTTTCTATCTTCATTATATCTAGAGTGTATCTGCACATATGAATACCAATTCATTTCTATTCCTTCTTGTTTCAACTCTTGGATAGATTTGAGTTCACCCTCTGCATTCAATATTTGAACATATCTGACTGTTTGTTTCTTTTTATATATTATTGGATATGAAAATGCTTCAATGGTTGATATCCAGACTGGAGTTTTTAAGTAATGTAATATTTTAACCTTTTCCCAATTTAATAACAAAGCCTCCCTTATATAATGTCTTCTAAAATAACCATGTGCTTTAGTTCCTTTATACCATAAAAAGCATGCCATCCCAACAGTAAATCATGACCCTCTACATTCAATAATCTAGAATTTTTTAGTGTTATCCACTCCTTAATCCACATCAGGTTTGTTGCTTGATAATATAACTCCCAGTCAGGTACCACCAACTCTTCTTTTTGTCTTAATGGTATATTCTTTGTCAAAATCTTTGTTCATTTTCAAGCCTGCTACTTTTCCGTACTACTCTATTCTTTCTAACAATTTGGGTGCTGTCTCTAATGGGTCTTCAAGGATAAAAAACAAATCATCTGCAAGCGTTTGTAGCTTGTATTCTTTTTAATTTTCCTACCTTTTATTTCTTCTTCTTCTCTAATCTTTCTGCTTAAAACTTCTAATGTTAAGACAAAAAGTAATGGTGATAATGGGCAGCCTTGTCTCGTACCTCTCTTTATTTCAATAGACTCTGTCAGTTTTCCATTTACCATTATCTTTGCTGATTGCTTATGATATACCATTTGTATAGTTTGAATAAATTTCGTACCAAAATTCATCTGTTCCAATTGTAAGAACATAAATTGCCAATTCACGTTATCGAAAGCCTTCTGTGCATCAAGAAACATCAAAGCGGGGGCTTCCGGTTGTTCCACGAACGTCGTCGGCAGGCTTTTTCTGAGCTTGTCGGATCAATAGGCTGTAGAGGTGTTTTTTTAAGATCTTTAACGCCTTGGACACTCTTAAATTCTTGGAATTTATGAGGGAGAGATTCAGCTGTCGGGTTGAGCCACTTGTGTAGCCCTCCAGAAGGATTTATAGCCTCTGGAGTGCGACAAGGAGAGCCCCCCTTTGCAGTTGTTGCATTCTCCGGTCTTTTGATATCCTCTGCTAATGTTTTAGTGGAGCCAGACGCTGGGAACAGCCTTAACTTCTAACAACATCCCAAGAAGGAAGGAAGACTCTTGCAAGTATTTTAAGTTTTAAGTGGGGGAAAAAATTTTTTTTTAAAAGAACGCTACTGCTGAGTTTGAGAGGCATGGGCTTAGAACAAAGGATTCAAAATGGCGTTGATTTATAGTTGAAAACCTAAAGAAAATGAAAGCTAATTGCTTGCTGACAGCTGGGGCGGCTGAAATAGCTATTAACAACTTCTAAGTCAGTTTACATAACCTGACCTACTTGGAAGAGTATTTTGTGAGAAAGCTGGGAAGAACTGTCCTCCTTTTTTTCTGTTAAATATGGCAACGGATCAAAGGGCGGTTTCCCCAACCGCTACAATGAATCTCCAGGACTTGAAGGATTTTATAGGCAAAGAACTTAAAGAGATTAAACAAATGGTCCAGGACACTATAAAAAGGTCCGATCAAATTGATAAAAATATGCAAGCTATTGCAACGGGATTATCAGAGGTGATTCTTAAGGTGGACAGCAAGATTGAGCAATTAGCCATGGACTTGGAAACCAAAACGAAAGAAACAGATTTGAAATTTGTGGAAATGGAAGGGAATATGCAAAGGATGGATAATGAGATTATTATGATACAATTTAGGTCTATGGAGTTTGCTATCAGACTTAGGGGCATAAGAGAAAACTCTAGAGAGGACTTAAGAAAAGTTTGTGCAGACGCTCTGGCTACGTTATTAAAAATGGATGACCCCAGTGAGATTTCAGCTAAGATTGACAAAATTTACAGAGTAAATTCACTCATAGCATCACAAAGGCAACTACCAAGAGATGTTGTGATATACTTTACTGAGAGATATTTCAGAAATGACATCTTGCAGAAGTCTCTTTACTCCGCCCTTCAAATAGATGGGCATATGATTGGTGTTTTTAAGGAGCTCCCGCCAGCGATGTTAAAGTTTAGAAGGGATTTTGGATTTTTGGTAGCTGAGCTGAAGAAGAGAGAGATACAATATAGGTGGCATGTTCCAATTGGTGTTATATTCAGGTATCAAGGGGTAAGATATCGTTCGAATACAATAGATAAAGCTAGAGACTTTTATTATGAAATACTCAAGGAAAGTGCAACCCCCCCACGTACATCTACACCAACACCAGCAGATTTGAATGTCTCAGAGCAGAGGCTGTTTGAAAAAGAAGCAGACGAACAAAGAAAGCAGTTGCAAAAAGAGAAGGAGGTGCAGGGTGCTGTAGGTGGATTTCGAGTGGACCCCTCCGGATCTCTGTTGAGCTCCTTCTTGGAAGAAGGACCGTCTAAAACTCTCATTGAAATGCCGATACTTAAACCTGAATATAGAAGGCCATGATCTTGTTCTGGGATGGCATGCATATCTTTTTTATGAAGATAGGGTGGATAAAGTGTTTAACAATCATGTTCTCCGAAGTGTCCTGATGAGAGTATGGAAGAAGCACCGGCCCAATTGGGACTATAAAATACCGCTTTGGTTGGATCTTGCAGACACCATGGGGAGTATGAATACTAAGTCACTCGGGGGTTGTTTATACAAAGATGTGCTTATCGCTGATGGGGACGAATGGAAGTTAAAAACTTTGGAACAACTGTTGGAAGAAGGAATTATTTTAAATTGGTTACATTATATACAGCTACAGAAGAGATGGGAAGAAGATCGTAGGGTCGGTTTTATGGATAAAGAAGTGGAACTGATCAAGCAGATAAAAGAGACTGGCCCAAAACAAGTTAAAAGAATATATAATGTACTGTTAGAAAGAGATTCAGAAAGTGAACTGGTTAAGGATTGTATGATTAAATGGGCTCAGAATTTTGGTGAAGTGGTTATGTTGGAAACGTGGGAAAAAATATGGGTTCAGAATGTTAAATATACACAGTCACAGAATTTAAGGGAGAACTTTTATAAAATGTTTTACAGATGGTATCTAGATCCTAAAAAATTATCATGCATGTACCCAAACGTTCAACCAAAATGTTGGAGATGCTGGTGCCTAGATGCTACCTTTTTTCATGTATGGTGGACCTGCAACAAGGTTAAAGCTTTTTGGATAAAAATATGGTGGGTTATGCAAAATGTATTGAAGAAAAGAATACAATTTACTCCGCAAATGTTTTTATTGGGCATAGCTAAGGATTTTACTAAAGGGGAAACAAAATTGGTTTTGTATATGGTCACAGCAGCTAGGTTGTTGATTGCGCAACATTGGAAGAAAGATTTTTTACCGACAATTGGTCAATGGACTCAGAAGGTGGCGGGGTTCGCTGAAATGGCAAAAATTTCAGCTTTTTTAAAAGATCAGAAGCAGGAGAATTATACACAGGAATGGGTAAAATGGATTGATTATATACAGAATAAATACCAGACTAGGAGGTATTATGTAGCCTTTAGGTAAGAATGTTTAGACTGATAGATGATCAGAGTAAATAATACATGGGATGCTTGGAATTGTTAGAGTGGTGTATAGTGGAAGTCAGGGGGGGGTTGAGTGGGAGGTGGGGGTGGGTTAGGGTGGAGGGTGGGGTAATATATATGCATAATTAAACTAGAAGATGGGATTAATGAAATATTGTTATTCTAAGAGAAATTTATATTATGATTTATATATGCCTAATTAACTTAGAAGATGGGATTAATGGGCTATTGTTACTTTAAGAGAAACTTATATTATGTTTGTTGGGAGGTGAGGGGGTATAATATGTGAATGAGTAATCTATTTTAAGATGGGGAGGGGAGGGGGTAAAGTATTTAGTATAATATTTGAATGAGAAAATTTGGGGGGGGGTTGGGGGAGGGGAGGGGGCATAGCATCTGTATGAGATTTACATTGTATGGTGGGGGGGTTAAAAGGGGGAAAATATGTTTGTATAAAACTTTTTCAATAAAAAAAAAAGATTTATAGCATCTGGCAAGAGGACGGAGGGGGCTGGAAAAGGCTTTTTCTACACCGGGTTAGAAGATGAAAGAAATGGAGATTCAAGCCATCCCCACGCAGTCATCTCTGATGGGTTTACCATTACGAACAACTAACCATGAGTGCATGCTCCCCCTCCTTCCCCCCAGCTTGGAAGCAAGGCTTGGGAAAAAAAAACCTGCAATGGAGGTTTTGATTCCTTCCAGACAGCAATAAATGAAATGGCTTATTACCCTGCAACTAAGTGGGAGACAGATTCCCTTTCAAAATGGGAATTTCAACCTTGGCAGCAAGAAGGGATTTGGCCAGCATCTTTCACTTGCCAGCCACCACAAATGGGGCTGCAACCAGTAAATGAAGCAAAACCAGATTGGGTTTTCTTCCCAAATTTTGGATGGATGAGATGCCACTGGCCACCTCCTTTGCCATCAGCATGGGAAAATGCTCCAAGCCAGCAGAGGGCACCTACTTGGCCCATAACTCCTCCAAGCCAGCAGAGGGCACCTACTTGGCCCATAACTCCTCCAAGCCAGCAGGAGGGTCCTTGGCACGTAAAACCCCCTAGCCAGCCATCATTGGTTGAGCTGCAACCTGTGAAGCAGGCAACCCCGGGATGGGTCTTAACCCCAGGTCATGGATGGGAGGAATGCCAGTGGGCACCTGTCCTCCCTCAGCAGATGGCACCATGGCAGAAAACTGGGCAGTGGCCAACCGAGGGATTGACCTCCCCACCGGTTCCAGTCTCCCCTGCAAGGCCCCAAAAGGTTCTTACCCCACCTTCCTACAGAGTAGCAATCTCCAACATGGAAGAAGGGATTACCAAAGAGACGCCTGCAGGATGGGAAGCGGGACAAGGTGCATCTGCAATGCCCCAAAAGGTTCTTACCCCACCTTCCTACAGAGAAGCAATCTCCACCATGGAAGAAGGGTTTACCAAGGGGGCAGCTGCAAGTTGGAGAGCAAGCCAATGTGATGAAACGGTTCCTAAGTTTAGAGATGTAACTAGGTTCCATTCCTCGTGGGGGCCAATAAAATGCCACCATTGCTGTCAACTTGGCCACAGAGCGTCAGAGTGCTTGGCTCCAGCCCCAATGCCACAAACGTGTGCACCAACCACCACGGCGGTAAAGAGAGGGCCCCAGATGCAACCACAGAAGAGTCATCTGGGCCAACAACCTCTGGAAGAGGATCCCCAACTTAAGGTGACGAAGTGTCCTACCAAGGGGGAGGCCTCGGAGAAGGAAAAGGGCAAACAATCTCCGGAGGAGGATCCCCAACTTAAGGTGACAAAGAGTCCAACTAAGGGGGAGGCCTCGGAGGGGGAAATGCCCAACCGACCTCTGGAAGAGGCTCCCCAACTTAAGGTGACGAAGAGTCCTACCAAGGGGGAGGCCTCGGAGGAGGAAAAAGGCCAGCCGTGGATGATTGAATCCAAGAGCCCAGAACCTACAGCACCTGCAGCAGAGAGCCCTAAACGGCCATGGGAAGAGGTCGCAATGGACTTCATCGTGGAACTCCCAGGCAGCAGTGGGAACAGAGTAATCTGGACAGTTATTGATTTGTTTTCTAAGCAGGCACACTTCATTGCTTGCTCAGGATTGCCATCCGCAAACGAATTAGCGAAAATGTTGTGAAACACATTTATCGCCTGCATGGTGTACCCAAGAGGATCATTTCAGACCGCGGAGTCCAGTTCACAGCCAAGTTCTGGAGAGAGGTCCTGAGATCCATTGGGTCCACACAAGAACTGAGCTCAGAGGTTCATCCCAGCATGAACTGTGCAGCAGAGAGAGCCAATGCGGTGGTGGAACAATACCTCCGGTGTTTTGTGGACTATCAACAAGACAACTGGTCGGACTTGCTACCCTTCGCCAAAGTGGCGTACAACGATGCGGTCCACAGCAGCACTGGATTTACTCCTTTCCGGATTAACAGCAGCATGGAATTTGTTGCCATGCCTGAGTTGCCTAGAGAATCTCCTTCCTTCATGTCTTTGAGTGAATGGATGGACATGCTAAAGAAAGGATGGGAGAATACGAAGAAGGCTCTAGCAGTTGCAGCAGAAGCCTACCAGAAGCAAGCTGATCAACATCGCTCGCTCCAAAACCCCTACCGTGTGGGGGACAATGTTTTTGTGTCTACCAAATCCATAAGATTAGGAATGCCTAGTAAGGAATTGGGTGCAAAATTTCTAGGTCCATTCCAAATAGTGAAGATAGTTAACCTAGTTACAGTTCAACTCAGTCTACCCAGAAGTCTAGGGAAATTTGACCCAGAATTTCATTGTAGCTTGTTGAAACCAGTAATTGGGTCTAACAGAAGAGCATCCACCTAAGCTCAATCTCCTCCTGTAGTGATAGAAGGGGAAATACAATCTGAGGTGGAAAAAATTGTAGACTCCAGGCTGAATAGGGGTCGCTTACAGTACTTAGTGCATTGGAAGGGTTACCCTTGGTCTGAAGCTACTTGGGTGAACAGTGGGAACCAAAAAGTGGAGAAGTTAGTAAAGCAATTCCATGAGAAGTTTCCCAAAAGGCCTGGGGGGAGGAGAGGTGGTTAATTTTGTTATGTTAACTTTTATGTTATTCTCTTTACAGGAAACATTTTTCTTCTGAGGAGAGGCCGCCTGTCAGGCCTGTAGTTATGTTTCTTTTTAGGATCTTTGGCCTGCCACACTTTTTATTAATTTCCTATGCTGTTTCATTAGTGTAGTAGTTGGGAGGGGGGAATAGAAAGGAGTAGGATTGTGGACTGTATTGTTGACATTCTTTTATAGAAGCCAAGGTCATCTTTTGTCTCCGCACCTCGACACCTGACCGGAAGCAGAGGGGTGTAGATGCTGACAATGGCGCAATTTCAACAGCAGAAATAAGTTTTAAGTCTGCAAAAGATACTCTCAGAAATACAGAAATTAGTAAATACACATGAGAGGATAGAGAAGAAGTTGGATGACAGTGCATTTAACAGCAAAATATGATGGTGAAGTTGAAGATGTTCATCAAATGGAAAAAGTGGAGGCTAAAATCCAAAAAATCGAAGAGGAAAATGAATACAAACAAATTAAAATTGCTGATATTTATGGTGATTGGTTTGTTTCTGAAAATGGAAAGAGTGGAATACTGAAAGAAGAATTAAATGGAGAGGAAACCTACCCCAGATGGCAAGATACAGAAGAAGAAAAAATAAAAGAATTTATGGATTTAAAGGGAAATATTATTAGCAATAGTTTTGATAACACAACTGACAATCAAAGATAAGCTTAAGGAAACAGAAGAAGGGCATTGAAATTACATGAGAGATTTTATAAGCAAAGAGTTTCTAAGAGGAGTCCATACAAAGTTGATTAAGGAGATGATTAGAGGACTGACACCACAAAAGGCCGCTAGAGCACATTCTTTAATTAGTGGAAAAACAGCCCTATCCGAGTTTTGTTGTTGGGCAGTGGTAGAGCGAGTTCCGGTGCCTTTAATATCATCATCCACCACATTTACAGGGCGGCCGTTTTGGATAGTGCAAGCAGCTTCCTTATCATATTCAGATTTCCAAATCACATATTGGGCTGGGGTCAAGATCATGCCAAAAAGAGATTGCCATTCCGCAAGCAGCATATCTACTGTAGCAGTAGTCAGCGAGGTAAGCAAGCCTAATACATAGCGCAATTGCAAGCCATAATCTTTTACTGCCCTTTTAATTTCTTTAACATGTGAAAAATGTATTGGTGTATAAGTAGGTTGAGGTTGGGCTCCTGCTGCCGCGCCTGCCTATTTATTGTCAAGCTTCTCAGAATAGCAAAAGCTCATTGGAAAGAAAATCCACTTGGCAAATACTGATTGGTTTACAGATACATGCTCTCCTCGTGAACAACTCATGATATAGATATGTGACTCTCTACGAGTTAATCTTCTGCTGTATGCAATGTGTCTACGTGCAAATTCCATCGTCCCTTCTTGTAAGCAAAGGATTAAGAGGAAGAAATGTGGACTTCGATTGAGCCTAAGTGTGGTTTGCCAGCTACTGAGTAACCGATTAACTCCACAGGTTTATATATAAAGGTTAATAAAAAAGAACTAAGTTAGATATAGTTAAGTTTGGAATATTAGGGGGAAAATGTTATGATACAGGATATAGTTAAATAAAGGAGGGATAATGATAACAATGTATATATAGGTATGGGTACAACATAAGGAAATTGGATGTAAATTGTAAATAATGATTTGGAAAGAAGGATTAGAAAATTTTGTTATTAAATATTATGGATGTTTAGCTAATATAGGACATAAGGATTCAGTGTTATTGGAGGATATTAGAAATAGTAAATGAAATGCCAGTATGTGGTTATGTATTAAATCTTGGATATTTTATGATGAAGGATGTTTAAACAAATATAGTCAAATGAAAGTGGAGGTATGATGATGGTAACATGTATAAATATCTGAGTATTTCGTCCGGCCGGACTAAAGAGCGAGCGAGGCAGCCTGATCCTTGGTCGCTTGCCCGCCGGACTGCCTCGGCACCATTCTGGCTACCTCCGTCCGGGCGCGCCCGGGAGCTGCGGAGGGCGGAGGCAGAAATGTTGTCGGCGCTCCCGATGACGAAGGCACGAAAGCGACTGGGGAACGCTTTCGTGGCTTCGTCATCCGGAAGCGCCGACAACATTTCTGCCTCCGCAGCTCCCGGGCGTGGCCGGACGAATGTGTATAATATTATAATATTATATATATATATATATAGTATATAATATTATATACTATTATTTCATGAAGAGAGGTGAGGCCCTGCCTCCCCTGCCTCCCCTGACCACACGTCCCTGCTGGAAACGGAGCTTGGGAGCCCGTTTCTGCTGGCAAAGCGCTTGGTCCACCAAAGGCGCCCCTGACATGATTGACATCAAGCAGACCATGCCCACCTTGTCCATGCCCACCTCGGCCCTCTGAGGTCAAACACATCCCTGAAGCGGCCCTCAATGAAATCAAGTTTGACACCCCTGGACTAGATGATCTCCAAGGACCCTTCCACCTCTATTCTGATTGAATGAGGAAGGAGGACAGAGGAAGAAGCAAGCCCAGTGGCTTAAGGTGAAACCAGAGGCAGGAGAGAGGTGATCAGGTGACTGCTGGAAATTGGAGAAAGATATTAGAGAAGACCGGAGTGTCCCCAGGAAGGAAAAAAGATCCTGCAGAACAGAAAATTCTGGTGGATCCCTGAAGGTTACAGAGGAGGTCCATAAGTCATAAGATGAGACAGAGGAGAGTCCTGCAAGGCTGTAACTCAGTGGTTCTCAACCTTCCCAATGCCACGACCCTTTAATACAGTTCCTCATGTTGTGGTGACCCCCAACCATAAAATTGGTGTGTCAGTTCCTAAGACCATCGAAAATATGTGTTTTCCAATGGTCTTAGGTGACCCCTGTGAAAGGATCGTTCGACCCCCAAAGGGGTCCCGACCCACAGGTTGAGAACCACTGCTGTAACTCATTAGTGTGAGGGATTGAGACAACTGTGTGTGGATTGGACCCATCAGCTCAGGAAGGACGCTGCTCCTTTGGGTGTGGGAAAGGGGGAGGATCAGGGACACAACCCCCCCCCTTTCTTCTATAGTACGCCAATCTCTCCAAGTGTGAATTCCACTAAAAGACCACGTGTCACATGACGGAGTAGAGATGGGCCCTGGGAAAGTAGAAGCCAGACTAGACTGTCCCTCAAACCCAAAAGCAGCCACAGAGCTTCTTGGGGTTTGCAAACTTTTACAGGCAGTTCACCCCCTCCTTCACCAAAATCACCCTGCCAATCATCAAACCATTATAAATGGGAAGGGGCAAGGAGGAAAACCCAGACCGAGCCAGCTGCTGAACTGGACGAAGGAGTGCCAAAGGGCTTTTGAGCAGTGGAAGAGGTCCTAAAACACCCCAACGCCAAGGAGCCCTTTGTCATCCAGTCAGATGCCAGCAATGTGGTGGTGGGGGGGGGGGCAGAAAAACCCTCCAGAAATACCATGAAGAGAAACTGCAACCATGCACTTTAATCCTCCTGAAAACTCACCGACACAGAGGGGCGATGGGCAGTGTGGGGAAAGAAAACATTCACCATCAGAGGGGCTTGATAAACTTGGCAACAATTCCTTGAGGGGAGTAAAGTGACTTTTTTTATAAAGAATTTTTTAAAATTTTTGAATAAACACAGACAAAACACAAAAAACCCCACAAAACCATCTTCCATTGCAAATTGTAGAAAGTGTGTCGGTTGGTTACAAAAGCTTCCATGCATCCCTTCCACAGTCATCACCTACAATTCATATCAAATCATATATTTTAAATCAAATATATTTATATATATATATTACTATCATCATACCTCAACCTTCGTTTGACTATAATTGTTTTAAAGTCCTTTTATATAAAATATTCCAGATTTAAAGCAAAACCACATAATGGCATTCCAATAGCTCTTCCCAATATCATCCAATAACGTTACATCTTTATAACATGTTCTAACTAAAAATTGGTTATATTTAATAACAGAGTTTCTAAACCTCCTTTCGTAGTCACCATTTGCAATTTATATCAAATTTCCTCATCAAACCAATACATATATATGCATTATTATCATTATCAATCATTTAACTATATCCATTATCATTTCATTTTATACATAATGCTCTAAATTTAACTAAATTTGACTTAATTTATTATTATAAGCTTTCATTGCATCAACTTGTGTCTTTCCAGTAATAGTGCAGTCTTATATCTCTTGCCATTTGTGGCATTAGTATTCTGGTTATTTCCTTAGTAAGTTTTGTATGGACTTCTCTTTGCAACTTATTGCTTATTGCATATCTTGTATAAGCTCGAAACCCTCCATCTGCTTCTTTGATCAGCTTATCTTTGGTTATCACTAGCGCTTCTGACAAAATTTCTCTCCTTAGTTCCATCAATTCTTCTCTCTTTTCTTCTTCTATACTTTGAAATCTGGGGTAGACCTCAAGTCCATCTATCTCCCCTTTCCATATTCCACTCTTTCCATTTCCTCACTCAGTTCACTATCACTATCAACAATTTTCTTGTCTCTTTGATTATTTTTTCCTTCAGTTTTTAGAACTTTGACCTCCACTTTCTTCATTTGATGAACATCCTCAATTTTTCCATCAAATTTTACTGTTCTATGATCTATGTTCTCCAATCTCTTCTCAATTTTCTCTGTTACTTCTAATAATTTTTGAATTTCAAACATAATATTTTGCAATGTTAAGGTTTCTTTTTCATGTTGTGCCATTCTTCCAATTTGTAAACACTGCCACTCTGGCATTCAAAACTTTTTATTAAATTTAAAGCAAGTTCATTTATAATCTTTCAAGACAAGGCTTTGTTTTCACTCCACTCCAACTGCCAATAAAGCTCCCAAAGAGCACCTGTATAAACAATCCATGCTCTTCTCACCATCACTCTCTGTAAACAAGCTGAGGAACCTTGAAATGCAAAGTCAAATGATCAAAGAGAAAAAAGAAAAGACAATATTGCCAAGCTTTCCAAGTCTCCAGCCTCCAAGTGGCAGTGTTACTTCCCTTCCCTCTGTTATTACAGCCCTCTTTGTATTCCTTTTATATCTTTTTTTATATTCCAGGCTTAAAGAAAACAAAATTCTTAAATGGAGCAAAAAAAAACCCTATCCAATCCAGCATTATAAAAATAAGGAAAAATATTTTAATCCATAGGTATATATTAAAAAAAAAGAATATGAAAAGTAGAAGAAGAAAAACTAATCCGTTCAATTTAAAGAATAGGAAACATTTGCAAAAGTGCCATCCGTAAAAGAAAATTTAAAAAAAGGATAACACACTGTCTAATGTAGCTTAATTTCATCGCTTGTTCTCTTCTGTTTTCAAATTTAATTTAGCTTTAATTTTTTTTTGGGGGTAGTCTCTTTTATAATAATAAGATTCCCTCACCAGATGGACACACTTTCTCTTTCTGTTTTCCTCTCATTCCGGAGCTGTCCCGACTTCAGCAGCTTCAATGGCTGCGCAAAAAGAGCAAAAGGAGATTCTCCTGGATCAATCAGGGACTTTGCTGTGTCCCTGAGATCAGCAGGACGTACTTTTCCCTGTCACCGTCTCTTCAGGATGGTTAAGTTTATTTATTTATTTATTTATTATTCACACTTATAGACCGCCCCCTCTCCCGGAGAGGACTCGGGGCGGTGTACAGTCACTAAAATACATTATAAAATACATACATAAACAATTAAATTAATACTGGTGAAGGAGGTTATGAGACTGTAATCGAATAATAAATATAATACGTTAAAAGCCTATAAAACCCTTAAAACCCAATTAAAATAAATAAATCCCGGGAGGTAAAACTAAGACAGTGCCAGGCCAGCTGATTGAAATAGGTGAGTCTTTAACTTTTGCCGGAAGGAGCGGAGGTCGGTGGTGGTTCGAATGTCTGGGGGGAGGTCATTCCAGAGGGTTGGGCCCATCACAGAGAAGGATCTACTCCTAGGTGTCGCCCGCTGGCATTGCCTAGCAGACGGCACCAGGAGGAGCCCCTCCCTGTGTGAGCGGATAGGTCGCAGGGACGTGTGTGGTAGGATGCGATCCTGCAGATAACTAGGTCCTCTGCCATGGAGCGCTTTAAAGATGGTAATCAATACCTTGAAACGCACCCGAAAGGCTACAGGTAGCCAGTGCAGCTCGCGCAGGAGAGGTGTTACGTGGGAGTAACGAGTACTTCCCATAATAACCCGCGCGGCTGCGTTCTGAACTAGCTGCAGTCTCCGGATGCGTCCCAAGGGAAGCCCCATGTAGAGGGCATTGCAGTAGTCCAGGCGAGACGTCACCAGCGCATGAGTGACCGTGCGCAGGGCACTCCGGTCCAGTAGGGGGCGCAATTGGCGCACCAGGCGAACCTGGTGGAATGCCCCCCTTGCCACGGCTGTCACATGGTCCTCCATTGACAGCCGGGCATCAAGGAGGACACCCAAATTGCGCGCCCGCTCCACAGGGGACAACTGTTCGCCCCCTATGGCCAGCGATGGAGTCAGCTGGCTGAACCGAGGTGCCGGCAACCACAGCCACTCGGTCTTGGAGGGGTTGAGTTTGAGTCTGTTGTCCCCCATCCAGACCCCGACGGCCTCCAAACACCGGGACATCACTTCGACAGCCTCGTTGGGGTGGTTTGGGGTTGAAATATACAGCTGAGTATCATCAGCGTAGAGGTGGTATTCAACCCCAAAACCACGGATGATCTCACCCAGCGGCTTCACATATGCGTTGAACAGGAGAGGCGAGAGGACCGACCCCTGTGGCACCCCACAAGTGAGTGGCCTCAGGGACGACCTCTGTCCCCCTGTCAACACACATTGCTTCCGGTCAGAGAGGTAGGAGCCGAACCACCGCAAAACGGTGCCTCCGACTCCCATCCCCTCCAACCGGCGCAATAGGATACCATGGTCGATGGTATCAAAAGCCGCCGAGAGGTCTAATAGGACCAGGATAGAGGAGCAACCCCTATCTCTGGCCCTCCAGAGATCATCGACCAACGCGACCAAGGCTGTCTCGGTGCTGTGCCCGGGTCGGAAGCCGGACTGGCGTGGGTCTAGATAATCGGATTCGTCTAGGTGTCGCGGGAGCTGCTGCGCCACCACATTCTCAACAACCTTCGCCACGAAGGGAAGGTTGGAGACTGGACGATAGTTAGCTAGCTCCATTGGGTCGAGTGAAGGCCTCTTGAGCAAGGGTCTCACCACCGCCTCTTTCAAGGCGGTTGGTAAGTAACCCTCACCCAATGATGCGCTCACCAGGCCCAGGAGCCAGCCTCGTGTCACCTCCCAGGCTGCCAGTACCAGCCAGGAGGGGCACGGGTCCGTTAAACAAGTGGTGGGTCGCAGCCGTCCACGCAACCTGTCCAAATCCTCGGGGGCAACAGAGTCAAACTCCTCCCAGAGTGGTCTCTCAAGACTCGCTGTTGGCGGCTCGTCTGGTCCACTGACGGAGGTCCACCCGCTCCGGATCTGATCGATTTTGTCCTGAAGATATTCCCCAAACTCCTCTGCTCTACCCTGTAAGGGTGTCTCCCGCACCCTCTGCGATAGAAGGGAGCGAGTCACCCTAAACAGGGCGGCAGGGCGGTTATCCGCGGACGCAATAAGAGCAGCACAATGTCTACGTTTGGCCGCTCTTATTGCCACAAGGTAAGTCCGCAAATAGGCTCTTACCTGTGTTCGGTCAGATTCGGAGCGTGAGGACCTCCACCTGCTCTCTAGACGTCTCCTGTGGCGCTTCATCACCCTAAGCTCCTCAGTAAACCAAGGAGCCCGGGTGGGTCGATGCCGCAGGAGAGGTCGCAAAGGCGCAACCCGGTCCAAGGCCCCAGTCGTCGCCCTATTCCAGGCGGTCACTAGGTCCTCGGAGCGGGAGCGGGACAAGGCTACAGGAATTGGCCCAAGCTCCGTCTGGAATCTATCAGATTCCATCAGGTGCCTGGGGCGGTACCAGTTTATAGGGTCTGGTTCCGCCTCCTCGCGGTGGGGGATAGCGCCAGGGAAGTCCAGCCAGAGGGATGAGTGGTCTGACCATGACAGGGGCGTGATGACTAAATCCCCTATTCCCAGATCACTCGTCCACTGTTCAGATACAAAAATGAGGTCCAGTGTGTGGCCCCCTTCGTGAGTGGGGCCCTGCACTAATTGGGTCAGGTCCATGGCCGTCATGGAAGCCATGAACTCCCGAGCCGCCTCGGAAGCCGCTCCCATTGACGGCAAGTTGAAGTCCCCCATGACCAAGAGTCTGGGAGTCTCAACTGCCGTCGCAGAGATTAGCTCGAGGAGCTCGGGCAGGGCTGCTGATGCATAGCGAGGAGCCAAGTATACAATCAGCAAGCCCCACTGCCTCCCTGGGCCCCAGTTCACACCAAGGGACTCACACCCGGGTATCTGAGGAACAGTGAACTCCCTCGGCTCTAAACATTCCCGCATAACCACCGCCACCCCTCCACCCTTACCCAGGGCCCGAGGCTGATGGAATGCACGGAAACCCGGTGGGCACATTTCCACGAGGGGTAAACCACCCTCGTGGCCCAACCAGGTCTCCGTTATCCCTGCAAGGTCTAGCTCCCCCTCTGAAATCAACTCATTAATGAGGGGGGCCTTGTTGGTGACAGACCTTGCGTTACAAAGCATCAGCCGCAGGCCCTGGCTCTGTATGACCTGTCCACCTAGACTGCAGGGGTTGGTACAAGCGACCGGGCGTAACCAACAGCCCCGGTCTCCCAACCGACCTTGAGATCTTATCCTGTCCTCGCATCCCCTCCTCCCCGCGACCGTTACAATAGGGCAACCCTCTGCTTTAGTGACCTTTATATTCCCCCCCGCCACCGCATCCCCGTCCTTCCTAGACTCACCTGTCTGCCTGGCTCCGGCCCTTCTCCCGGTCTGATTAGGCTTCCCCCCCACCCTGGGACCCCCTAAAAAAGATAAAAAACATTTTATTAAAAATCCCCTTAGCTTCCGGTTCCTGCACCTCTCGGGGTCCACGAACCCGTCATCAAGGCGGGCCCTTGAAAGAGCCAAGGGCCATGCCTGCGAGAGAGGGGCCTCCCGCAGGCGGAGCAGGTCTGACCTCGAATAAATTGTTACTAACCCAGTGGGGTAAGGGTGCTGATGATAAAAAGTTGGTAAACGGGGTAGAGTCTCAATAGGAAGTAGGAGGCCTCAATGTCCAATGTCCAGATTAGTACTTGCATGAGGGGGGGGGGGCGGGAAGTGATCGAATATCCTCAGATGGTAAGAGATGGCTGAGATGACAGAAAGATGACAGAAAGGTGGGGGACAGTCCAAGGTGGTTCCAGATGGGGGGGGGCGTTCTAGGCCCGGTTGTCCTTGGCCTAGGTAACTGTTCAGGCCTAGGTAACTGTTCAGGCCTATCCATGGCCTTGAGACAGGGCCTCCAATGGCCTCCGATGTTCCAGGCCACCCCAACCGTTATTTATACCTTCGCCCTCACTCCCAAGTTCCAAAAGGACCCTCCAGCGGCAAAAGTATTGACTGCGATCTTGGTTGCAACGTCAGCTCCTCCTCCGTAAAGTGACTTTTGAAGTATGGATTGGCCATAAGAACCTGAAAGCATTGAGGACACTCCAAAAACTTTCACCAAAGCAGTTCCAGTGGGCACAGTCTTTTAACCAGTACGAGTTCGAGTTGAAGTACATTGGGGGGGGGCATTTTAGCCAACACCCTGTCCTGCATACTGCAGTGCAAGAGCAACCAGGAGGAAGTGCTAAATGCCATTGTTCCCCCAACCCAGAAAGAGGCACAGGTGACCATGAGGCAGCAGGCTAGGACCCCAGTGGCAAGCTGACTCAACAACGACTCAACAACTGAAAAGGGAGCTGTAATCCGATCTGTGGTTTAAAGACCGTGGGGAAAGCTGACTTCAAGAGAGGGACCAGCATGGAAGGGAGAGAAACTGTATGCCCCTAGCATCCTATGAATCAAAGTCCTACAACACCAAGCAGGTTGGTCACTTCGCCTTCTTAAAGACTCGACACTTAGTGAAGAGACAATTTTGGTGGCCAGGAATGAAAAAGGGTGAAGAAAGTTATGTGTGACGTGGCCAGGGGGGACGTGGCCAGGGGGGACGTGGCCAGCTCAGTCGCTTGTGTTGGAGGTGTTGTGCCTGCCCTTTTGCAGTACGTGAGATCTGAGAGCCATGCAGAGGCCCGTCAGCACTGTTCCCTCTAAGGTGCGCGGCTGCACGGCCGCGCATGTGGCAAGAAAACACCACGCAGCAGTTTCCAACTGCCGCGCAGTGATTTCTACTGTCACAGGTGCCGAAGGCTGGGGAGGTCCTTTGCAGACGGCTAGAACTGGCCGCCTGCAAAGGATCTCCCCGGACTTGTTTTGATGAGCGCGGGGCGACTGAGTTCAGCAAAGCAAGCCTGGGGAGGTCCTTTGTGGGCGGCCAATCCTAGGTGCTTGTGCCCGGCACTGCAGCTAAAGTAACCCCCAAAGCCCCTGCCGCTACCAGAATATCTGCTGCCGCCTCCTCCTCCTCTAACAGCACCACCACATTTGCTGCCCGACACTGCGGCCGAGGTGAAAGCCGCCAAAGCTCCTGCCAGCGCCCCCGCCCGTGGCAGCAGCGCCTCCCCCTCCGTTCGGAGCGCCTGAGCTGGGCCCCGCATTACCCCTGCCCCCTCCTCCTCTGCTGTGCTTTTGAGGAGCCATGAGGCCGCGGGAGCCAGTAGGAAGGCGGCAGAGGGGGCGGGAGCAGGGGAAAAAGGCCTCATGGCTTCTCAAAAGCATGGCGGAGGAGGAGAAGGCAGCAGGGGTAACGCGGTGCCCAGCTCAGGTGCTCCGAGTGGAGGGGGACGCGCCGCCGCTGCTGCCATGGGTGGGGGCGCCAGCGGGAGCTTTGCCGGCTTCACCTCAGCCGCAGCGCCGGGCAGCAAATGTGGTGGTGCTGTTGGAGGAGGAGGAGGAGGAGGAGGAGGAGGAGGAGGAGGAGGCGGCAGCTGTTATTCTGGTGGCGGCAGGGGCTCATCAGCATCTTCAGCAGCAGCCCTGCCCCCTGTGAAAAAAACCAAAGATGGAGCAGATCCATGCAGATGACGTCACCGCAACATGACTGGAGATGGAATTCTGGGAGTTGAAGTCCACAAGTCTTCAAGCTGTCAGGTTTGAAGACCCCTTGGGGTTTTTTTTCCCTAAAGGGTTAGGGATGCAAAGATCTTGTAACTTGACAGCTTTAAGACTTATGTGCTTCAAATGCCAGAGTTTCTGACCCAACATTTTGGTTGCTAAGCAGGAGCGTTGTTAAGTGATACTATATAACACTTTGAATTAAGCGGGTACCTTGAAGAAACATAACTTTGAGTTTCAAATAATACTGATTTTGTTGTTGTCTTAGGTGACACCTGTGAAAAAAATTCAGGTGCTGCTCAGGCATGAAAATGTGCCGCTCAAACACTATACTTTTCTGCTCACACTGAAAAAAAATTAGAGGGAACATTGCGGGCCGTCAGGCTAGAGGCCCGATGGGGGGAGGGGTCAAAATGGGAAGCCTCTGCCTGCAGCCTCTGCCAGCTTAAAAAAAAAACCCCGTGGAGCAGTGCTTCCCTTTTTGCCCCCCCCCCCCCCACTCCATTGCCTCTGTGCCTGGATTGCCTCTAAGCCTAATGCCGAAAGGGCAGCTCGTCCAGAGAGAAGCCGTTCCTCTGGTTTGTTGTTACTGTCGGGAGATTTCTTCTTAGTTCTAGGTTGCTTCTCTCCTTGGTTGTCTTCATCCACTGCTTCTTGTCCTCCTTGCTGGTGCTTTGGAGAATAGGTTGAACCCCCCCAAACATTGCGACCCTGATATTGTTTTCTCTTCCTTAAACTAGATGCGCTCAATTCCTACAGGCACATATCGCATGATCTATCTTCCAGCCCCTGAATCCTCTTGGTTGCTCTTCTCTGCACCCTTTCCAGAATCCCAACATATTTTTTACATCGTCGCAGGCAAAACTGGATGCGATATTCCACGTGTGGCCTTTCCTACCAGGGTCTTATAAAGTGGTGCTAACACTTCACGTGATCTTGATTCTACCCTATTTGTCAATGCAGTCTAGGATTGCATGGGATCGGGTAAGGAATACCCCTGAGAAAGCACGGGGCTGGGGGCTATCTAGTGGGCCAGGGGTTGCGTCGTTCCTCACAAAGCCCATCCCTTGATTACCTAGATACTGACATTCAGGCAAATAAACCCATCTGCTTGGACTCTTGAGCACAGGGGAGGAGAAGGGGAAATGCGATTTGAAAGAGTGTAACAGGAGACCTGGTGGGATGACTGGGCCATTAAAAGATATAATTTCTTCAAAAAGAACAGAAGCAACAGACAAGGAGGAACTGGGCTGCACGTTGAATGTTTCCATTTCTGTTTAGAAATCAAATGATCTTGCCAATGCTCTGAAGAACCTCTGCATTACAAGAGGGAAATGCAAGCTCTGTTGCAGCTGCAAACCAAGAAGAAAACACAGTGGGTCGCTTCTCCTGTGTGCAGAGTCCTGCCCTGGAGGTCGCGGGGTGCAAGATCGGGGTGTTGAAATGGCCTGTGGGACTGAAGCAGCCCCACCCCAATGTTCAAAGGCTTTGCCCATTGACCTTGAGCCGCCATTAGAACCCTCATCCCAATCCTCACCTCTGATTGGCTTGGGCGACTGCCACTTCCTGCCTTTTCAGCTAGTCATGCCCAGTTCCAGCAACCGTTCTTCGTGTGTTTTAGCCTCCGGTCCCCTAATCTTCTTTGTGACTCTTCTCTGCACTTTTTCCGGAGTCTCAACGAGACTCTGCTTTATATGGTGGTTATCAAAACTGGATGCAGTATTTTAAATGTGGCTTTAACAAGGCCTTATAAAGTGGGGCCACCCTCCACGTGATCCTGATTCAGTTCCCCCGCTAACGCCGCCCAGGGTTGCATTGGCCTTTCTGGAGGCTTCCGCACACGGCTGGCTCCTGCTTAAGGGATTGCTCGCTAGGACTCGCCGGGGCCCTCCCACTTACGGCTAAGGAGCCACGTTTCACCTGATCCCCGCCTGTCCACTTGGCGGTTCTTGTTAAGTATAAAACCTTGCTTTTCTCCCCACTGAATTCCTTCTGCTAGGCAGGGCCCAGAGTTCCCCTCTGCCGAGAACCTCCTGCCTGCGAGGTTGGCTATTCCTGCCAGCTTGCCTCAAATGGTGGGAGCTTCCCTGCTGGAGGAACCTTTGGTCGTCCACATTCATGAAGTCAGGAACAGAGGCAGGAGCCGCCATCGTCTTTCCGGTGCTGCTGTGACCTTGAGGGAAAACCTCCTGTTCGAATTAAGGGTCGGTCAATCTCTCTGAATGCCCCAGGAGCTCTTGAAGGCAGAAATTCTCATCTGACTGAATAATGGTTATCACCGTCTTTATTTACCTTCTTTCCCCTCCCCTCCCCTCCCCTCCCCTTCCTCTCCCCTTCCATCTTCTTGCTTTGTATTCTGTGAAGAATATCACTTTATGGGTGGTAAGCCTTTTCACTGCCAATAAGCCGAGGTGAGCAAGGGATGCCAAGAGTGACCCACAGGGACTTTCAAAACAAAAGGGGGGAGGGGGAGGGGGGAGGGCAGCCCGTCAGAGATGGTGACAAAGTGCTAAGATAGCAAGAAATGGCAGGGCTCTTCGGTGCCCATCCTTGCCAGCCAGCAGCTCAGTGTCCCAGGAAGAGTTGAAGGGCAGGACTCGGGCTGGGATCAATAGAAATGAGATCCGGGCATCTCCGGGGAAGGGGAGAAATCAGGCCTGATCTTGCCAGCATCTCTGGGTACATCGGAGTCCTTGGAGAGGTAGCAGAGAAGAAGAGGAGGGCAGATGTTGCCCTTCTCTTCGGAAACGGGCAAAGGAAGCCTCAGCCACTTTAGCGTCAGCTCTGGGCAAAGCTGAAAGACACGGATCAGCTGGCATCTGGGGGCCATTTTCTCCTCCCTTTCGTTCCAGAAGGCCGGGGGGGGAACGAAGGGTGGAAGCACCCAGGAGGCAAAATCTGGCTGAACTCCAGAAGAAGGACAAGTTCGACTGGGGGGGATGACTTTTTTTCCTGGGAGGGGCTGGGCTCTCCTCCCGTGAATGGGTTTGGAGGGAGGACGGAGCCCTCCTTTGGCCTCCTGCAGTGACCAGGGATGGTTCTCCATGACTCCGGGGCAGAGATAGTGGCTCTAGGACACACGTATCAAAGGGGACCCCCCCCACAACGATTGGGGTGCCGTGGCCGCCTTCACCCAGACCTTACGCTGAGCGAGCTCTTCGGGGAGGGGAGACCTGATGACTTTCCCCCTTTTGTGTCTGTCTTGTAGGGGGGGAGAGAGGGGGGAGAGGGGGAGAGTCGCAGACTCAAGTCAGGCATTTTCTGAATGTTTGAGCCCCAAAAGTTCCCCATGGCTGCTCCAGGGGCTCTTTCCAGCTCCAGGCCCAGAGGGGGCTTTGATCTCCCTGCTTACCAAGCTGGAGCTTCTGCTGGAGACCCCAGGCCCTTCTGTAGTCCCCTACTTCCTTCCTTCTACGACACCTGCCTTCCACAAAGGTTTCCTAATTTGCACTGCCAAACAAATTGGGTGTTTTGTTGGGCTTCTCCAGGGAACAAATTCTGTTGCCAATGGAGGCTTTTGTGAGCTGCAGTTCATTTTGACCCAGAATGGAAAAGGGGCTATTGGCCTTGCCCAGCCACACGTGATGCTTCCCCCACCCCCTGAAAGCCTCAACACGAACCTCCTGCGATGTATGGACCGTTCCCGGCAGGATTTTATCCTCTCCCCACCCCCACCCCCCCTGCCAGTAAGCAGCTACAGCCGAATAGACAGAAAACACGCCAGAGGTAAAACAAAACAACATTTTTATTTCCAAAAAATAACACCAGGGATATGGTGCACTTTGCCCAATTTGCAGCAACCCAGCCAATGCTGAGAGGAAACCCTAGCAGGTCCTCCCCCCAAATGAAGAGAGGGGGGAGGGGGCAATTTGAGCAGGGGGCTGGACCTCCAAGGTTCCTTCCAACTCTTTTATTCTGTTAAAGCCAGATATCCAAATCCCCCCCCCCCCCGATGGGAAGCAGCTGCTAGAAAGGCAGGGCCTGAGGGAGAAAAGTGGGGAGCAGGCGGGAGCGCCCCCTTCAATCACAAATAGTTGCAAAGCTGCAAAGAGTGCCCCCCCCAATGAAGTCTCCCTCCTCTCTGTCGGCTGCTTCCTGAGCAAGTGATGGAAGTTGGGGGAGGGGCTTGTGGCTGGAGCTTCCCACGCCATTCAGTGGATCGGGACCACGGCTGAGGAGAACTCTCCTCCCCCCAGCGCAGCCCCTTCCTCTTCCGGGCAAGTCTTCCGCAGGCTGTGGGGGCCTGAGGGGCAGGGCAGCATCTGGCCCCCCAAGCAGAGAGCCCACCCCCATCAGCTGGCCAGCCAGGGGGGGTTCAAAGCTGCGCAGCAATGCCCCCGCCTCCAGAGGCCTTTTGAAGCCGAGGGTCCAGGTGGGCTGGGTCTCATTGTTCAGGGCACTTCAGGACGTCCTGCTTGAAGTACCCCACCCGGGTCACCTGGTAGCGGGGGTTCATTTGCCAGCAGAAGGGGCTGCGGCAGAAGTGGAACCTCCCTGGAAGAGGGGAAACAGCGGGTGAAGGTGAGCGGGCGCTGCGGAGCGGCCACAGGGAAGGAATCGCAGGGACCCCCAGGGGAGACCTCCTCCTGGCCAAGGAGGCCGGGCAGAGGAGAGGTCTGGGGTTCAGGGGCAGCACCCCCAGATTTGCCCAGAGCCCAATCAGAGGAGCTCCAGCAGTACTTGCCGGCTGCTGCCCTCTAGTGGCCATCTGTCTTCTGCAGCCCCAACAGAGCAGCCCCTCCTACCCACTCTGCTGCTTGCTGCACCAGGGTGGAGGAAGTTCCTAGACGGCCCCCTTGCATAGCAGAGACCCCCTGCAGAGGACCCATGAGAGGGGCGTGGAGGCTGCCTGGGCCCCACCTGAGGCTGTCCCCCCGCCTGCCCCCCTTACCTTTGTACTGGAAGACCAGGTTAGCATCAATGGGGACCCCAGGAAAGAGGCTGTCAATGTAGCGGGGGAACCCCCTGTCCACCTGCTCCTTTTTCACATCCAGCCTGGAGGGGAGGGGAGGAGAAGTTAGCAAGGCCCCTCTAGATGCCCCCGAGAGTGCCTCTTCCTGCTTTCCTTCTCCCGGCAGCTACCTGTGGGGTGCAGTCCAGGGAGCCAGGCCAGACCAGGCAAGGCAGCTGGGGAGAGGGAGAGCTCAGGCCAAGGGAGGGGGTGGCTGGAGGTGCAGGAGCCCCCCCTGAGCAGCCTCTGTCCCCCCACCCAGCCTCTGGCTCCCAAAGGAAGGGGGTTGGGCAGAGGAACCCCATGTTCTCCCCTCCCCCGAGGCTCAGGTACCTCCAGAACTGATCTCCGCTGAAGAGGAGGACCTTCCCCTGCTTCCGTGTCAGGCTCCCCACAATCCTGCGCACGTCTCTCCCGATGCCCAGCTTGTCAAGGCTCCGAGGGCCGAGCACCCGTGGCCCCTGGGACACCCAGAAGCGCTGGCCTGCAAGAGGAAGGGGTGGCTGGCTGAGCAGGGGCCCCTCTCTGGGCAGAGGAGCCAGCTGCAAGGGCCCTTCCTGGCCCCTCCGCAGGGGAAGAGGCAGGGGGGATCCTGAGGCCCATGGCCGCCCCCTTGAGGGTCCTTTGGGTGGGGAGGGGCCTCACCCGAGAAGAAGAAGAGCTTCTTGGTCAGAGGGTCCTGGAAAGCTGCATCAATCACATCTGGGAGGTCCGGCCAGGTGCTCTGGATCTGCAGGGGGCCCTCCAGAGGCCCGTGCCCTGTGCCCGACATTCGCCAGTATTGCCTGAGCAGGAAAGGCAGCTCAGTCTGAGCTCAGTTCCCCCCGCTGTGCCCAAAGCCCGAGTCCTTCCAAGCCCCCAGCTCTGCCCGGCCCCCCTCCTGCCTCGCCTCTCACCCGTCCTTGAAGAAGTGCAGCACCTTCTGGATCTCGCCCACCCCATCAAAGCCCCCCACCCGGCAGGCGCTGCTCCGGCCATCCACAGCGGGGGTCTCGGTCACGGAAGAGCCGTCGTCATCCCCAGCTTCCGTGGGGGCCTGAGAAGGGGGGCTGGGCGCCGTGGGCTGAGGGCCGGATCCCCGACCTATTGCGGGGGGAGAGAAGGAGCAGCAGCACAAGCATCAGAGGCTCTGATTTGGGGGAGGGAGGGGCCGTCAGAAGAGCAGAAGCAGCTCAAGCGTGGAGCCAAGGAGCAGCGGGCGGGAGCATTCCGAGGGGACGGAGGATCTCCAGGGCTCCTTCCACATCACGATGAAGGGACTTGGGCCTCATGTTCTCCATGGAAAGGGCTTCCAGACCAGCGTCACTCAGGAGACGGTGTGTGAACAGGCCCCCAGCCCCCCCACCCCGATTCCCTTGGGAGCTTCCCGGGCAGGGCCAGGGGGCTGCCTGTCTCAGGGCTCGGGGAGGGAGGGAGGGAGGGAGGACAGCCTGCCTTCTGCTCCCAGGGAACCCCTCCCCCCGGCAACCCCCCCTCCTGCTCACCATAGAGGTACTGGATCCCGGCCACATCGTCCGGATGCAGCTGGAAGTCGGCCACGTAGGTGTACATGGGGTACATCAGGGCCTCCCGGATGCTGGAGTGCTCCAGGCCCAGCGAGTGGCCAAACTCGTGTGCCGCAACCAGGAAGAGGCTGTAACCTGGGGGTGCAAAGCGGCAGCAGAGGCTGGACCGGGGCCCTCGATCCCTGTGGCCCCCCTCACCGCCCTTCCCCCTGCTGAGAAAGGCACCCATTCCCCTAGGCTGCTGGACACACTTGGTGCATGTTTGTGTGCGTGTGCAAACGTCATTGTCAATTGTTCTCTTGTCCATCATGTCCGAATCTGAGGCACGGGGCTTGTCTGTTTCCTGGCCAAGGGAGCCAGCGTTGTCCAGAGACTTTTCTGTGGCCATGTGGCCAGCAAAGGGATACGCCAAAAGCGAATGGAATGCCACTAACTTCCCACTGAAATGGTACCTATTTATCTACTCACATTTGCCTGCTTTCAAACAGGAGCTGGAGCAAGGAGCAGGAGCTCACCCCGTTGAGCGGTACTCGGGCTGTCAGCTGACAAGCTCAGCATCGTTAATGGCCGAGCTATTTGTGCCCTGTGGGTGGGGGTGCTGAGTTCCCTCCCCACCAGCTTCCCAGGGTGGCAGTGAAAGGAGCTTTCCCCATACCTTGGTCAGGGCAAAGGCCCCACTTCTGGTCCGCATCGTAGTCGCTGGTGGTGGCACACCAGAGTTTCCCATCGGTGCGTCCCTCCGTGGTGCAGCTGCTGTACGTCTGGCCCAGGAACTTGAAGGGGAAGGAGCAGGGCTCGCCCGGGGAGTTCCCTCCAATCACAGCCGTGTCTGGGGGGGAGGGAGAGGTCAGCCTTGGTCCCCAGCTGTTGCAAAGGCCGAGCAGAACTCCCTGAAGCCAGGAGGCAGCCTTGAAGCTGAATGTGAGACGGTCAGGGCTGGTCTGTGGGCTCTGCAGCTGCAGCCCCCCTTGGTAATGCCAGGACTGAGGTCGTCCCTGAGCACATGCATTCCCCACACTGCACCCCGTCCTGAACGCCACATGCCCCAAACCCTCCTACCTCTATTTGGGCAGAAGCCATATTTCTTGTCCTGGTCAAAGTTGGCGGTGGTCGCGCACCAGCGGTAGCCGTCTGTGCGCCCATCGGTGGTGCAACCCTGGTAGGATTTGCCCCCGAAGATGAAGGGGAAGACACACTTCTCCCCGTCGCTGTTCCCGTCGTAGGTGAAGAGGACTAGCAAAGCAGACGGGGAAAAGGAATTCACCCAGTAATTCCAAGGAACCAAACTTCCCTCATTGTCTTTCTTGGCAGGCAGCTCAGTTCCCCTTATTACTTATTAATTTATTACATTTATAGTTCACCCAACTTGTAAGTGGCTCACAACTGAAGAAGGGGCAGGGGTCTCAGAAGCAAATTGCCTTGAGAAGCTCCTCCCACCTGCCCCTGGTTAGATTGTCAGTGGGGGCCTGTTTGTTCCCTCCCCCCACTGTACAGCTCAGCTTTCCAAAGCCAGGTAGCCCCTTCTGGCCGCCCCCCTCCCCGCTCCCCACATGTTGTGGAGCAATTAGGGCTTCAATAATCCTGATCAATCCAATCACTGGAGATCTTTAAGAAGAGACTGGACAGCCCCTTCTCTGGACTAGTCTAGGGCGGGGGGGGGGGGTGTCTCCAGCCCAGGTCTGTGGGCCAGCAGTGGGCCAGGGCAGGCCAGAAACTGGGACGTGCAAACAAGCAAAGCCCCACCTGGCAGCTCACGAAACCCCAGCCCCTCTGGCCAATGAAAGGCCCCTCTGTATGGAACCGGTCACTGGGGCCCAGAGGTTGGAGGCCACTGGTCTAGGGTCTCCTGCTTGAGCAGGGGGTTGGACTAGAAGACCTCCGAGGTCTATTCCTGTTCTACCCTTCCGCATTCTGTTCCCCCTCTTCCCGCTTTCTGAGGCCCGGCTACTCACGTTCGCTGGGGCAGAAGCCGTATTTCTTGTCCCGGTCAAAGTTGGGGGTGGTGGCACACCAGGGCAGCCTGTCTTCCCTCCCTTCGGTGGTGCAGGTGGAGTAGCTTTTGCCCTCAAAGGTGAAGGGGAAGCGGCAGGAAGACCCGTTGGCATTGCCAAAGTAGGTCTTCACCACTGCGCAGAGAAGAGGAGAACCGGCCGTCAGGAGGGCAAGGCTCCAGGGCCCAGAGGAGCACCAGACAGCAAGGGGGCCAACTCACCGATGCCCGTGCCCAGAGTCCAGAACTCGTCATCGTCAAAGTGGGCATCCCCGCTGAACCGGTCTTTGCCAGGAGGGAAGGCGTGGGCCAGAAGTCCATCCTTGCCATCAAAAGCGTAGCCGTCACCGTGCTCTGGGGAAAGGGAGGGGGAGGGAGGAGAGGCCACCATCTGAGCAGGAATCCTTTCAAGACAGATGGGGGAGGGGGCGACCCCAGCTGCCCCCCCAATCCTCCCCTCCCACTCACCTCCGGTTCCAAACTGGATGAGAATGTCCACCTCCCCCTCCTGCTGGCGGGTGAAGGTGAGGGGAGTCACCTGGCTCCACACCTTGAAGGCTCTGGCGAAGGCCTCCTCGATGATGGAGCCGTCCAGGTCAGGGGAATAGTTGACCACCCTGCCAAAGAGTGGAGGCTCAGAGGCTGCCAGTGTGCCAGGCGCCCTGGAGCAAGCCCTGCTCCCCCCCTCTCCAGACACACACACACACACACACACACACACACACACAGAGGAAAGTGCAGGCTTGCCGCTGAGGGGGTCAGCCTTCCCCAATCTGCTGCCCTCCACCCAGGAATCTTGGGGTCCCCTCCACTTGCAGTCTTCCACGGGGGGGGGGGGCTGTGCCCGGCGAAGGTGCCCGTTCACTCACCGGTAGGTGAGGTCCGTGTGGTCCCACTTGAGGTCGCCCTGGAAGGTCTGGAAGCGACCCACGTCCGGGACTCCGCAGCGGGGCGCCCGGATGGCCGCCAGGGTGGGGGCGTCCACCTCCCCTGTTTCCGGCAAGCCCAGCTGCTTCTGCATGGCCTTGAGGGGGGTCTCCAGCTTCACCTGCCCCCCGGGGTTGCTCGCCGTCAAGTAGCCGTAACGCTGGAGGTAGCGCTGCGGAGACAGAGGAGGGGCGCTAGCGGGGGCTCTTGGGAGGGAATGGGCTAAGCGGCGGGTTGGTGGCCCTTGTGGTGACCTCCTGTCTTGTCCTTCACCCCAACCCTCATCCCGTGAGCGGATCCCCCGGGCTCTCCAGTCCTCCACTGGGGCCAAAGGAAGAGCCGGCTGGGAGTCACTGGCAGGCGGGCTTCTTACAACAGCGCCCACGCGGGGTCCGGCGCTGACCTGGGTCGGGCCAGCGCAGCGCAGCGCCAGTTAAGAAAGCGCCCAGCGCCAGCGGGGATGCCCACTTTGACGATGACGAGTTCTGGACTCTGGGCACGGGCATCGGTGAGTTGGCCCCCTTGCTGTCTGGTGCTCGCCCCGCTCGCCCTCCCGCCCCGCTCTCGCGAAGTCCGAAAGGCGGCGGGGGAGGAGGGTCTCTGTCCAGGGAGGCCCCGGAGAGCGCGCAGCCGGAGACTCACGGTGGCCAACTCCCGCTCCGTCAGGCGGCTCAGCGCGTCCCCGGGGAAGTTAACGACGACGGGGCCCTTCCCTTGCAGGGCGGCGGCCCAGGCGCAGGGCAGCGGCGGGAGCGCCAGGAAGAAGAGGAGGGTCGCGGCGGGGACCCTCATGGCTGCTGAGGCGAGGCGGGCGAGGGTCTCGGGTCTCGGGCAGGGCGCGTCTCTCCTTCTCTGCTCTCGGGTTCTGCGGGGAGCGCGAAACTCAGGCGAGCCCAGCCGTCTGCAGCCCGACCGCCGGCGGGGCCCTTTATGGTCCTCGGGGAGAGGGAAGGGGGGGGAGGCTGAGTCAGCCGCGGTCCCTCCCCCCCCCCGGGTGGAAGAGGGGGAGAACTGGCGGGCGCTGCCACTTCCTGGACTTGTCTCAACAGGAAACGTGAGACGCAGGGGGGACCAGTCGCGGGTTCGAAGAGGGCAGCCGTCCGCCTCGACGGGGCTCTGACGCCGCTGCCGCCGGGAGCCAACGTCCCAGGCGCACCTGGCTTCCTTGCCCTCTTGCCCCTAGTCCTTTGTGGGGTGGCATCCGTGCCATCAGAGCCTTTCAGGCGCTGCCCCAACTGCCACTCCATGCCTCTGCTGGGGCAGGATGGGATCGAGACCCTCAGAGTGTGGGGCTGGCTAGGAAAGGGTTCGCCTTGGACCGCTAGCTGCACTCGCCCCAGCCTCCAAGCAAGGCCCACTGCCTGGGCATTATTCTGCCCAGGGCCTCTTCTTTGTCTGGCCAAGCTCCCGCCCAGGCCCAGGCCCTGGGGGGCCCTCGGGGGCAGCCCTGCTCTGTCTTTTGGGAGAGGGAGGGGACTGGGACACTCCCAGAGCCCTCCCCCCATGTCCCCCATGCCTCCCTCCACGAAGTGGATGGGTGCCCCTCTCCTGGATGAAGAGCCTGGCACCTGGGGCAGCCGGCTGCCCTGTGAGGAGGACTCTGGGGGCTTTTGCCTGGGGAGACCAACAAGGAAGTTATCAGGAGGCCTCCTGGATGGTTGGGGCTGCGGGCTTTTGCCCTCCCAGCCAGCTCTCCCAAAGTCCCAGGGGGAAGGCAGGGCAGGGGGTGGGGGACGTTAACACATCTGTCCCCTTGCCGGGCACAAGCCTGTTGGCTGAGACCTTTGGGTCCATTCCAGAAAGCCTGTGAATTGGGACTCAAAGTGGGTTGGGGGGGGGGGAGTGGGGAGCCCAGCAACCTGTGTTTTCCTCATGCTAAACTGGAGGCGCTGAGCACAGCATGGCCTGCCCAGCCGCAGGTGCTGCAATCTCTGCTGACAGCAGCCCCTCTCAGCCCTCTGACAATGCCAGAGCCCCTCCCCTCCCCTCCCGAAGGAGGCAAAGCCCCCTCCCACTTTGCACATGACCAGGAGGCCTTGGCCTGGGAAGTCAAAAGAGCTCCATGGGGCTCTTCCCTGCGTAAAAATGCTTTGTAAAAGAGAGCAGGTGGGGAGGGCCACATCATCCCCCCCCCCCAATAACCCCGTTGTCTGCCCAGGGAGGGCTTATTCTGCAGTTCCCAAGGAGCCCCTGAGAGCAGAGGACCCCTTGGGCTCATCCTGTGACTCAAGAGGGGCAGGGAAGCCATCCCCCTCCTCCCCCAGGAGGCCCCAGTGACCCACCTGGAGTTTCCCTCTTCTGCTCCCAGACAGAGCGGGGGAGGCCTGCCTTTGTCTCCCTGCTCCCGTCCATGGATGTCTCATGGGAAAATCCCCAGATGGAAAGGGGGGGGGAGTATTCATGCCACCAGATGCCCAGCCTGTTCCTTGGGACTCGGCATGAAGCAGAAACCAGGGTTCTCCCTTGCCTGCCACATGGACAGTCTGGGGTCCTGCATCTATGTGGGGCCAGTGGTATGTGAAGGTAGCCCTGGTGGCTTGTTCAGACAAGCTTTTCAAGGAGAACGTGCCGGGTGATTCCGCTTGGGTATTGATTAACCCCAAATCTGGGTTAATTGAGCACTGATCAGCAGAATAAGAGAGTTGGAAGGGACCTTGGAGGTCTTCTAATCCAACCCTCCTGCTCAGGCAAGAGACCCTGGACCCCTGATGGCGAACCTATGGCACATAGAGCCCTCTCTGCGGGCACGCCAGGCGTCACCCCAGCCCAGCTCCACCGCGTAGGCAAGCATGCCTCCTGCTGGCCAGCTGGTCTTCGGGTCTCCGTAGTGCATTGCCAGGGAGCAGGGCGCATGTGGGGAACAAATGCACGGGTGGGGGGTGCTCGCATTGCATTTCGGGGGTTCGTGTGTGTGCGGTCTCCCCCCATTTTGAGCCTGGAAGGCCTGCACTTGGGTGGGGGGTGCAGGCAGGGTGTGTGTCCTCACATTGCATTTTGGGGTTTCAGGCATGCGCTTTGGGCACTCGGCACCAAAACGTTTAACCACCACTGCCCTTGGGCCATTTCAGACCACCTCTTTTTAAAAACCTCCAGGGATGGAGCAAGCACAATTTCTGGTGGCAAGCCATTCCGCTTGTTAATTGTTCTCACTGTTAGGAAATTCCTTCTTCATTCCAGATTCCTTGATGAGTTTCCACCCAGGGCTTCCTGTCCTGCCTTCAAGGGCTTTGGAGAATAACCTGACTCCTCTTCTTTGGGGCAGCCCCTGAGATTTCGGAAGAATGCTCTCATTTCCCCCCCCCCCCCCGTCCTTCTTTTCCTCAAACTACACGTACCCAGTTCCAGCCACTGTCCTGTGCATGTTTTAGCCTCCCCTAATCCTCTTTGTGGCTCTTCTTTGCACTCTTTCCAGAGTGGGCACCCGAATGAGCACCCATCCCGTGGGCTAAACCTACTTATTTATGTAAAACATTTAGATAATATGCCTGCAGGCACTCAGCCCCTGGCCTGCCAGGTCCAGGCCTTGGGGGGAGGGGGGGCAATCCCATTTGGGTGTCTTTGGAGCCCTTGGATCTGCTTGCCTGTTTTTCTGTCCTCTCGTCTGTCTGTCTCTCCTCTTCCCAAATTCGCCTCCTTTGCAGAGGGTACTTTGCCTTCCAATTCTCCTCCCCTGGAGCCTGTTTTGCTGGACACCCCTCCTCCTCCTCCTCTGTGGGGCAACAGCTGGGACTTTCACAGAGGGGTGGGGGACATTGCAGGCTGAATGTTGAGACACAGGATGAGCTCATCGTCCTGTGCCCCCACCCCACCCCGGACAGCCACAGTCACCATCTCTCCCCAAGGCCCAGCAGTGGCCTCTCAGCCAGCCAAGCTTTGGGAATGGCCGAGGATCCGGCTGCCCAGGGGGCCCCTAACCTGGTGCAGGCTGGAAAGATGTTCTCGGAGGAGGGGATGGGAAGCCCACCTGCTGGGCCAGTGGTGGTGGAGTCCCCAGTGACCTCAGAGGGACGCAGCGTCCTCCCCCCCCCCCCCAGGCCTCGGGTGAGTCTTCAGCCTCTCATGGGAGAAAAGGGAAGAGCCCCGTGGGAAGTAAGCCTCCAGTAGCCACTGAGTCACGGCAGGGACATTGACACACAAGTGGTCATGGGGGAATCCCCCACCCCGCCCAAGAGCAGCAGACCTCCCCCCACCCTCTCTGGGTGCAGGAGAGGACGGGCCTGCTGAGGCTTGCAGGGGCTGGACGCGGCCGGTGGGAACGGCCCGAGGACCCCGGATGGCTTCCCGTCTTCAGCTGGAGGCGACCGGACCCATCGCAGCACTTCTGCGGGTGCTCTCACAAACTGTTGCAAGCCGAGGACCACCTGGACAGGGCTGTTCTCCATGCAGTGATGATGCAACCGTCCACAAAGCTACAACCACAATGGAAAAGGCGGATTATGAACAGTCCTCACACGTAACGACCGTTGTAGCATCCCCGGGTCACGTGATCAAAATTCGGCTAACCGCCTGCATTTACGTCGCTTGGGTCGGATTCGCCCTTTGCGACCTTCCCAGCTGCCTTCCGACAAACAAAATCAATGGGGGAGAGGGAGAGCCAGATTCACTTAATGACTCCTGATGCCAAATTGTGGTCGTAACCTGAGGACCTCCTCTAGATCTGTGTTGCACTGACTTAAAGATTTAAAAAAAGCAATTACAAGAGGAAACACAAACACAAACCTAAAGGCCTCAACTTACGACCGCAAACCTGATTTTAGAAGAAGTAGTAAAATACTCAATTTACGTACAAAACTGGCTGCTTTCTGGGGCGGCACCTCTAAGTCAACCTTGGCCTGGTGACTCCCTGGCCGTCTGGTTTTCTCGGCCACACGCTCGCCAGCTCTGGCCCTTGTCCTCTTCTTTGGCTGACCCAAAGCCTCCCGCTTATAGTGTGGCCTCCATTGTCATGGTACGTTGTGTGCACAGCTTGGCTCTGGCACGGAAGGTGGGACTTGCAGACGTCTCACTTCTAATTTGGGGTTTTCTTCATTAGATCAAACAGGCTGTCATAAAGGAATGTCGGGGGGGGGGAGACGAATGTGGGGTCCAGAAAGCCGGAAACCTGGGTTGTGGGGATCAGTGCCAGCAGTTTTGCCCCTCGGTGCCCAAATCGCCCTCCAGCTGGGACTCCCAGCCACTCCCAGCAGCCCCCGTCAGCCTGATACAATCCATGACAAATGACACCCCCCCCCCTTCTGTCCTATAAGCGCAGCCGTCTTGCAACCCAGGAGCATGGCGACCCCATTTCTCTTCCCCATTGTTAGTCTCCACATCCCTGCTGGCACTCAAAGAACGGAGGACCTGCGAAGCCAAATGGACCACCTGCCAAACCAAACCCAGGAAGAGAAACACCTGAGTGGGAAGGAAGGAACCGGTGACCGAAGGGGGACCCCGGGGGCTCAGCTATACAAACCCAGGAAGAGGAAAGTCTTTGTCAGGGGGGCTTTGCCATGTCCAGGCAGTGTGTGGTTGGGGGGGGGGGGGGAATTGATGGACAGCTCCTTTTCAACCTACAGAAAATAACAGGAGGGGGCTACTGGGACCAGTTATGGAAAGTCTTTGCAGGATTTATGGAGCCTGCCAAATAAATGAACCCAGTCCTGGGTTCAAGTGATGGCCTTGTTCACTCACAGCATGAGAAATGCCTGGTTCCCAGGGTTTCACGTAGCAGGGAGCAAGAGGGAGCTGAGGAGCCCCAGGGGGCTTTGGGGCGGGGGGGGCGGCGGCTCCTGCTCTCCCCTTCATCGCTTTGGCCAAGGGCCACCCAGAGACGCCCAGGGAGCGTCGTCCTTCCCCAGAGCCGCCCTGAGGTCTCGGGCGTTGGAAGATTTAAAAAAAAAGGGGGGGGGACCGTCGCGCTGGGCTTTATTCTCCCTCCCTGCGTGGGAGCTCGGCTGCCTTTCAGGATTGACTGGCGGCTGCGAGGCTCCACACCTGCCACGCGCGTGGGGTGGGCCGGGGCGGTCCAGCTGGTCTGCCACGCGTGGAAGAGCCGGAGGGCAGTTTTGAAGGCGGCCTCCACTGATCCTCGGGCCTTCCCGCCCCCCCCCCGGGGACCCCCTCTCCGCTGCCCCCTGGACGGTTCACCGGAGCCTTTGGGCGGAACGTCCCTTATTCGGCGCCGCACAGAGCGCAGCTCGGCCACTGCGGCCTCCAGCGGAGCAAAGCGGGGCAGAGTTGCGCTCTCCGAGCAGCCGGGGAAGCGCTCCTTCCCGCCGCCACCCATCCTGCGCCTTTGGCCGGGAGGCGTCGTGCGTGGCGGGAGGGGAGGAGAAGGTGGACCTGGGCGTCTTCGGCGGCCGCGCGAGTGGCGCATCCTTCGGCCGCTTTTGTGGACGCGGGACAGACCCTTCCCGCCCCCCCCCCCCGTGTGTGTGTGTGGGGGGGGGGTGGCTCAGGTGCGAGAGAAGCTTCCCTGGCGCCTCCGATTCACAGCCGGGGCGGGGGAGCGCCAAGCCCACCGGCGGGGCCCTCCAGGGCCAGTGGGGAGAAAGGGGGAGAAGCCCACCTGGCGGGGGGGTGCGGTCTCAGGAGAGAACTTCCCATCGCGGGCTGCGCGCACAAAACTGTCGCCCCACAGTGACTGGCAGGTTGTTCGGGGGGGGGGGGGAAGCTTCTGCGCCCCCCCCCCACCTTTCTTCGGCTCCTGTTTCGGGAGTCCCTGAGCGGCAGAGAGCATCAACTCCTGCGGCCCTCCCTCCTCTGTCCCCCATGAATGGGCTAAGCACACCCTGCGCCAGGGGGCCTCAGGGGAACCTGGAGGTGGGGGCCTCTCCCTGGGAAGCACAAGGCAGAGTCCCCCAGCCCCCCCCCCAAGACTCCAAAAGTCCTGGTGAGGAGGGGGCAGCGGAGGACTGCTGGTGGGGCTCATCCAGGAGGGGAGCAACAAAGCAGCCAGCAGCTTCTCTGGAGAGGGAGGTGGGGCTGGGCTGGGTGGAGGGAGGGCTCCTGCTCATCCCCAGGAACCTGGCCCACCTGCCCTCTGCCTCTGCCTCTGCTGCTGCCCCTGTCACCATGGGGGGGGGGGAGGGCCAGAGCTGGGGTGGTGGTGATTGTGGTGGCACAGGCGTCTTCCTCCAACAACAGCAGGCGAAAACTTTGCTGTGCCTCTCTGAAGGGCAGGACAGGTTGCCATCCACATGGAGCACAGCGACCCCAGCAGTAAGGCAAAATAACCACCCATGCCTCTTGCAAAAACAGACAAGTCTCCCTCCACTGCCAAAAACTCCTTTACTGACTCTTCAAAGTTATGCTTCAGCCCTGGAAAAAGTGGCTTTTTTCAAACACCTGTCACAAGCATCACCACCATGGTCACATGATCAAAATTCAGACGCTTGGCAACTGGTTCACATTTATGACGGTCGCAGTGTCCTGGGGTCACGCCACTCCCTTTTGCGACTTGATAAGCAATCAGGAGGTTGGATTCACGTAACAACTGCAGTGATACGCTTATCAACGGTAGCAAGGAAGGTCTTAAAATGGGGCAAAACTCGCTGAATGTCTGTCTTCCTTAGCAACAGAAATTTTGGGCTGAATTGTGGTCGCAAGTCAAGGAATAACCATGTATTGAGCAACGAAGGAAGTTCTTCTGGCTTCAGAAAGGTCTCGTGAAAAGCAGCTTTTTAAAGACTTTCAGAATTTGTTTCCTTGTTTTAGTACAATTATTATATTATTTTAAGGAGTGCTGGCTCAAGACGGTCAATTCTCTTAACGTTGGGAAAACGTGAAGCTTTCCAGTCAAAGAAAAAAGTTTGTCTCAGTATTAATTGAGATTTGAAATGTGGATGCTAATAAACATAAGGTTAATTTTTCATCCAATGCTACCGGTAAATGCCAATAAACAAACATGAGTTATACCAATAAACATTCTACAAAATTTGTTGCAAAGTAAACATTTATATCTTAAGTTAGTAGTTAATGCTCAAGTCTCCATTAGAGACAAAAACAAAAAAAGCAAATAAAACATACAGCAAAAATAAAGTTATTTGATTTCCTAGTTCCTCTGTTTTGCACCTCTAGTAATTTGCAGTGCATATGCTTGACATGCTGCGTATGTACAGGGATTATTCTTGCTTAAATTTGATTAAGCTGTTCATCTTATGTGACCTTTCGGATCCCATGAACTGGCACACCAGGTAGAAGTTGTGTGTGGGGGGGGGGAGTCTGGGGTGACCTCCCTGCCCAACAGGCCTGGGGCTGCACCAGGCTCACTCACTGGTCAGGCTCAAGGTCCCATCCTGAGCTGGCCTTGTCCCAGATCTGCTTTTGTGATGGGGCAGCAGCAGGGAGCTATTGCACCCCAGAGCTGGCAGTAGCACCCACCCCCTTCATCACAGAGGGACCCGGCCTAGTTGTGCTCCCCTCACCACGTGAGCTCCCCCCCACCCCCGCTTCAAGGTGGGGCAGATAGCCAGCTCTCCAGTGCCAGGAGCTCCCCCAGCAGCAGCAGCCCAGGGCTCCGGGGTTAGCTGACTCCAGGGGTCCCTGGAAGTGCTGCAGAGGACGACACCTCAACCCAGCTGGGTGCTTCCTGGCTCCAGCCTGGCCCTGTGGTTGTTTTGCAGAGTTGTGCTGGCAATGAACCTGAGTGATGAATCAGCCCCTCTGAGGCTGCAGGAGGCCAGAAACCACAGAGGGGGCCTCAAAGCAGCAAGGGGGGAGGGGAGGAGGCTGGGGGGGGATGGGGGCAAGGAAGGTCAAGGCCTGCCCTGAACTCCTGGCACCCCTTCCTCAACTCTGGGCCTGCTGGGCTTGGAGCCAGGGTGGATTTAAATCAATTTAAGCTGGATTTTTAAATTCAAATCGATTTTTTTATTTTTATTAGATTTATTTTAATAAAATGCTTTTGGAGTAAAAATCTATCTAAAGATAGTTTTCTATTTAAGATATATTAATACTTTCATTTATTCAGCATGAAATGGAGCTTAGTTATGTGGCGTGAGGAGGCTGCATATGCTGCAATGTTTACATTTTTGGCCAACTCAATGAATCCAAGTTCTGCAAGCTAAATAGGAAACCTTCACTTGGTTTGCAAATGATCATATGAACGAGTTCAACTACCAGCAAGAACGAGTCCTTACATGTAAAGAGCACCTGTCATTTCAGATCCATCCTGGCAGCGCCTGTTGGTGGGCATCCACTCGCCTGCTGCCCACCACGTCCCTCACCTTGTGGTGCCCCTGCCGCATGACCGGCCCTCCCGCTGAAGTGGACGGGACGATTGGAGAGTCCCCAGAGGGTCAGAGGGGGAGCCCCTGCGGGAGAGAGAGATGACAGCTGCTCTTTGAAAGTTACGATTTAAATCGAGTGGGTTTAAGCCAGGCCTTTTTCTACTAGTGATTTAAATCAAATCCACCCTGCCTGGAGCTACTCTCTGCTCACCTCCTGCGCGTGGTCGGGCACGAGAGCCAGCCAAGGAGGGCATCCAGACTGACCTTCCCTGCCTGGTGGGGAAACTGAGGCAGCTCAGATCAGGGACCTGCCAGGAAGGGGGGGGCTTCGTAACCTGCATTTTTACGCCAACAGTAGCGTGATCTCAGTCTCCCCGAGACTCTGGGGGGAAGGAGACCCTTCCTTCAGTGGCCCCCATGCCTAAGCCATCCCCTTTGGGAACCGATGCCACCCCTGGCCTCCTAATGTTCCCAGGCGACACGAGTTCCCCACTGAAGGGAAGCAATCCGATGCCAGGGGAAGGGTCCCCCAAGACCCTTCTTTGCAGTCCCTGGATCTCCAGCCCCCCCTCCCTCCCTCCCTCGGGAAACAGCATCATATCCTCTGCTCTCCTGAGATAAACAGGCCCAGCAGAAGCAAAGTTTTGAGAGAAAATGCACAGTCAGGAAAACCTCCCCAACCCCCTTCCTCCCCTCCCCACTCAAACCCCAAAGGAAACAAACTCCCCCCCCCCACTTTGTGCAGACAATGTTTATTGTGTGTTCCCAAATATTAAAACTGCAGCCACAGGCAGAAGGACGGCCCCTCCCTGTCCTAAAGAAACCACTCACCCCAAGGGGGGGGATGTTCCTGGAGGGGGGCGAGACCCACTTAGCCCCTTCTGTCCTCCTTTAAAAGCTGCAGACCTCTTAGGCTTGGGCCAGCAACTGCTTCAGAGAGAAGGGGGCTTGCAGGACCCCTCCCCTTCAGGGGTCTCCCTACTCCCCCCTCGAGGCAGAATCGCTTGCAGCCCGCCTCCCTTCCCCCGTCCTTGGAGGCAGGATGAGGCAAGGGCTCTTCCTGGCAGCCTTGTGCAACCTGGATGAAGCAAGGCTCGGCTGAGCCAGCCCCCACGGGCACGGAGGGGACCCTCGCCGGGGGCTCCTAATAAGGCAACCCATAGCAAGGGGGAAGAGGAAGCTGTGGGGGGGGAGGGGACGGGGGGATGCACCCTCCGCAGAGGCACCGGCAGCCTCAGGGGGAGGCCAGGACTGGCAGCGGGACCACCACGGAGACCCTGGACCCTCCTGGCGCCCCTCTCGACCCCCAGTGGCTTCCACTTGCGGGAAGGGGCGGAGGAAGGACCCCAATTGTGGGGGGAGGGAGGGGGCGCAGGGGGGAGGAAAGAGGGGGGCCGCAATGGGCCCCTCCCCCAGGTGGGCGTCCAGGGGAGGCTCAGAGGGGGGGGCTCCTGGGAAGACCCTGCAGGGACCCTTCCCCAAGCAGAGCCCGCCCCGCCCCCAGCTCCCCCGCCGGCCCTGCGGCTGCAAGCGGCGCCCCCGCCCAAGACCCCCCTTCCCTCCCCCGCCACGGCACCCACCACCGCTCCCCTTCCAAGGAGCCTTTGCAAAAGGGGCCGAGAGCGGAAGGCTCCCCCGCGCCGTCTTCGTCGGCTTCGCCCTCCCGGCGGCCGTCAGACCACAGTTAGGCACAAACCACGGTTTACAGCCAGCCCCGCCCCCGCCCCTCCTCCTCCGCGGGGGACCCGCCCCTCACGCACGCACGCACGCACAGGCCGACGACGCTCCCGCGGAAGCCGACGAAAAGTAGAGCGAGCTAGAAGCGCGACGCCTCACGTGCCCCACAAAAGTAGTTCCGGCGGCAGCGACGTCCCTGGCGGTGGAGGTCCAGGGCGCCGAACCCCTCCGCCGGGCGAGAGAAGCGGTCATGGCGTCTTCGCCGGTGCCGGAACGGAAAGCGGAGTCGCCGACGGAGCGCCCGGAGCCCCTCGGCGGAGCGGCGAGCGGTGAGGCGGGGGCGGCGCAGGGGCGCCGGGCGTCCGCGGGGGCTCAGGGCCAGCGGAGGGGCGAGGAGCGCTGGGCAAGATGGCGGAAGGGGAGCGGGGCGCAGGCATCGCCAGGGGCAGCCCGGATCCCTCAGGCCCCGCCAGGCTGCCAGGGAGGGAGGGAGGGAGGAGCGCGGGGGTCCCAGGCCCCGCCCCTCGCGCGCCCCCCGCAGCCCCCCCGCCCCGCTCAGCCCCCCGCCTCCCCTCCCCCCCGCAGCAGCCGAGGACGCTGCCCCGCAGAGCGACGGAGGAGACGACGAGCCCGGAAGGAGGAGGAGGGAGGAGGAGGCGGATGGGGGGCCGCCCCCCGAGGAGCCCCCCCCGGGTGAGCCTCTGCCCCCTCCCCCTCTTCTCCCCCCCACCCCCCCGGGGGCGCCTGGGGGGCCTCGGGGGGGGGACTGACGGGCGCTTCTTCCCCTCTGTGCGGCAGGCGGGTGGGGAGCGTCGGCCGAGGAGCTGGTGGAGGTGGTGGTGGTGCAGCGCTTCCAGTGCCGGCGGTGCCCCTTCCGCAGCGCCGCCCGACAGACGCTCCTTCGCCACGTCCAGCGGAGGCACCTGCAGCCAGGTGGGTGGGGAGCGGGGGTTAGGGAGGGGGGAGGGGGTCTTGGAGTGGGGGGAGGGGGTCTTAGGATGGGGGGGAGGGGAGGGGGTCTTAGGGTGGGAGGGAGGAGGGGAAGGGGTCTTAGGATGGAGGGGAGGGGGTCTTGGAGTGGGGGGAGGAGGGGAGGGGGTCTTGGAGTGGGGGGGAGGGGGTCTTAGGGTGGGAGGGAGGAGGGGAAGGGGTCTTAGGATGGAGGGGAGGGGGTCTTGGAGTGGGGGGAGGAGGGGAGGGGGTCTTGGAGTGGGGGGAGGGGGTCTTAGGATGGGAGGGAGGAGGGGAGGGGGCCTTAGGATGGAGGGGAGGGGGTCTTGGAGTGGGGGGAGGAGGGGAGGGGTCTTGGAGTGGGGGGGAGGGGGTCTTGGAGTGGGGGGAGGGGAGGGGGTCTTAGGGTGGGAGGGAGGAGGGGAGGGGGTCTTAGGATGGGGGGAGGGGGTCTTGGAGTGGGTGGAGGAGGGGAGGGGGTCTTGGAGTGGGGGGGAGGGGGTCTTAGGGTGGGTGGAGGAGGGGAGGGGGTCTTAGGATGGAGGGGAGGGGTCTTGGAGTGGGGGGAGGAGGGGAGGGGGTCTTGCGGTAGGGGGAGGGAGGCTCCTGGGGAGAGAGATCTTGGGGTGGGGGGAAGAGGGCCTGCAGTCCCTGGACTCTTAGGGGGCAGGGAGGGTGGGGGGGGGTCAGGCCCCACTGGCGGCTGAGGGTCTCTTGTGCCTGCAGGGGCCTCCCCAGGGCCGAAGAGGGGCCGCCCACGCAAGGGGGCTTTGGTGCCAGAGGCCCAGCCGGAGGGGCAGAAGGAGGAGAAGGAGGAGGAGGAAGCCGAGCAACAGGAGGAGGATGACATAGTGGATGCCGGTGCCATCGATGACCCGGAAGGTAAGGGGGTGGGTGGGAGGCAATGAGGCCCCCTCCCCTCCTTTATGCTGCTGCTGGGGGTCTCCAACACACACACCCCTCTGCCCCTCTGCAGTGGACAGCGACTACAACCCGGCGGAGGATGAACCCCGAGGACGCCTGCCCAGGATCAGCCGCCCACTGCCTCCCTCCCCCAAGCAGGGACTGCGGCGGCGGCCAGGGAGGCCCCGCAAGTTCCCCCGCCTGGAAGGGCCCCCTCAGCCGGCAGGTGAGGAGGAGGAGGGGGGAAGGTATGATGGGCGAGGGGCAAAGACGCTCCTGGTGGGGCTCTGGGGCACTTTTGGGTCTTCCGTCTCCCTTGGGCTGCCCTCCATCCTGGAGGCTCTGCAGGGCCGGAGCCGCAGGGCCCCTCCTGAGCGTGGCCCCTGCAGGCAGGCGGGAGCAGAAGCAGGGAGGGTCTCGGAAGGAAGAGCCTCTGCTGCTGGCAAAGGGGCCTCCGTGCAGGAGCGGAGCCCTTCCCCTCCTTTGCGGGTCCCCTTGTGCGCTTCCTGCTGTGCGGCTCCTGGGGCTTTGCCGGTCAGTCCTTGACCTTTGGCCCCTCTCTTCGCTTCTGAGGCCTTGTGAGAGGTGGCCGGCTCAGGAAGGAGGCTCTGTGACCCCGGCAACCCCTTTGCTTCCTGCGTCAGAGCGGAGACCCCACTGGGGAACGGCCGCTCTCCCTGTGCAGGACAGGATCCGTAGACCGCACGGGGACCTTTCCTGGGGATTCCCTCCGGCCATTGGCTGCTGCCGCTTTGGAGCTCGGGGCTCCCATTGCTGAATTCTTCCCTCGGCAGGCGGGGAAGCGGAGCAGGCCGTCTCCTCGCCGTGTGTCCCGCAGGGGAACCCGCAGAGCTCCGAGGCGCCCAGTTCCTCGTCCTCCGTCCCTGATGGCACCGGTCGCCTGGCGGAAGTGGCGGTGAGCCAGTCGGATTCGGAGAACAGGGACCCCTCCTCCCATGGCCAGTCCGAAGCACTTCCCCGCCAACGAGGCCGGCCCCCCCATCGCTTCCTGGGCAAGAAATACCGCAAGTACATGGGGCGAAGGTGAGAGGTCGGGTGGCGCTTTGGAGGAAGGCCTCTGGCCGGGACCCCCAGGTGACAACCCCGCCCCCTGCACCTCCCCACAGGTACTGCTACAAGTCCGCCAAGCCTTTGATGCGGCCCTACCTGTGCCGGATCTGTGGCTCCCGCTTCCTGACCTCCGAGGACCTGCGCTTCCACGTGAGCTCCCACGAGGCCGGGGACCCCCAGCTCTTCCGCTGCCTGCAGTGCAGCTACCGGTCCCGGCGTTGGTCCTCTCTGAAGGTGAGCCCCCCCCCTTGGCCCCCTCCCAGCAGGGAAGCAGCCATTGCCAGGAGCCCCCAGCCCCTCCCCCTCTCTCTCTTCCCCCCTGCAGGAGCACATGTTCAACCACGCGGGAAGGAAGCCCTACAAGTGCGAGGAGTGCGATTACACCAGCGTGTACAAGAAGGACGTCATCCGCCACTCAGCTGTGCACAACCGAGACAAGTGAGCGGGGGGGAGGGGGGGAGCTCCCCGGACCCCCTTGTGGCCTTTGGTGTCCCCTGCGGGGGTCTTCCTTCCGTACTCTGCTTTCCTTACGAAGCCCCTCTCCCTCCTTTGCTCTCTTTCAGGAAGAAGCGAACCGACCCGGTAAGCCAGGAGGGTCTCCTGAGTGTGGCATCCCCCCCCCCAACCTATGCCTCCCTTCAGAGCCCCTCCCTGATTTGGGGGGAGGGGTGTTCAACAGCCTGGTTCTATTTTGGAAAGGGGCTGACCCACCGGAGTCTCTCCCCTCCAGGCCCCCAAGCGCAGCGCCTTCCCCTGCCCGGTTTGTGGCCGAGTCTACCCCATGCAGAAGCGCCTCACCCAGCACATGAAGACGCACAGCTCCGAAAAGCCCCACATGTGCGACAAGGTGGGTGTGGGCCTGCCAGGGACCCAGGGGGGGGGGGGGGCTTGGCAGCACAAAGCCTCTCCCCCCCCCCGGCTGACCCCTCGGCTCTCTCGCAGTGCGGGAAGTCCTTCAAGAAGCGCTACACCTTCAAAATGCACCTGCTGACCCACATCCAGGCGGTGGCCAACCACAGGTGAGCGTCGCTTGCGGGCCTTTTCGGTGGGCTCTGCCGGCAGCTCTTGGGGACAGCCGGTCACGGGGCTCTCCTGCGGGCAGGTTCAAGTGCGAGTTCTGCGACCACGTGTGCGAGGACAAGAAGCTCCTGCTCAACCACCAGCTGCTGCACATCAATGACCGTCCCTTCCGCTGCGGCCTCTGCCCCTACGCCACCGTCCGCGAGGACTTCCTGCTCTCCCACACGGCCGTCAAGCACACAGGTGGGGTGGGGGTCAGTCGCAGGCTTTGGGCAGGGCTGCCCACCCACCCACCCCCATCTGAGGCTCAGCTGCGGCTTTAGTTGTGCCAATAGCAACAACCATAACAAAGGGGTGTGTTGCCTCCTGGCCCTTTAGAGCCCCCAAAAGGTCTGAGAGGAATGAAGCAAAAGCCGGCAGGGGGCATCGGTCATTGTCCAGGCGAAGGGGCTGCGCTCCGTGGCTCTCCCAAATACCCGCAGGGCAGGGAGCCCTTGGCATTCCCAGGGGGCAGGTACCCTGCTGCAGCACCCCGGACCCTCAGCCGCAGGCCTCTGGAGTTCAGCCCTCTTTGGCCCAGACCCAGTGCCACCATCAGGCACAGCCACGTCTCGGGGGCATCCGTTTCGGCTTGGAGCGATGGGGGGGGGGTGTTTGGAGCCGGGCATGGCAGAGCAGCCCCTCTGCTGCCCGGGGCCGAAGGAGAAGGACGGGCACTGAGCCTCCCTCCGGTGGCCCCTGCAGGCGGCAAGCCCTTTGGCTGCGACCTCTGCCACTTCTCCACCAAGCACAAGAAGAACCTGCGCCTCCACGTTCAATGCCGCCACCCGGAGAAGTTTGAGGAGTGGGTGCAGCACCACCCGGAGGAGGGGCCCTGCCGCCGGCGCCCCTTCTTCACCCTTCAGCAGATCGAGGAGCTGAAGCAGCAGCACTGCCAGGGCCCCGAGGCCCCCCCGCCCAGCCCCCCCGTGAGTGGCCACGGCCCCCTCACCCCCACCCTTGGGGAGGGGCCCTTGTGCCGCTGGGGCTGCTGTGGTGACCGGCTGGCTCTTCCCCGCAGGTGCCGGGACCCCCCGACCCTCCCCAGGAGGAGCCCCTGCAGGGCGCCATCCTTCTCTTCGAGCCAGGTACCTGCCGGGGGGGGGGAATTGCCAGGGGGGGGTCGGGCAGCGAGGCAGAGGCCCTTGAGGTGGGCAGAGCCTGGGAGGGGCTTCTGACTTCACTGGGACAGGACTGGGCTAGCAATCCCTGCCCAGCCCCCCCCCCCTCCCACGTTCGGAGGGCCTCTCGGAGCCCGGCTGCCTCTCCCGTCCCCCCTTCTGGGTGGGAGACCTCCGAGAGGTTCAGTGGTGGGAACTGGGCCAAAGTCGTCCAAGTAACATCTCCAGTCAAAAGGAACATTTGGGGAGTTGCTGGAATGAACCGATTCTTGCCATGCAAACTGCCCGGGGGAGGGGAGGGGTGGAAGAGGGAGCCAGTCCTCCCATTATCGGGTCTGGGCACAAGGCTGGCGGGAGGGAAAACGCCCTGAGGCCAAAGAGACACCCCCCCCCTCCTTCCCTCTTTTTGGGGAGGCCTGGAGGAGAATGTGAGTGCGTGGATCGGGTGTGCTGAGAGAGGAGCTCAGAAGCCTTCCCTGGGGCAGGTGGGGGGAGCGCAAGGTTTAACTTTGATCTCTTTCCCCCCCCCCACTTTCCCAGAGGTGGGGGGCTCGGCAGAGGTGACCACGCAAACCGCCCTGGACCTCCTGCTGAACATGAGTGGCCAGCGGGAGCTGCCTTCCAGGGCCCTGGAGGTGAGGCTGGGGGTTCCCAGCTCCTGTTGGGGGGGGCAGAATGGGGGAGGGGCAATCTGACCTGGCTCTGCTCCCCCCGCAGGTGGCCGTGGTGAAGGCGCCCTTGGGGTCCCAGGAGGAGGAGGAGGAGGGGGAGCTGCAGAGCGGCCTGCTGACCACCCAGGGGACGGAGCAAAGGGGGGCCCTCCTCCAGCCCCCCACGGGCCCCTCCGAGGTCCAGCACATCACTGTCCCCTTCTGCAGCACCTCCGAGTACAGCGTGGTCTCCACCAGCGGGGAGGTTGCCGGCACGCTCTGCGGGTGAGGACTCCTCTGGAGAGGGGCACCGGCATCGGGGGGGGGTGAGAGACGGGGGGGGGGTCCCTTCAGCCTCTCAGCTGAGGCTTCAGCTCCTCCTCTCGTGGGCTCATTTCCCTCAGCAGCAAGGATGAGGCCCCTGGCGAAGCTGCGCAGGCCGTGATCCAAGACTCCCTGAAGGAGGGCCCCGCAGTGCCCGAGGGGCCCCAGCAGCAGCACCCACCGCCTCCAGGGGAGGTGAGCCAGGGAGGCTCCGAGGGGAGGGGAGAGCCTGGAGCAGCCAAGCGTTGGCTCTTGGGGGCGGCTGTTGACCCCCCGGGCTTCTCTGCCGATTCTCCCCACAGCCGCTCAGTGGGGAGCCCCTGCCGGCCGTCCCGTGGCCAGTGGTGCGCTGCCTGACCTGGCAGGCCCAGGAGCAGCTGGAGCCGGAGGCCGGCGACCTCCCTCTGGTCCCCTCAGAGCAGGCCATGGCCAGGCCCCCCCCGGGCAAGAAGCCCCCACCAGGCCAGCCCCCCCCGGCCAAGAAGTTCTCCTGCAAGATCTGCAGCGCCACCTTTGCGGGCCGGGCGGAGATGGAGAGCCACAAGCGGGCTCACGCCAGGCCCAGCGGCTTCAAGTGCCCCGACTGCCCCTTCACGGCCGCCGCCTGGCCAGACGTCCGGGTAGGTGCGGGGGGGGGGGGCGGAGGAGGTGGCTCTGGGGGCTGCAGGGCTTCCTCCGGGAAGGGCCCCTCTCACCCCCCCTCCCCTCCCCCCAGAACCACCTGCAGCAGCACGCCAACCTCCGGCCCCACAAGTGCCAGCACTGCAGCTTCGCCTCCAAGAACAAGAAGGACCTGCGCAGACACACGTTGACCCACACCAACGAGAAGCCCTTCGCCTGCCACATCTGCGGCCAGAGGTGAGCTGGGGGGGGCGTCCTTGGGAGGGGCTGGGGGGATTCCGGGCTTGGCAGCTGAGTGAGGGCAGCCCTCCCCCGCCCGCAGGTTCAACCGCAAAGGACACCTGAAGTTCCACATGCAGAGGCTGCACAGCTCCGAGGGGAGGACGGCCTCCGAGCCCCTCCCCCCCGCCTCCCAGACCATCATCCTGAAGAGCCACGAGGAGACCCTGGCCACGCTGCAGAGTAAGCGGCCGGGCGGGAGGGAGGGGCCTTCCCCCAGACCCCTGGGAAGGAGCCCCTCCTGCTCCCTGCCGGCGGTCAGCCCCGGGGGCCGCAGGTGGGAGTCCAGAGCCTGCCCAGGGCTTGGCCATTGGCTGTCTTGGGGGGGTCCGGCCGGCATCCTGACCGCCTTCTCCCTCCCGCAGCAGCTCTGCAGTCCGGCCAGGCCCTGGAGCAGGAACACATGATCGTCACCCAGCAGGAGGGGGACCCCAATGAGGTGAGGGCCCAGCGAGGCTGAGGAGGCTCGGGGGGGAGGAGATTCAGCTAACCCTACCCAGGGGACACCCCCTTTACCTGGGGGACAGCCCAAGGTCAGGGGTCAGTTCAGGGAGGCCCCCCACCCCTCTGGGTGAGATCCTATGGCCAGGAAAATGGGGTGGGGGCTTCAGCTGGGTTGGCAGAAGGCATTTGCTGCGTTGGCCCAGCCAGAATCCTGATGGGGGAGGGGGAGGGTCTGCATGCAGGTGGAGAGAAAGGCCCTCGGGGGGTGTCCACTTCTGCTGCTCTTTGCGCTGCTGCCTCCTGTCTGGTTCGCCTCTTGCCCCCCCCCCCCCCCAACCCCCCGGCCTGTCCTGGCCTCTCCCTGCCGCGGGGCAGCTGGGCTGGGCTTAAAGTCTGGGCCTTGCTTGCTTGCAGGAGGAGGCCACCTACATCCAGGAGATCCTGGCCACGGCAGACGGGCAGATGGTGCAGCACCTGGTGACCACCGAGAACCAGGTCAGCCCGCTTCTGGCCACCCCAGGGGGGGAGTTTGGGACTCTGGCCACTCCCCCCCCCAAATAATCTCTCCCCCGGCTTCCCCCCCAAAGGTCCAGTACATCATCACCCAGGAGGGTGTCCAGCAGCTGCTGCCCCAGGAGTACGTGGTGCTGCCTGAGGGCCACCACATCCAGGTGAGCCCCCCTCCCTCCTACAAACATGGGGGTCCCTCCTCCCCCCCCTCCCCAATGTCTGACGGTCCCGGCTGCTGTTGCAGGTGCAGGATGGCCAAATCACCCACATCCAGTACGAGCAAGGGGGGCCGTTCGTGCAGGAGCCCCAGGTAGGAGGGGCAGCCGTGGGGCGGGGAGGCTGGGGCCAGGCTGAGCTGGTGAGGCGGCTTTCTCGGGGTGTGTGTGGAATGGGGGGTCTGACGGATGCCTTCTCCCCACACAGATCCAGTATGTCCCGGTCTCCCCTGGGCAGCAGCAGCTCCTCACGCAAGCCCAGCTGGAGGCCACGACCCACTCGGCAGTGGCCGTCATTGGGGCCCCTGGGAGCAGCAAGGAGACCCCCGCAGAGCAGGAGCTCCTGCCCGTCCCCTTGGGCCGACCTGCAGCCGGTCTGGGCAAAGTCAAAAGCCCCGGCTGCCTCTTCTGCACAGGTGCCTCAGCCGGCCGGGCCTTCCGGGGGCCTTTGGGCTGCCTGGGCGGGGAGTGGGGGGCTGAATCCCCTGGGCCTGCCCTAGATCTGCACACACACACACACACACACACACACACACACACTTCCCTTCCCACCTCCTCAGAAGGCTCCCTGTCCATTCGTCCCGGGGGGGGGGGGGGAGACCAGAGGCTGCCCTTGCCCTCTCCCCTCTTCCAGCTGCCAACTGGGGGGTTAGAGGGGGTGGAATAGGGACAGCCCCTTCCCCTGCCTCCTCCTCACTCCCCCCCTCCCTCTGCAGCAGTGGCGGACGTGGCCGTGGCTCCCTTCGGAACGGAGTCTGGGCCGGAGCAGCTGCAGCCGGGCGTCCACTACGACATCATCACCGTGGCAGAGTGACCGGCCTCCTCCTCGGCCCTTGGGGCAGCCCAGACGGACCGGCCTCCCGCAACCGCCCAGCTTCAGCCGCTGCTCATACTCGGCCACCCTGCAGGTCACCTGGCAGGCCAGGTGGGGGGACGGGGGGCGCCCAGCCGAAGGCTCCAGTCTGCAGCCTCTTCTCCCGAGGACTGCCTGGGGGACACACTGCTGAATAAAAAAGGGCCTCCCGGTCTGGAGTTGTCCGTGCGGCTCTTGTGAGAGGGATGGGGAGAGCGGGGGCCCTTCCTACCCACCGTGCCATTCTCCCCCCCCCCCCTTTTCTGGCAGCCCAGATGTTCCCTGCTCATTTGGCAGAGCTCGTGTCGGATTTGAACTGCTAATCCGGGAATTTAACGAGGAGCTTTGGCCTCATCTTGACGGCGTTCAACAGGGCAAAAGGCCCCCTCCCCCAAAGGGCACCTTCAACCAGGTGCCAGGCAGGGCTGGGCAGGTGGCACACGATGCCCCCCCCTCTGCCCACGGTCTGGAGCTGAGAAGCCCCAGCTGTGGCCTCTGCCTGGCTCAGCCGTTCCAGCTGTGTCCCAGCAGCGCATTAGCAGAGGGCAAGCGGGGATTACCAGCCGTTATCGGATCAGGCCCTCATCGGGGGGGAGGGGGGGAGGACGCGCTCCAGAGGAGACGGCCACGGCCGGGATCCCCTCCGTCTCTGCCTCTCCTCCTTGGAGTAGCCAGACTGAGGAGGGAGGGACCTCTGGGATGAGGGGCTGGGCTCCCGTGGGCTGAGGGGGATGCTTGGGGGAGTTTGCCAGGCCTGGGAATGGCAACAGAAGCCCCCCCCCCCCTCTGATGCTCCCTGTCTGCCATGCTGCAGCCCACCAGGAGACACCCCCTCAAGCGCTCCTCTGGCTGTAAGCCGCCGCCTGGCCCTCTGAGGTGCCTTGGTAGCCGCAGGAGGCCTTGAACCCTGTGCAATAGGTTGGCCCTGCACACCTGAGGAGCCCCAGTGGGGGGGGGGGGCGCCTGGTGCCTCCTGATAGCCGCCTTAATTGGCAGCCAAATAGAGAAATCCCCCTGCCCCCCAAGAGAGAGAGAGACTGGCAGTCATGGGAGGCCGAGGAGAATGGACCGGACCATTTGGAGGTTCCTTCTGGGGGGGGTTGGGGTGTCTATGCTGCCTCCCTTGGGGGGGGAGCCCTCAGAGACTGCTGCTGCTCCAGCCCTTGCTCTGAAGCAGATTCTCCCTCGGGCCGAATACTGAGAAAGCCCCTAGCCCGCCCTGGCCCTGCAGGAGCTGCAGAGGGGAGCAGTGGGAGAGGGAGGGTCTCTGGGCTCCCTCCTGAAGCCAGCCTGCCTGCCCAGAAAGGGGGGGTGCAAGTGCTTAAGCTGCCACCCCAAGGAGGGGTTCCTTTGCCCAGCAGGGTCTTCCCAGCTATGCTGGAAGAGCTGGGCCGTAGATTCCCCCCCCCCCCCAGGCTAATTCACAGCTGTATTTTGCACACTTGACTAGTTCACACACTTGCTGAGGGCACTTCCGCCCAGGGAGATGACGTGCTGGGCCTGCTTTATCTTCCCTGGCACCTCCATGGCCAAAAGGCCTCTGGGTCCCCTTCACGCCCAGGGAAAAGAGGGAGTGGCTCTTCACTTGGGGGGGGCAGTTAGGAGCAGGAAGGCCAAAGGTCTTCACACAGCCCCCTTCCCTGGATGCTCCTTGGGTGCCCAGCTGCCTTCCCCCAAGGGCCTGAGCCGGAGAGGAGCCGGGAGAGGGTGGGGGAGGCGTGGCAAGGGGGGATTGGCGTGGAGCATGGCACGAGAGCCACAGCCTCCCCTGGGGAAAAGGGTGGGTGCTAGGAGGGCCTCAGCATCCCTGGGGGAAACCATCTTGAGTTATTTATAAAAAATAATAAAGGCAAGATGTGAATTAAACAAAATCCCCAACTCTGGAAGAAGCGATGATCCCCAGGAGGAACCAGGGGCTCAACGGCTCAAGTCCTGCGTTCTAGGCTGACCGGTGGCCCCTCTGTTACTCCTTGCCCCAAAGAACAACCGTTGCTATGCAGGAGGGAGCTGCCAATGGCAACTGCCAGGAAGGCCCTTCTGTGTCTTGGGGGGGGAGGGGGGGAGTTGCACGGCCTGGGGGCTGACCAGGAACCACCCCCTCAGGATCAAAGAAGGGGATCCGGTGCCGCCCCATGTGACAAAATCCAGGAGACCTTTCGCCTCCAGTCAATTAAGGTCTCGACTGAGTCCAGCCGGCCTCCTGCTGACCCTGCTCAGTGTGGATGGCCGCCTAGCCCCAAACCTTCCTGGTGGTCCCCCATCCAGCTCTTCATGAGATCGGACCCTGCCTCCCTGGCTTCCGAAGGTGGGCCAGATGTGTCTGAAGCAAAAGAACAGCTGCTTCAATCTGGCTGTTGCTTCTCCCCTGTGTTGGCCAGAAGCCCTCCGCTTCCCAGCTGGTGGTCACAGAAGGGGGGGCTTTGCTGGCTGACCTCCCTCCCTGAGGCAGCGGGCGATGAGACCTTCCCCTGTCCACATCAGTAGGCCTCTGGCTGGCCTTCATGCTGGAGGGGCCTGGGCTGCCCTGGGCCAAGGCCTCCCTGGAAGATCCAATCCCCCTCCAGGTACAGCTCTCCATCACCTGCAGGGACAACCTGGGCTAGAAAATGGGTGGCCGTGGGAGGGGAGGGTCTCCTGGACCTCTTGGCAACTTTGGATCTCACGGAGGGTGTAACCTTTAGGCTCTGCTTCCCCACTAGGGTGGTCCGGAGCCCTTTGAGGCCATCCGGCTGGGCCTCTGAGCCACCAGTTGTTGTCCCCGAAGCCCAGGCAGGATCCCTTTCAGAGAGGAGAAAGGTTGGGACAATACCCTCCTTTCCTGGCCCTGCTCTGAACTGGGAATTCTTCCAGAACTGGCGAATAGAAGGGCAGGGCAGGAGCTTCTACCTTTAATTTAGTTTGGTATTTAATTATTTTCAGTGCTTTATATCGAGGGAGTCCAGCCTTTGCAACTTTTAAGACTTGTGGACTTCAACTCCCAGAATTCCCCAGCCGGCTTTGCTTTGGTGGCTGGGGAATTCTGGGAGTTGAAGTCCACAACTTGCAAAGGTTGGAGGCCTCTGCTTTCCCCAATGTAAAGAATACGTGCCACCCAGTAGTTTTCCTCTCCTAGGGACCAGACAGACCTTGCTGCTGACCTCCCCCCTCCCTCCCTCCCTCCCTCCCCAGCATCAGAGCCTTCACCAGCTCTTTGCCTTCACCCAATATGTCCAAAATACCATAATTTGAGCCTGGTCGGTTTCTGTCTTGAGGGGCAGCTGACGTCTCCCCTCCTCTGTCTGTCTCTTGGCTGCCCACCGTCTTCTCGGAAGTCTTCGCCAAAGCCAACGCTCAGAAGTGCCTGTCGCCCTTGTTCATAAAAGGGACGGTGGGAAAACCTGCCTGCCAGATCCTGATTTTGGTCAAGATGCATCACAACATCTGCAGATCTTTTCCAGGCCTTCATGGCTCCTCTGCCCAGGGCTGGCCTGCAGTGTTTTTCTTGATTGCTGGTTCCTTCAGTCCTGGTGGTTAATCAGAAAAGAGCTGGAAGGGACTTTGGAGGTCTTCTAGTCCAGTCCCTTGTTCAAGCAGGAGGCCCCATGCCATTTCACACAAATGGCTGTGCAATCTCCTCTTAATGTTTTTACTTCCAGGGATGAAACACCCACAACCTCTGGTGGCAAGCTGTTCCACTGGTTAATTGTTCTCCCTGTTAGGAAGTTTCTCCTTAGTTCCAGAGTCCTTGGTTAGTTTCCATCCATTGTTTCTTGTCTTCTTTCTGGTGGTTGGACCCCTCTTCTTTGTGGCAGCCTCTCAAATCCTGGAATATGATATCCTGTTCTCCCACCCCCCCCCACCCCCCCAGTCCTCCTTTTCTCTAGCCAAAGGCAAATCCTGCAACCGGTTCTTCGTGTGCTTTAGTGTCCAGGCCCCTAATCAGCTTCGTTGCTTTTCTTTGCCCTTTTCCCAAAGTCTCAACATCTCTTTTTGTAACGTAACTGGGTGCAGGATTCCAGGTGTGGCTGCCTTAAGGCCTTCTAGAGCGGGACTAATACTTCACGTGAACAACACCTGGCCCCCACAGGTAGAAGCCCCCCCTCCCTTTGCTGCCTCCAATCTCCATTCTGAGCTGGCGGTTCTACTACGGGACGACAGTCGTTTGAGCTTCTTCTTTTCACTCTGCTCCTGGGGCTTTGCGCCTTCAGTTATCCGCGCGTTCTCATTGGCAAGGATTCTAGATGGTTCTTCCTCCAGACTCAAAACTGCGCTTATCCTCTTCCAACCCAGCCTGCCAAGATATTCTCTTCTACAGGTAATCCTCGACTTAACCACAGTTCATTGAGCGACTATTCAAAGTTACAACAGCACTGAAAAAGTGGACTTAGGGCTGTTTGATCACACGACATTTGAGGCATCCCAGTGGTCACGTGATCAAAATTTGGATGCTTGTATTTATGACAGTTGGAGCATCCCAGGGTCACATTTTGCGACCTTCTGACAAGCAAAGCCAACGGGGAAGTGACGTACCTCAACTGCAGTGATTCACTTAAGAACCATGGCAAGAAACATCGTAAAGTGGGGCAGAACTCTCTAAGCAACCTTCTCAATTAGCAACAGAAATGTTGGGCTCAGTTGTGGTTATAAGCCGAGGACCAGTGGTAGAGCTCTACTGACCTGGAGCCGGTCTGTTTCCCCTGCTTTGCACGAGGCCCTTGAGCTGTTCTGGGATCCCCATTGTCCAAGGTCAACTCAACCGAAGGAAGCACCAGCGGTCGTTTGGGGAGCTGCTCTTTGGTTGTCTCAATTATCCAGCCAGCCTCCGCATTAAGGCCGCTTGTTCTCCAGCCTTTTCTAAAGCCAGCACAAACATCTGGCCTCCTTCCCTCTAATCCACTTGGGATGATCCTAAATTGGCTGCAAAGTTATGGGTATTGTACAATAGTTGGCACACGTGTTTTTATTTATTGTACGCCGCCCCGAGTCCCTTCGTGGAGAGGGAGCGGCTAACAAATCTAATAAATTCAAATTCAAATTCAATTCACTCGGCTAAGTCCCCACGCTTTGATTTTGGAATGCAGACTGACCTTCCCCAATGGGGGGGGGGGCACTCTGCCATCTTCCGCTTTTCCCGGCGTTTGTTCTTATTTTTTATTTTATATCACAGCAGCCCCAGGGGGACTCTGGAGAGTGAATGGAAATAAAACCATTGCGTTTGGGTAGACTCTGGTTTCTGCCTTATTTCCATGAGATTCCATCTTTTCCTGCAGCCTTCTGATTTGGCAGAGATCGGGGAACTGATCTAAACCCCCTTTTTTTGCACAAAAGCTACAGTCATAATTGAGCCCAAAATTTATGTTGCTAAGTGAGACAGCTGTTTGGCCCCATTTTACAACCTTTTGTGCCACAGTTGTTAAATGAATCACTGCAGTTGTTCAGTTAGTAACATGGCTGTTAAGTGAATCCGGCTTCCCCATTGACTTCGCTCATCAGGTTGCAAATGGGGAACACATGACCCCGGGACGCTGCCACCGTCATAAATGCGAGTCAGTCTCAAATGTGATCATGCGACCACAGGGATGCTGCAATGGTCGCTAAGTGTGAAAACTGGTTGTAAGTGACTTTTTCTTGTGCTGCTGGAACTTTGAAGAGTCATTCCAGGAACTGTGGTGAGCCGAGGGCCCCCTGGCCTTGTGAGCAGGGAGGGTCTTCCAGGGCAGGAGTCCCCAACACTCCCCATTTTAAGCAGCCTTTGGGGGGAAATGATTATTTGGAAAAAGCCTCCTCAAAGATTCTGGCTTTTGGCTCCCTAACAGGGATCTCTTCCTGCAACCCCTCCCTGGAGCAAAGGGGCGGGTGGGAACAGGCAGCCAGAGGATCCCGATTGGCCAGTCCTGATCCTGTCCTTTAAGGGGAACCGGGTGACCTCTAAACACATCCCCCCTCCAGCCCCCACCCCCCCGACCTGCTCCTATAAGAGCCCAGGCTCCCTCCCCCAGCAGCCCATCTGCCCCGCACCATGGCCTCCACAACGGCCCCCAAGCGCTCCCTGGAGGTGAGGGACCTGGAGGGCTTCTGGAGCCCCTTGAGGGGGTGCCCGGCCGCCCTGCTGCCCCCACTGCCCTGCCTGTATCCTGCTCTGCCTTGCTATGGCTGGTACCCGCAGGCCCCAGGCTCCATCAGCCAGCCGGTGAGTCCAGGGGATGGGAGGGTCAAGGGGTCTGAGCTGCTTCTCCAGACCAGCAGCCTCCGCCCAGCAGGGGAAGTCACGGGGGCTTCTCTCCCCCCAGTCCAGAGGGCAGAGCTCAGGTGAATGGCCTGAGAAACCCAGAGCAGAGTTAAGAATCCGTAGAGATTCCCAGCCATCCAGGTCCTGATTCTCCCAAAGGGGCTTTTTCAGGAGGCAACTGGACTTTCTGGTTTTTTCTTTTGAAGATGTTTCCCTCCTCATCCAAGAAGCTTCTTCAGCTCTGACTGGATGGAGGGGAAAGGAAGGACTACAGAAAGCATTTGCTCCACTCAGGTGACCCTCAGGACACAGACAGACGAACCTCCAGGTGGCCTCAAAAGGCTCTCTCAAAGGATGCAAATGACCAGCTGTCTGCAAGGAATATCAACCCTTCCATCATTCCCTACCACCCAGTCAGAGCTGAAGAAGCTTCTGGGATGAGAAGCAAAACGTCTTCAAAAAGAAAAACCAAGAAAGTCCAGTTGCCCCCTTAAAAAAGCCCCCCTGGGACTAAAGCAGACGCAACCGAGGGGCCAAAGAGGGTGGAAGGGCGGCTGCACTTCTTCCCCCGCCTCTTCCTCGGGGTTTCGACCACCACCCGACCGCCAGCACCGGCCCCGTCCAGGGGCTCCGCTGGCTGTTCTTTGCCGCGATCCCAAGCCGTCTGGTGGGGACCGGGGAGGCGGCGTCGGGGACGGAGCGCGGCTTTTCTGGGCGAAGGCTCCGGCTGGTCCCGCAGCCCCGGATCGCGGCGGGCTTTGGCGCGGTGGCTCGTTTGTCTGCGGGGATGCTCGGGGCTCCCCTCCTGCTGGGCCGGCCGGGCCGGCTCTTCCGCGCGCGGGGCTGGCGGGGCGCGCAGAGCGGTCCGGTCGAGGGGGCAGCGTCGCCTTCGGAAGCCGGACCGGCAGAGGAGCCTCCGCGGGAAGCCCCCAAGGGGATCGGCCGGCGCCTGACACTGCGCCCCGCGGACGGGCAGGCGTGTTCAGGAGCGCAGCCGCTGGCCGGGATGACGGCTCCTGCCCGGGGAGCTTCTAGCCGGCTCTCCTGCCGCTGCTCTCTTTTCTTGCGGGTTGCCAGCGGTGAGGAGGGTCCCGCCAGGACCTCCTGCGAAATCTCGGGCCTCGTAACAGAGCGGGGGGGGGGGGGCAAGGCTGAGCAGGCCTTTGGGCTCCTCTGACCCTGCATGGCCCCTCCTCCGTCGGAAGACCGGGACCCAGGTCCTAAGTGGGCATCTCACGCGGGAGAGTGGAACGGCTGCTGGGCGAAAGTTGGGGCTCATTCATTCATTCATTCCACACGAGTGGATGCCCATTCTCTCCTTCAAGGTCTCCAGCGATGAAGCACCCACAACCTCTGGAGGCAAATTGTTATGTTAATTAGTCATTCTCACTGTTTCTCCTTAGTTCTAGTTGCTTCTCTCCTCGATTAGTTTCCATCGAAAAAGTCACTTGGAAGTGATAATTTAGAAAGGTTTTTGCCTGTCTACCTCACATTCCACAAACTGTTCGTTCTCCTCCTTAAATTCTGATAAATCCAAGCGATGGGACCGTTGGAGGAACTGGGTTTGTCTGGTCTAGTGAAAAGAAAGACCACAAGAGGCACGTTAGCAGCCTTCCAATATTTGAGGGGCTGCCCCAAAGAAGAGGGGGAGGTCCACCTATTCTCTCAGGCAGCTGAAGGCAGGACAAGAAGCCACGGATGGAAACTAGTCAAGGGGAGAAGCAACCTGGAATTGAGAACAATTAATCGGTGGAACCCTTTCCCTCCAGAAGCTGTGGGTACTTCATCACTGGAGGCTTTTAAGAAGAGACTGGGCAGCCCTTTGTCTGAAACGGTGTAGTAGGGTCTCTCCTGCTTGAGCAGGGGCTGGACTAGAAGACCTCCAAGGCCCCTTCCAACTCTGTTCTTCTGTAATGATAGAAATGTGATGGGAGCAAGGGCACCTAACAGCAGGTGTGTTGGTCCGGTGGCTTGTGCAAGGATCCCCATTAGAAGTGATTAGTGTTGTCATGTGGGGCTTTGAGGCATCGGGCCTTCTCTGTCGCAGCCCCCCCCACCTCTGGAATCCCCAAGGGTCCTGGAAGCCTCTGGAGACCTGGCTGTGTTATGTTAGGAATGTAGTTTCACTTAGTGGTGTTTTAATTTAGGCACTGGACATGTTATAAGCTGCCCAGAGCCCTTTTAGTGCTGGGTGGCTTTAATAAATCCAATAAACAAACCATAGGAAAATGGATGAACTGGAAAATGTTACATAACCAAGATGGGAGTTTGTGGAATGTATCAGAAAAATGACTTTTGCTTTAGTTCTGGAAAAGGGCAATTCTTTTTGTAAAGCATAATAGACCTAATTTCTCTTCTTGTTTACGCCAGTTTTATACACCAGCGTATATACAACAATTGCTACTGAAATCTTGACTTGTTTTAAGATCTTTTAAATAGGTATATTGGCATTTAAAAATAATTGTTTAAAAACGAATCATAGAAATGTAACATCAGGAGAGATCACAGGGTCCAAACAGTCCAAAGTGGTCAATATCAATCCTCGAGGGGTCTATCCAGGAGTCGTTATTGTTATATACACAAAAAATGTCAAAATGCAGCCGCCAGTCTTTTTAGGTGACTTTCGCTCTCATATGCGTTGAGTTTTCACCAACCAGCTCAAGAGCTCAGGATTCCTAACGTAGCACTATTGTCTCAGGTACAAATCCAAGCAGGGTTTGGGGGAGGGGTGGTGTGCGGATCTGACAGGTAGAAATTTTCCCACTGTGCAGATTTTTTAAGTACCATCCAAAAAATGTTGGTGTGACCCCCGATAACACCACAGTCAGTTTCTGCCATAATCTACCCCACTTCTTTGCCTTCTCTTCTCCTCTCCCCTGGTACCACCACCTCCATTGTCCCCCCATTCCTCTTTTCAAGCCCAGTTAAATCTGGGGTGTCCAGACTTTTAACAATTATGTTCTTCAGAATCCCTCAGTATTTTAACCTGCTCATTTTATGCTACTTTTGCATGGCGTGGTTTTTTTTTTTTTTTTGGTACGTTTTCTATGTTCCCACCATCTTTTCAGTCCTGGCATGTGATGCGTTCTTCTACAGCCGTTCCGTTGAATCCTTGTAAGCTTCCCCCCCTCCCCCCAATCTTCTTTCACCACCCGAGTAAAGGATCTTCCGAAGAATCTGGGGACCCCCTGATCTAGTCCAGCCCTCTGCAGGGGGCAGAACACCCCTCCCCCATGAAAGCATCCTCCACAGCCGCAACCGGAGCTCCTTCTCCGGTGGCAAAAGGCTCCTCAGGGAAGGGGCTTTGGAGGTTGCCCACCCACGGCTCACCCTCGTTCTGCCTTGTGTCTTGCAGGTGCCAGCCCCCTGTTGTGAGCTGCCTGGAGGGTTGCCCCTGCTGTGGCCGATGCCCCCGCTGGGGAGCTCCCTCCTCTGTGCAGGCCCCCCAGAGGACTCACGCTGGGGCAAGACGGCTGTCTGGAGGGAGAGCACGGGGGCCCTGCGGGCGTGGCTGGGCCAGCATCTCCAGAACCCCTACCCCAGCAAGGGGGAGAAGGTCCTGCTAGCCATGCTGAGCCAACGGAGCCTCAGCCAGGTCTCCACCTGGTTCGCCAATGCCCGTCGGCGCCTCAAGAAGGAGAACCGGCTGCACGGCAGCCCTCGGCTGCTCACGGCTTCAGGTGAGGAAGAGGAGGAAGAGGAGGAAGGCAAGAAGGGGCAGGCTGGAGGCCAGCGGACAGACTCAGGCAGAAGCGCACAGGCCCCCTGGGGGAGCTCCAGGGCTGCAGACCCCCGGCGAGGACCCAGACAAGACCCGGATCCCCTGGCCTCCCTCCACCAAGCTGCGCCAGGGAGGGCCCCTCCTGAGCCCAGGCTGTGGAGTGTGGCCGAGCCAGCCACCCGCCTCCTGCCTGGGAAGCCTCCCCAGTGGGTGTGGGGCCTCCGTCCCCTGAGAACTCTCTCCTCCGGCCTCCGGGAAGCCCCCAGCTGTGCACCCAGGGAGGGGAGGGGAGAAGGGCCACCGGCAGGCTCTGAGTCCTGGGGCCCTCCTGAAGAGTCGGGTGGGGCTGAAAGAGGCACCCCTCTGCCCTCTCCTGGCTGGTGCGCCCTGGAGGTGGACTACAGTCCCCAGGATGCACAGCTGGCCTGTCAGCTGGTCATGCAGACTTGTGGCTGTGCACACCTGGAGTGCACCAGGCTGCGGAAGGCCAGGGCCAGCAGGGGGGACTGTGCTGCAGGGGCCCTTCTCCACGTGGGCACCGAGGGCAGCTCCAGAATGGGCCAAGCTGGCAGGCAGAGCAACCCTCTGGGACAGTGGGTGCCACTCGAGTGAGCTGGGTGCAAGGGTGCCCTTCCTCTCTCCTGGAAAGCAGTGTGAGGGGCAGACCCCTTCTCCGGAGTGGAGGGGGTCCATGTGGCACGGGGAGGGCTCAGGGCTTCCTTGTGGGAAGCCGGCAGGTAGTCACAAGTCGCAGCCGTGTGGGTCCTCGCTTAATGACCAGCATTGCTCTTTCCAACCACATCACTTAACGATGGAAATTCCACTCCCAACCGCCGTCGTTAAGTGGGGATTGAGTCCCTGTATGACTTCCCATGTCAGGACTTGATTTACGGCCACAATTGAGTGCAAAATGTTTGTTGCTAAGCAAGATGGTTGTTAAGTGAGTTTTGTCCTATTTTATGACCTTTCTTGTCACAGCTGTTAAGTGAATCACTGCAGTTCCTCAGTCACAGGGTTATTAAGGGAACCCGGCTTCCCCACTGCTTGTCAAAAGGTCACAAAAGGAGGTCACGTGACCCCAGGACTCTGCAACCGTCATAAATATGAGTCACCCTCCAAGTATCCAAATTTTGATCACGTGACCCTGGGAATGCTGCAACGGTCGTAATGTGAAAAACGGCCATAAGTCACTTCTTTTTGTGCCATTGTAACTTCAGGTGGTCACTAAAAAAATCATCGTAAGTTGAGGCCTACCTGTAGATCACCTGGTCAGCCAAAGTATGGCGTTTTGTGGGTTGGGAACATGGGTTTCGAATATGAAGCCTCTCCGGCCAAATGGACCTTGGCAACTTTAAGACTTGTGGACTTCAACTCCCAGAATTCCTCAGCCAGCCACAAGTCTTAAAGTTGCCAAGGTTGGAGACCCCTGGAATGGACGGGTTATAACTGATAATATAATATTTATATACAGTTTTTATGTTGTTCTTGTTTTAATCCTACCCCGCTTAGAGTTGCTCTGTGAATGAGGCGGACATTTTCTAGATTTGATATGTACAGTAATTCAATAAATAAAAACACGACAGCCTTCCTTTAAAGTCTGTGTGCGTGTATTAATCGGAGCCTTTCTTGGTTGTGTTGGTGAAATTGCACGCATGTTACTAGACCTCAGCAGCTTCCCTTTATTCCCCCCCTTTGGGTGAGGGTCTTTAAGGAGATTGGAGAAATTGCTGAGTAACCTTTCGTAATTAATCAATTAGTTCTGAAGTGCTTTTATTGCTCATTCCCCGCTGCCCCCTTTTAATAAACTGATGCATCATAAGGAATTATATCAATTGTTTCATCGCCAGATGTACCACACCAAAACATCAAAAAATTAATACTCTGGGTTCAGTCAAATATGAGTGAATCGTCATGTCAAATGTGAAAGGGTGAGAATGATCACTGACAGAACAATTGATGCAACAGGAATAGCGTTCTTATTACACCCACCTCTGTTTTTTTTCCAAAGCTTTGCTTGATGGGCACCCACACGTCAGAGTTACTCATAGCTCCCCCCCCACCCCCGGCAGCTCCTCTCTCCCCCCTGGGCCTTCGTCTCAGAGTGCTCCCATCAGGGCTGAGCCCACCCCCCAAATGCCCCCTCTTGCTGCTGGCCGCCCCCTTCTCTTCCCTCTCCCTGGGCCAGAGCCTCCTCGGGAGGGTTGGGAGGAAGGTCACCGGTGCCTCCCGTGAGCCAGGAGGCCTGGCTGGACCGTCTGGACCAGGGCTCTCCAAACGTCAACCCTGGGAGTTGAAGTCCACAAGTCTTAAAGTTGCCAAGTTTGGAGACCCCTGGAAGGGACAATCGGCTGCCTTGCTTTTTCTTGGCTGTTCATCTCTGCCAACGTCAAAGCATCCATGCAGGGGGTCCTCGACTTACGACCACAATCGAGCCCAACATTCCTCTTGCTAAGTGAGACATTTGTTAAGTGAGCTTTGTCCCATTTTACAACATGTTTTGCCACAGTTGTGAAGTGAATTCCCATGGAGGAAGGTCGCAAAAGGGGACCACGTGACCCCCCGGGACACAGCAACTGTCATAAATATGAGCCGGGGGGGGGGGGGTTCCTGACATTTGGTCACATGACCATAGAGATGCTGCAATGGGTGTAAGTTATATTTTTCAGTGCTGTTGTAACTTCAAATGGTTGTGAGGGCTACTTATGTTGAACGTCTTTCTGCTTCCAAGACGGATCTTCCTTGCCCCCCCCCCCCCCTTGACTCTCTGAAGTCCAGAGCCAAACTCTCTCCCTGCCTCCAACTCACAGACCGATTCTAGGTCAGAGGCAGAAGGTTCAGCCTCGCTGGCATCTCTGCCTCCTCCGGGCGGCATTACTCTCTCTCTCTCTCTCTGACAGGAAGACCTCCTGCTCCTTGCCTGGGACGCAGCTGCTGACGAGACCCAGCTGAGCCTAAGAAGGCAGAGAGGGGCGATCGGGGCCCCCGCCTGCCTCTCTTGCGGGGATCCTGCCGCTCCCCACCGGGGCTTAGCCAAAGCTGCCCTGCCCTCTTGCTTTACTCCTGGGTACCCGGGGCTCACAGGGGGGAGGGAAGAGGCTGCAGGGAGGGCACAGCATCCACATTATTGGGGGAGGGGGGGACTGTTTCCTCTGACTCCAGGTCTCCCAAGGCAGATCCCCGTGGACCAAGAATTTGCACACCAAAGCCGGTCTCTGAGTGGTGAGACAGACTCCCCTTGAGGGCCTTTGGAGGTGGGGGAAGAGGGACCCCAGGCCAGTTTTGCAAAAAAAAAAACCACCCCAAACAAACCCATCACCAGAGACTCACTCAGAGCCCCCCACCCCCCTTCAGCCATCACTGAGGGCTCCCAAAGGCCTGGATGCCTCCCCCCAAGACTTTCTCTGGGGGAATCAGGCAGCTCCCCAGGCAGGCTCAACTCCTGCCCCCCACTGCCCCCCAGGCCCCTCTGCCTCCTTCAGCTGCTGCCCCCAGACAGAAATGGAGCGGCTGAGGGAAGGGACCCGGAGCCTTCCAGAGGGAGGGGCCTTCAGCCAGAGGAAGCCAATGGGCCTGAGCAGAGGGACCAGGGAGCGCAGGCTGGTGGGAGGGAGGGGGCCTGGGTCATTTGTCTTTGGGATGCCCCCCTGCATTGAGTGGCGATGGTCTTGATGTCCTCAAGGGTCCCTTCTGGGATTTGGTGGCTTGGTGAGCATTGGCAGTGTTGGAGGCCCCCGAGTGCTTTCCTGAAGGGGACCATGGAGGGGGGGATGCTGGAACAGGGGGTTTCAGGGGTGCTCTGAGTCCTCAGCCAGAAAGGGAACCCACTTTCTCCCCCAGGAGGGAAGAAGCCAGGCAAACTGAGGGGGGAGGGGTGTTCCAGGAAAGATGCAGAGCCTTGAGCTGAATTGCCAGGGGACGTTTGGATGGCTTCTGGCACCCCCACTCTCCCCATGAGGCCCTTCATTTAGCAACAGCCAGCGCTCTCAGGGGGGTTCCTGGCACCCTTCCTTCGTTGCATCAAGAACTTGCCCATTGCTGGTCTGGGCATCCAGCCTGGCACAACCTCTGGGGTGCAGAGGCAGGGTCGGGGTGCGAATGCTGCGCAGGAGCTGAGAAGAGCCTCCTCCATCATCCGAGCTCAGGTTTCACAGGCTCTCGCTGGGCTGCTCCTCCGGCCTCTTTTCCTGGGACCGCCTTCCCCATCGTCCCCCCCACCATCCCTCCAGGGAGACCCCCATCCAGACGGATCCATTGGGGAGGTAGCTTCCCATCCCAAAGCCTCTGGCCGCAATCTCCCTAATAGTGAAGGGCAGGTAAAGGATGGGTGTGGTCGTGTCAGGTGCCACGATGCCACGATGCACGGAGGTTGTAAGGGATGGTTGCCTTGGGGCTGCTTCTTGGCCAGCAGGCTCCCCTCTGCAGTTCTCTGTCAGAGTCCCAAACGGCTTGGCTGTCCCTGGTGACAGGCCCAAAAAAGGAAGCAGGAGGCCGGGCCCTTCGCAAGGCCGCCATAGGCGTCTGGGCCATCCGGCTGACCAGCTTCACAGAACTGAGGCTGCGGGGGGGGGGGGAGCTACCCTGCCACCTGCCGTGAAATGGACCTCAGGGGGTTCCTGGCAGCCTCCGGTGGGGGGGTGGCGCTGGGGGCAGAGGGGGTGTCTGTGTGAAGGGCAGGGAGTGTGGAGGTGGGGGGGGAGGGCGTGGCCTCCCAAGGCAGCTCAGGTGGGCAATTGGAAGATGTCCTGGCAGAGGCACTGGCAGAGGCTGTAGAAGATGCAGAGTAGGAGGGTGGAGGGCACCAGGCTGACCAGGACCAGGCCCAGGCTGGGCCGCTCCACCAGCAGCAGGTAGATGCCCAGCGGCAGGGAGCTGAAGTAGACCAGGCCCAGGAGGCCCAGCAGGAACCGGGGCACGGGCCGCTGGGTGGCGCAGGCCCCGCAGAGGGGTAGCGGGCTGTGGCAGGGCAAGGAGGCCAGGCTGGGCGGGCGGTAGAAGCGCATCACGTCCACCAGGTCCAGCGCCTCGGGGACGGCCGCCTCCTCGGGCACCTCCAGCAGGGTGATGACCAGGCAGTCCGAGGAGCGGTGCTTGCCGTCCGCGAAGGGCTCCAGCACGCCGGGGCACAGCAGCAGCTCCGGGGACGGCGGGGGACGGCAGAGCATCGCCAAGACGCGCAGGTTGTCCGGCAGCCGCGCCACGTCCTGGCCCGGCACGGGCGTCTCCTGCCGGCAGAAGGGGCAGCAGAGGCGCCCGGGGGAGCCGCCCGCCTCCACCATCCGGCGCAGGCAGCGGGCGCACACCTGGTGGCGGCAGCCGAGCACCTTGGGCCTCCGGCCGCGCCCGTCAAAGCTCTCGCAGCAGATGCCGCACTCCGTCTCGGGGGCCGCCCGGCCGAGCGGCTGCTCCCTCTGGCCCGCAGGGGGGGACATGGCAGCCCCGGGGGGAGCGAGGGGGGGCGGGCGGCGCCTGCGGGGACAGAAAGCGAAAGGGCTTCAGCGGCGCTGCAGAAAACGGGGGTTCCGCTTGGGAGGAACCGGGGGGCAGAGCAGACCCACCGCCACCAAACAGCCCGGCTACAGCGAGGACAGAGCCGTCTTCCTGCACGAGCGATCATGCCGGGCATCCTGCACGCTCCACGCCCCCCCCCCCCCCGCAGCCCGTGCCCAGACAGCAACCGCTCCTTAGGGGTCCCCCGTCCCGGAACACAAGGCGCCCCTCGGCACCCGTGGCCAGCACAGCCTCCGAGGAGCAGGAAGCGGCTCTGGGGCAGAAACCCTCCGGGCCCTCGCTTAGAGACCCCTGCATGAAGCTGACCCGGCAGAACCTGAGCCCCCGTCCCCACGCCCTGCATTGCAGGAGAGTAGGAGGCAGCTCAGGCTCTGCCCTGAAAGGCATCGGGGTGGCGGGGAGGGAGGCGGGCGGGCATCCGATGATGCTCTCTGGGCAGCCCCGGCATCCTCCCCGCTGGCTCCACCAGCTCAGCCCCTGCAGCCTCTTCCTTACCCAGGAGACCCTCGCCCGCTTCCCCCCAGCCTTAGCCCTCAGGCGCAGCCAGGCGAGCGACCGGGGGGGGGGGGGAGAGACGGGCTGCTAAAGCCCACGTGGGAGGAGCCCCGCCCTGAAAGACCGCAGAGCCCCCTCCCTCCCTCCCTCCCTCTCTCGGGCCGCAGGGACCCCCGGGGCTGGGTCTGCCTTCCGCTTGCTTACCTCGCCGCAGGAGCGAAGAGAACCGGCCGCCTCGCAGGGACTGCCGCAGCGCCAGCTGGACGCTCCCGGGCCACGGGCATCCGCCTCCCCGTTGCCAAGGCGACGCAGACCGAGCCGGGTGTGGGCGACTCTCGCGCGGGACCGAGCTGCCCTCCCCCTCCCCCTCCCCCTGAGGCCCGGCACAGCCGCCGGTGGCCGCCGACCGCTCCCTTGCTCCAGAGGCGGGAAAGCTCCAGGCACAGGGTGGGCAGGAGGGACCTTCGCCTGCTACGTTCCCCCCCCCGCTCCTCCCCCGCCCAAGGGAGTGCGGCGGCTTCACGTGCGGGACAGTAAAATTGTGGGGTCCGAGGCTGTAATGGAGAAACTTCATGCCCCCCCCCCGTTTAATTCCCCCCGTCAGCGTGAAACAGAAGGCAGGACTGACAAGGCAGTTGCGTCACCAACGCAGACCCCCCCCCCGCAGCCCCTTCCTGCCGTCCGTAGGGTAATATTTAGCCCCCCCTTCTCCACCTGTTGCCCCACCGCTTTCTCAGCCCCAAGAAAGGCATCCTGGGCTGCCACTCTACGGGAGACGCCTCCCCCCCCCCCCAGCAAAGGAAGGCCCCAGACAGGAGAACCACACCATCCCAGGGGGCCAAGGAAGAGGGCAGAAGCACAGAGCCTTGGCAGCAGAGCAGAGCAACTGGGATCCGGGGCTGCGGAGAAAATGGAAGCAGCCATGGCTGAGCCTGACCCATCATTCGCCCCCTTGACCCCCTGGGAAGATGGGACCAGACATTACTGCCACCTGATGGGTTTGCAAGGGAGCAGCTGGCCTGAGGGCAGGTGGGTGGGCTCTTCAGCCCCCCCACTCTGTAGAGACTGCAACGGGCCAGTTAGGAGGACAGGAAGAGCATTCCTTAAATTTGGGGGTCACAAACTAAAGAGATTGGTTCATCCTGCTACGTGACAGAGGGAAAGCCCCCCCCCCTTTGAGGGCTTGCATGGCATTTAAGGAGGGCACCCAGCTCAGGGCGAAGCTCAGAGGTGAAAAGGTGCAGCAGCTGCAGAGAAGGAAGTCGGGATGGGGGGGGGCAGCACTTTCTGGAGGACTGGGGGGTGGAGACAGGGGGGGCAGCACAGGGTGACCCAGCTGCTGCTGAGACAGTCGAACTGCATCCCATGATGAGGACGTACCTTGTGGCATTAAGAGCGGCCAAACGTCAATATTGCGCCGCTCTTATTGCGTCCGCAGATAACCGCCCTGCCGCCCTGTTTCGGGTGACTCGCTCCCTCTTGTTTGAGAGACCGCGGGAAGCCCCTTTACAGGGCAGAGCAGAGGAGTTTGGGAAATATCTACAGGACAAAGTCGCTCAAATCCGGATGGGATGGGCCCCTTTCAGTAGTCCATCTGAGACGCCCGCGGCGAGTCTTGAGGGATCGCTTTGGGAGGAGTTTGACTCGGTTGCCATCGAGGATTTGGACAGGTTGCGTGGACGTCTGCGACCCACCACATGTTTATTGGACCCGTGTCCCTCCTGGCTTGTACTGGCATCCTGGGAGGTTACACGCGACTGGCTCCTGGGCCTAGTGAACGCTTCGTTGGGTGAGGGGCTCCAACCGACCGCCTTGAAAGAGGCGGTGGTGAGGCCCCTGCTCAAGAAGCCTTCCCTGGACCCAATGGACCTAGTCAATTATCGTCCAGTCTCCAACCTTCCTTTTTTAGCGAAGGTTGTAGAGAGTGTGGTAGCACAACAGTTCCCACGTCACCTGGAGGAGAATGATTATCTAGACCCGCGCCAGTCCGGCTTCCGACCCGGGCACAGCACGGAGACGGCCTTGGTCGCATTGGTTGATGATCTCTGGAGGGCCAGAGATAGGGGCTGTTCCTCTATCCTGGTCCTATTAGATCTCTCGGCGGCGTTCGATACCATCGACCATGGTATCCTGTTGCACCGGCTGGAGGGGCTGGGAGTCAGGGGCACCGTTTTACGGTGGTTTGGCTCCTACCTCTCTGACCGGACGCAACGTGTGTTGGCAGGGGAGCAGAGATCGACCCGGAGGTCACTCACATGTGGGGTGCCTCAGGGGTCGGTGCTCTCGCCTCTCCTGTTCAACACATACATGAAACCGCTGGGCGAGATCATCCGTGGCTTTGGGGTGGGATATCATCTGTATGCTGATGATACTCAGCTATACATTTCCACCCCGAACCACCCCAATGAGGCCGTCGAAATGATGTCCCGGTGTTTGGAGGCCGTACGGGTCTGGATGGATGGCAACCAACTAAAACTCAACCCTTCCAAGACGGAGTGGCTGTGGCTTCCGGCCTCCCGGTTCAACCAGTTACTCCCATCACTGGCCATCGGGGGCGAGCAACTGGCCCCCATGGAACGGGTGCGCAATTTGGGCGTCCTCCTAGATGCCCGGCTGTCCATGGATGACCATGTAACAGCCGTGGCAAGGGGGGCGTTCCATCAGGTTCGCCTGATGCGCCAATTGCGCCCCTTATTGGACCGGGATGCCCTACGCAGTCACCCATGCGCTAGTGACGTCTCGCCTGGACTACTGCAATGCTCTCTACATGGGGCTTCCCTTGAGATGCACTCGGAGACTGCAGTTGGTCCAGAACGCGGCCGCGCGGGTGATTATGGGGAGGACTAGATACTCCCCTGTAACACCTCTCCTGCGCGAGCTGCACTGGCTTCCTGTAGTCTACCGAGTGCGTTTCAAGGTTTTGATTATGATCTTTAAAGCGCTTCATGGCATAGGACCTAGTTACATGCAGGATCGCATCCTGCCCCATACATCCCTACGACCAATCCGCTCACACAGAGAGGGACTTCTTCGGGTGCCGTCCGCCAAACAATGCCGGGGGGCGACACCCAGGAGCAGAGCCTTCTCTGTGACGGGCCCAGCCCTGTGGAATGACCTCCCCCGTGACATCAGGATTACTTCCGATCTCCGCTCCTTCCGTGTACAGCTGAAGACCCACCTCTTTCAATTATCTGGCCTGGCTCAACCGTAAACTTTTCTTACTCCTCCTGACAGTTCTTTTAAATTTTAAAAACCTTAAATTTTAAATTGTGTTTTACAATTGGGGTATTTTTAATGGTGACTTTTAATTCTCCAATGTGATGTAATTTGTTACCTCCTCCGTGTATGTATGTCCTGTATATATGTATGTTTATGTGTTGTATATGTTTTATATGCTCCACTGTACGCCGCCCCGAGTCCTGTCTGGAAAGGGAGCGGCTAATAAATTTAAATTTATTATTATTATTATTATGCACAGAGCAGCTATTCCACTCGCCTGGTTTAAGCCACACCTGGAGCCCCCCCCCTCCCCTGGGTCCAGTTCTGGGCTTCCCATTGAGCCCCTCCCAGAGGAGAGAAGAGCCAAGGAAGGCAGTGTGGCCCATTCTCTGGGGGGGGGGGGCAGGAACCCCACATTGACATTCAGAAAGCTGTTTCAGGAGACCCCCCCCTCCCCCCAAAGCAAGACCCACTGGGTAGCAGAAGAGCCTGCCTGGAAGGACCTCTCCCTCCTGGCTGTTTCCCCCTGGGGACCAGATCACCCTGGGGAGGACTGGGGGCACTGCAGGAGGAAGAGGGGGGGGGGTCTAATTCACACACTGACAGGCATTTAGCAGTCTTCCAATACTTGAGGGGCAGCCCCAAAGAAGGGGGGGGGGGTTCAACCTATTCTCCAAAGCCCCTGAAGGCCAGAGAAGGAAGAATGGATGGAAACTGACCAAGGAGAGATTCAACCTGGAAATAAGGAGGAACTTTCTGACAGGGAGAACCATCAACCCACGGAACAGAAGTTGTGGGAGCTTCATCCCTGGAGGCTTTCAAGAAGAGACGGGACTGCCATTGGTCAGAAATGGTGTGGGGGGTTGGACTAGATGACCTACAAGGTCCCTTCCAATTGTTATTCTATTCTATATCATTTCAGCAACAGGTGAAGGTTCTGTCCTCCTGAATAACAAAATGAAATTCACAGGACCTTCAAACGCTTAGAGAGAGAGAGAGAAGATTCTGGGTCTCAGCATCATCAGATACGCCACAGCTCTCCCCCCCCAGCCCCCCCTCCGTTGCAGTCAGACACACTCTGGTTGCTGCAGACATGGCTGCTTCAGAGCCAAGAGGCTGCTTGGAGGATAGACCGCCCCCCCCTCCCCATGCATTTGTCAGAGGGATTCCTTCGGCAGATTTGCTCGGGGTGGGGGGTTGAAAGGCAGGGTGGTGGGATGAGTGTCCTGGACCCTTCCCACGTGGCCCCACCAGGCAGGACAGTCACAGGGTGGGGTGGGGGTGAGGGGGTGTCAGGGCTGGGAATGGACCATGCAGCCCCCCAAAGGGTCCCCACCACACCACCCGGAGCTCCCACTGCCCACAGCGAGGACCTTGGCCAACTCTTCCTGTTGGGAGACCCTTGCCAGTTTTGGGGAAGGGGTGGGGTGGGGGGCTTCTCAAAGGTCCATCCATCCCTTCCTGCACAGGACCCTGCAAGGCGGCAGGAAAGTCCCCGACTTACAACCTTTCATAGTTAACAGCAGCTCTGGAAAAAGTGACCGAGGGCCGTTTCTCCCACTTACGACCGTTGCAGCTGTATGGCCACGGGATGACCGTCCTGAGGCTTGGCCAGGGGTTCCTGTTTATGACGGTGTCCCCGGAGTCAGCAGGTCCCCTTTGGTAGAGTCCAGGGGGAGCCCGATGGGCTTAGCAGCCGTGTTGCTACCCAGAAGGTGCCCCCCCCACCCCCACCCCCACCCGTCCGACCCTCCCCAGGAAAGGCAGCCGGCCCAGGCAGGTGGTGATGATAATAATGCTGGCTTTAATGTTCCTAAGAACTAGAAACAAAACCCAAAATAGACTTTTTCCTTTTTCTCTTCCCGTAAAAGTCGCCCAATGGTTATTAGCGCTTCCTTAAGTTAAAACCCTTTTAAAAAAAGAACAAGAACAAAACTGTCCCGGGGGCCTCAGGTGGAAAGGAGGCGATGGCCAGGAGGGCCCCCCAGACCTTCCGCTCACACACGCACGCACGTCCTCTGCTCTGCGACGGACAGTAAACGGCCCCAGGGGGGGAATAGGCAACGGGCACACTCGGGAAGAAGAACGGGGAGGGGAGGCAACGAGGGCAGCCACCACAGGGACACACCTATTTACACAACCGATTGTGCACCAGCAGCCCCCCCCCCGCTTCCCCCACCTTCTGCCGTGGGGGGCAGCCTGACCCCACTGCCCCCAGCCTCTCCCAGCCCCCCTCCCTCCCCAGCTGGGAAAGGCTCTGCTGGGCACAGCCCAAGGGCATCGGCAGCTCATCCGGGGGGGGCAAGGGGGGGCACGAGAGCAACAGGGACCGCCGGCCCCCTTGGGTCCCACCCTGGTGAGGCCAGCCGCTCCCCTCCTGCCCTCCTCCTTCGGTCCGGTGTCCGGTGGTGGTCCTCCCCGGCCTCTCGGCTGGCCGCCCGTCAGTTGGGGGTGGACTCCCGGCTGGTGCTGTGCTCCCGAACCGGCTCCGGCTGGTCCTTGTCTGGGGCCGAAGAGGCGGTGGAGGCGGCTGGGTGGGGGCGTCCCGAGTGCTTGTAGGCGGTGAGCAGCTCGTGCAGGCGCTCCTGGCTGGGCTCCCACTTGGAGAAGCCGGCGTTGTTCTGGAGGAACAGCACTGTGGTGTTGTGCACGGCTTTGTAGTACATCTCCTCCCTGCCAACGCAGAAGGCCAGCGCTCAAGTCAGCCCCCCTCCCTCCCTCCCTCCCCCCCCGGCCCACCTTCCCCTGGGGGCTGTCAGGGACCCTGGGGAAAGGCCCTGCTCAGAGGCTGTTGCCCCCCCGACCCCCTCCTGGCAAACTCTGGTCTCAGGAAACCTCCAGGGGGGCTGTGGGGCAAGGAGGCCCCGGGAAGAGGGAGGAGCCCACACCTGGGAAGGCTTGGAGGGGACGGGAGAGAGGGGAGGGGAGCAGTTTGGTCTGGTGGTGGGGGAGCTGGTGGGAACTGGGAGACAGGGACTTCTAGTCCCGTCTGTTAGGCATAGAAGCCGGTTGGGTGACTTTGGGTTGGTCCTTCTCTCTCAGCCCAGCCCACCTCACAGGGTTGATTTGTGGGAGTGGGAGGGGAAGGAGGAGGAGGAGACATGGGGGGGGGAGAGAGGACTGATGGCTGCCTTGAGTTCTGCGTTAAAGAAGACAGCCCCCCACCCACCCCCGTTGCCACCATCCGGATCCCCCGCTTACTTCTTGCAGAGGTGCTGGGAGCCGCTGCGGTACTCGTGGTCGAAGGCCGGCAGGATGAGCTGCTGCCGCTTGAAGGGGCTCTGCTCCATGCGGGTGAGGGCCGTTGGGGGGGGGTCTCGCCACTCCGGGATGAAGACGATGAAGGACAAGGGCTCGCTGGACGCCTCCAGCAGTTTCTGGGGCAGAGGGAAGCGGGAGGCTCAGCCACTCGCTCCCCCCCCCCCGGCCTGCCCAGTGCCCTCCCCGGTGGCCCCCAGGCCTCACCTCAAAGTGCGTCACCATGACGTCCATCAGCTCCTCGCAGAAGGGGGGGTTGGCCTGGAAGGAGCCGCTGATGGGGAAGAAGTCCAGGCAAGGCCTGAAGGGAAGGAGGCGGTGGTAGCCAAGGCCATCCGGGACCCTCCCTGGCCTGGCCCAGAAACGACGTCCAGCAGTGGTGCCCCCCCTTTCTGCCTCCCCCTCCCCCGCAGCCCAAGCTCCCCGGGGGGGGGGGCACGTGGGGGCTCACCCTCTGGACCCGAAGTAGCCGTCCGTGTCCGGGAAGGCCGAGCAGTATTGCTTAAAGTAGCAGTTCAAGGGGGAGGCGAAGCATTCGAAGCTCACCCCGAAGAGCTTGTAGAGGGCTTCGAAAACGTGCACCGGGAGCGCCCCCTGCAGGCCGGTGCCCTCGTAGAGCCCAACGCCAAACATCATCTGAGGGGGAGGAAGGACAGGAGCCCCCTGGGAAGCAGAACAGGGCCAGGCCGGCTCCTCCAGCCCCCGCCCCCCCCCCGCCCACCCCCTGGAGCCCAGCCGGAGGGAGGCCCGTACCTGGTACCTGCGGAGGAGGCACCACACCCTGGGCAGGAAGTGCTCAAAGCCGGAGTCGTCGATGCAGCTGTAGCGGTACAGCAGCCACTGCAAAGGAGAGGGAGGGAGGGGCTCTGTGAGGGCGCCCAAAGGGCATGGGGGTCTCCCTCCCGACTCCAAGCCCCCCACCCTCCCCCTCCCCCTCAGAGGCGCACCAGCTTGCTGAAGTAGCTGCGGCTGACTTTCTGCACCTCGCCCTTGTAGCGCACGCAGACCAGGCTGCTCTCCACATGCATCTCCGCGCTGGGCAGCGGGGGCGACGGGACGGCCAGCCGCACCGGGTAGCAGTACACCAGCCGGTCCTGAACGTCGGGAGGCTCCACCTCGGCTGGGGATGATGGGAGGTTAGCCCCGAGTGTCCTGGGCCTCCTCCTCCCCAACCAAGGGGCTACCCCGGCTCAGGCCCCCTCCCACTCCCGGGACCCCCGGCCCCCCAGCCGCTACCGGAGATGCTGTGCTCCTTGAGGATGTCCAGGTGCTTCTCCCGGATGCGCTTGACGTATTCCAGGGAGATGTGGTAGATCTTGCTGCAGATGCCCTCCACCGAGTCCTTGGCGGCGGCAGAGACGTGGGGGCCGCATTGCTTGCGCAGGTGCTCCAGCCGGTCCTGCAGGCAGGAGGACAAAGCGGAGGCCCTGAGCAGCTTCTGCTCTGGGGCTGCTCCTCTCCTGCAGCCGAGGACCTTTTCCAGGTTGCCAGCCCCTCGCCCAGGTGAGCCCGCAGCTGGCGGGACTCAGGCCGAACAGCCTCCAGGCAGCCTCAGGGGCCCTGAACATTAACCAGAGACCCAAGAGGGAAAGCTGCGCTCTACGACAGAGCTTCCATGCTCTACCTACTCCTCTACTTGCATTTGAGCGCTTCTGAACTGCTAGGCTGGCAGGACCCGGGACAAGTGATGGGCGCTCGCTCCGCCTGGTGGCACTCGGGTCTTTGACAGCCGACCTGGAGACCATTAACGGTCTCAGCATCCTGACCACTTCACCCATACTTAGAGGGCCTGCATGGAACACAGCCCGAGACCCTCTGCCCCTAAAAGCAGGACTCCAAAGCAGCCCAGCCCCCCTCCGGAGAAAGAGGTCCACCCACCATGTAGTCCTCCTTGGAGGCCGAGCGATCCCGCCGCAGCCAGCTGAAGGTGTCTTCTACGTTCCACTTCACCACCTTCCGGCTGTCTGGAGAGGCGCTCCTGCACACCGAGAGAAAGACCCGCCATCAGGCTCCAAGCGCCAAGGAGGACAGGCGGCGGGTCTTCCAAGCAGATCCCGTCCATGCTCCATCCCAGAAGACAGAATCTTGCCAGACTGAAGCAGACGACTACCTAAGGGAAGCACACACTCTGGGGACTGTTAGGGAGGAGCCGTCTTCAGTCTCTTTCTCCCACAAAACTATTTGGACAAAGTTGTCTCTTGCTCCTTTGGAAAGCAGCCCTCCCTCATGAGAATCCAGACCACACTCCATCACACCTGCTGACTCTGAAGGTCCAGATGCAGATTTAACCGGCATCTGGAGAAGCTGGCCTTGGTGCTTGGTGCTCATTTCCTTGGCGGCTGGCGTCCCCTCCTTCCTGGTGCCCACCTCCCTCCCCTCCTGGATTGTCTTCTGGGAAGAACGGGGTTCCCGTCTCCCATAAAAGCAAAATTTGTTCCTACCTGGATTCAATGAGCCGCTTTGCGGCTTCGGCATATTTGAATAGCAGCCGCTTGGCTTCTTCTCGGAACTTGATTCGGGACAATCTGTGGGGGAGGCAGAAGAGAGGGAGGGCTGAAGGTTAGGCTTCGGGGAGGGCAGCTCCCAGAGAGTGTCCCCTCACCCCATTCGGCCTACCTGATGGGAATGTCATTCATGATTTCTCGGAACATGGAGGGAGACACGACGGGCTCGCAGTTGCTGGGCAGCAGTGGGTCCGAGCCCTTGTCCACCACCTTTCGCTCCAGCATCCAGCGGTTGAAGGACTCTCGGGGAGGATCGATTCCTGAGGGAAGAGCCAGAGATGGACAGCCGGGCTCAGTCGCGAGCCCCCCTTCCCCAAGGCTCACCAGGTGTCGAGGGGAGGGGGAGACGTTACCCTCCCGCTGCTGGCAGAGCTCCCGGTAATGCTGCCGCAGCTTCAGCATCAGCTGGGACCGGAGCAGCTCCACTTCCGGGTGAGGGGTCAGCACTTCCGCTGCGGCCCGCTGCTTAATTACTGCGTTGGTCTGAATGTCCAGGTCCCAGTAGACTCTGCCGGAGGAGAGAAACCCAATTAGGCAGCCGGGCCTTCCAGCCCGTCCGCTCTTACGTCACAAGCGCAGAAAACGGCAGGGGAAACAAGCCGGGTTCTGCTAAACGCCACGTAAACTCTAAAACACACTGCTCAGTTTCCTGGGCGTTTGCAGTAAGGGTGCCCCAATCCGCCCTTTCAGGCCAACCACAGGCTGGGCCGGGAGGCCTCCTGGAACGTGGCCTGTTCCTTCACGGTGAATGGATCCTTATTCAACTCCGGGTTTCCTTTCCTTTGTGCTTTTGAGTCCTCCCTGATTCCTGACGGGTCCACAGACAGATCCCTGCAGTTTTCTTGGCAACGTTTTCCAGAAGCGGCTGCCCTTGGCTGCTGCTTCCTCGGGCTGCGAGAGAGGCCCAAGTCACCAGGCTGGCATCTTGCCTACGGCAGGGCCAGAGCTTACAGGCACCCGGTTTCTAGCCAGGTGCCTTAACTTTTGAACTGAGGGGAAGGTGCAGAACCAGGTTTTTGTGACTGACTTGTTCCCCCGCGGAAGCCCCTCCCTCCTCCCAGCGTTCCTGATGGCCCCTCCTGAAGCACTGAAGGCTCTTCACAGGCATTTGGCCCAAAAGGTTCAGTCAGCCCCTGCTGGTTGATTGGTTTGGCGTTTTTTAAATCGTAATTTTATTTAAAAAATGACTACAGCAATAAAAAAAATCTAACATAAACCCAAAAAAGATAAGGAAAAAGGAATAAAGACTAATGTAAGAAAAAGCAGACTATGTAGAAAAGAAAAACAGAAAATAGAAAAGGAATAAAGAAAAAATAGGAAAATAGGAATAAAGAATAAAAAAGATAAGACAAACCTTCGAGTATTTTAGTATCTTATCACCTTTTCTTTAAATACAATCATCTCTTTGTTCATTAATGTAATTGTTGGTTTTAAGGACTAGAATGATTTTAAAACCTCAGACATACGTATTATTGTTCCTGTAAATTGGGGTGTCCAAATCTTGGCAACTTTAGCTCCCAGGATTCCCTAGTCAGCACAGCTGGGTCTTAAGGTTGCCAAGGGCGTTGGTTTTAATCCTCTGCTCCCTGCCTAGAAACCCCGCTGAGAGACAAGACGCCAATGAAAAATAAGTAAGTTCAAAAGATCGCACAGGAGGAAGACGGGAGACGCCCTCCTGGCCTCTGAGGACAAACATCCTCTCTGCAAGGCAAATTTCAAAAGGCAAACCTACGGCACAAAATTGCTAGAAAGGAAAGGCCAAACGAGGAGGACAGGACAGGACGAGCGAGAACCAAAAGCTGCCCATTTTCTAAGGAACAACGCAGAGGTTCCTTTGATGCTTATTACAAGCTTAGCCTGCTGCTGCCCAGAAACTGCCTGAGATTCACGTCCCACAGTCTGACTCACTCGGTTGGTCGCAAGAGAGCCGCCTGCCTCTCTTCGGGAGAGACGCCCCATGCCTTCAACAGCGGCGTCCCGGGAGTGCTGGAAATGTTCGGGGCAGGCTGAGCTGTGGGGTTTCCCGGTACCTCCATCTGCAAGTGAGCAAGGCCACGTTACCTTGGGGAGAAACAGCTGAGCTGGAAGAGGCTCCCCAAGCCGCAAGAACCGGCTCCTCCCTTGTCACACCCGCCTCCCGCTGAGTGGAGGCCGAGACGCCCGTCCCCCCCTGGGAACTTCTGAACCTTCCAGGCAGGAAAGGGAGAGGAAGCCACCAAGCACGGAAGGCTCTGCTAGCGATGCCCCAAGCAGACGCCAGCCTAGGGCCCCATCTGCTCCCCCAGCCAACGCCAGCCCTTTGAGGTAGACCATCAAGTTATGAAGGCTCACTTTTACCGTTCAGGTAACAGTAGCAGAATCGGGGGTGGGGAAATAGTTGAACAGGCTGCGCACGGGGAGATCATCCTCCAGAGACAGTCTGAACAAGTGGGGCCACCTGGTGGCTTCGGGCCTTTTGTGATTGTGGTGTCACATATGTGTATACCTGCCTGGCATCAGCATCTCGTGGCAGCACGACAGGATGCAATGAACGTGGCTAGTTTCTGGACAAGATCTGTTGAACTTATGTATTTTGATTGTGTATTTTATACTTTACATTTTATGTCGTACAGTCGGCCTTATTTTAATTTTGATGCTTCCAAGGCAATAATCACAATTAGCAGAATCCGTCAGCTGCGAACGGGGCTCCGTTTAAAGAGAACGAGGGTGAGTCCTGCTTTGGACTCCGGTACCTTTGACCTGGTGGGTTTTCCTGCTCTTCGTCTTCAGGTGATTTTCACAGCCGGATCTTCCCCCATGGCTTCCCCACAACTCCTCCTGGCTCTGCCCTCTCAAGGGGTTCTGGGCCGAGAGGAGGGGGGGGGCTCCCTACCTTGGGCTTTTTGGCAAGGTTGCCGCTGGGCTGGCCCTCCTCAGACAGCTTCCGTTTCCACAACCTGCTTTCGGCAGCGGCCGCTTCGCCGGCTCCCCCATCGGTAGGCACCGGGGCGGCGTTCAGACCCAGAGGGTCCGACTAGGAAGCCCAAAGAGAGAACCGTTAGCAGCGCCTTGAGGCTCCCCGCCCCAAGGAGCCGTGCCAGCAGCCAAGGGATGCTCCGGGAGGCCGTGCCCGCAGCAGCCCAGCCAGCCACTCACAATGACGTCATGCTGCCCCAGCAGCGGCATCTCCCAGAGCGACTGGTTGGTGAAGCGGTTGAAGTAGTAGGGCCGGTTCTCACGCTTGCTCCAGCACTTCTCCCAGCCCGCCTGCACCAGCTCATCTGCGGGGGAGGCGAGAGCACTCAGTCATGGGGGGGGGAGGGAGGGTAGGCAGGCGTTGGGGCCCCCACAACTGCCTCCGTGCAGTACCTGGCAAATCCTGCACCAGACGGGCGGGCTTGGGGGAGCTCGGCTGGTTCTGGTGGGAGGTGCCGGGAGAGTGGCTCATGAGGGCAGCCTCCTCCCTGGAGCTGCCGTGGTTCTCATTGGCCATCTTGCAGCATCGGCACTGGAAAGACAAGGAAACGGCATCAGCGACGCCTCCTGCCCACAGCCAAACCCAGGCACCAGGCGAGCCACGCTGGCAGGGCACCGCTTGGCACCGTTGGGCGACCTGCTCAAACCTGCCAGCCGCAGGAGCCTCTGGGGAATCTAAGATCCACCCTTGTCCGATTAGGAGAATCCTGGCACAGAGGGAGTTGACCCCCAACACAGAATCCCTAGAAGCCCCGGCAGTTTCAGGGCTCTGGACCAAGGCAACGCACGCTTGGGAAGCCTTGTAAGGTTCCATTAGCGGAAGGAAAGCGTGCCAAGCCCTCCTCAGCTTCCCTCCCTGCTGAAGCCTGGCTCTCTGCCCTTCTCCATTCCAGCAGCTAAGCCTTGCTCGGCTCTCATCCTCTCTGCAGACGGATACAGAGGGTGGGGCCCACAGACCTGCCCTCTTGGAGAAGCAGAAGGGTCACCGGGGGGGGGGGGGGGGAGAGCAGGGGGATTTTGAGGTGCAGCGGGGAACCTGGGGTGCTCAGGCCAAAGGGCCCAGGGGGGGTCCCCAGAGGAGACCCTCCACATGTGAAGGGGAGTCACGGGGAAGGGAGGGGGGGCTTTATTGCAGAGCCCTGGGGGCACGGTGGTCCCAATGCAGCACAGCAGGCAAACCTCCTGGGGGGCTGAAGGGTCGGGGCTGGGCCTTTCCAGGACCCGGAGGGTGCGTCAACACTGGGGAACTGCGGAGAGGGCAGCCCGGAGGCCGCCGGGACTTTGCATTCAGGAGAAAGGGGGACGGGACGCACTGCAGGGAAAGGCTCTGCCCGCCGCCAGCAGTTCGATCCTCGCTAGCTCAGCCTTCCGTCGGTGAAACGAGGACCGCGACTGAAGGGGCCGGAAGACTGGACGGCTGAGCCCTGCTGCCATGGTGCCTCGGGCAGGGGGTGGGCTAGATGACCTCCGGGGGAGCCTTATGGGAAGAAGAGGCAAAAAGGCCGATCTCCCTTCCTGCCCCTTGGGACACCCGAGGCCCCTTGGGACACCGCCGCTGCCGCCGCCTGGCCCAGGAGCCCCGGCAGGGCTCAGCCGCCTTCCCGCCTCCCTCCCTCCTTCCTTCCGGGGCGGCCGCTCCGCTCTGCGCAGAAGCGCCGCCCGCCCGCCCGTCTGCCTGGCCCAGAGGAGCAGAGGCTGCGGCGGCGGCGGGGCTGCTCCCGCGGACTCCCTCCTTCCCTCCCAGCGGCCTGGCGGGGCAGCCAAGCGGAAGGGAGCCGGAGGGCGAGGAGGGCGGCCGGGGGCTCCGGGGGGAGAGACGAGGCGGCGGCGTTGGCCACGTGGAGGGGGGCGCAGGGCCGGACCAGTGGGGGGGGGAGGGGGGGCAGGCGGGGGCGCGCGGCGGCGGCGGCGTGGGAGGCGGGGGCGCGCCCAAGATGGCGGCGTGGGAGGCGGTGCCTCCTCATCCTCCCGTCCGCGCCTCGTCAGCTCGGAGCTTCCTGCGCCCCGTCGCCGCGCCCTTCGATCGCCAGGGAAGGCCTCCGGGCTCGGGGTGCCGCCCCTCACCTGCGGCCGGGTCCCGGGGTCGCTGGGGGTCGCTCAGCTTCCCGCCGCCATCGCGCCGCTGCCTCACCCTGGCAGCCGCCGCCGCCATCTTGTTTTCGGGACCCGCGGCGACCCGCGCGCAGGCGCCGGACACGCCCTGCTGAGTCGTCTGCGCACGCGCTGCGCCGCCCGGCACTTCCGGCCGCGCAGGCGCAGTTTGGCCTCGGCGATGGAACCCGCGCATGGGCAGAGCGGGGGCGGAGAAGCCATCTTGATGGCCTCGTGAGGCTCCCGCCGTTGGCCCGCTCTCCACGGAAGGGAGCGGAGGGGGGGAGCGCTGGGGGTTGTGAGAGGCCCGGACTCGTTTGAGAGTTAGTGGGGCGGGGGTCCTCCGGGCGGTGCGGGATTTCTACCCGGGGGTCTCCGAGGCGGCCCCGCGCCTTCCGTGGAGCTGATGCTCGTGGGGCAGGGGGTCGATTCCGGGGAGATGGGAGGGGATCCGGGCCGGGGTCTCGGTGGGAGGGACTCCATTGGGCTTCCCCTCCCCGCCCTTTTCCCAGGTTGGGCAACATGGCCTGAGCGGCGGTGCCTAGTTGGCGTAGCGTGTAGTTTTGGGCATGGAGGAGGAACGGGGAAGGTTTGGGGATGTAAAATAAAAGGCCCCGGAGTCAGAGCTCCTCTCTCCGCTTCTTTGCTCTAGTAGTCCATGAGATGATTTAATTCATCCCTGGAGGATTTCCAGAAGAGACTGGGCAGCCATCTGTCAGAGGTGGAACAGGGTCTGCTTGAGCAGGGGTTGGACTAGATGACCTACAAGCTCCCTTCCAACTTACTCTATTCTAAAAACAAATGAGTAGCACTTTACAACGCCTTGGAGTAATGCAGCCAGGTTTGGCCCATAATACAAAAAAAGATGTGGAGACTCTAGAAAGAGTGCAGAGAAGAGCAAGAAAGAGGATTAGGGGACTGGAGGCTAAAACATATGAAGAACGGTTGCAGGAACTGGGTAGGTCTAGTTTAATGGGAAGAAGGACCAGGGGAGACAGGATAGCAGTCTTCCAATATCTCAGGGGTTGCCACAAAGAAGAGGGTGTCAAACCACCTGAAGGCAAGAAGAGAAGCAATGGACGGAAACTAATCAACCTGGAACTAAAGATGAATTTCCTGACAGACCAATCAACCAGTGGAAGAGAACTTGTCTCCAGAAGTTGTGGATGCTTTGTGGATCATTGGAGGCTTTTAAGGAAAGACTGGACAACCATTTGGAACTGGGGTCTCCTGCTTGAGCAGGGGGTGGACTAGAAGACCTCCGAGGTCTCTTCCAGCTCTGGTTTTCTGTGTTCTAATAAAAGCTGAGGGCACACCAAGGATTCAAGGAAGTGGAACTGCCCATCCAAATGATCTGCACAACTTTCCAGAGCAAAGTTGTGGGAATGCTCAAAACATCTAGGCTGTGGTTTTGTTACTGGACTTCCTTGCCTTTTTTTTTCCTTTTTCCTTCTCATCTAAGAATCTCCCTCATTTGTAACTTAGAATTGAAGAAGCTTCTTGGAGTGAAATCTTTTCAAAGAAAAAAAAACCCAAGAAAGTCCAGCTGCCTTTTTGGAAAAACACCTTTGGGACTCTGGGGTGTTCCAACTTCAGCTACTTTTAAGGAGTATGCACTGACTCCCAGAATTCCTCTGCCAGCGCTTGGGAATGCTGGGAGTTGAAGTCAACACAATCTGAAATGGTGAGAGTTTAGAATTGCTCCAGACCGGAGTACCAGGGTTCCTTGAAGCAAAAACACCAGCTGCTTCAGACAGTTTTCTGTCACTAGTATTCGGGCCTCTTTTTCGGGGCTTCTGGGATTTCTTTTAACAGGCTGCATAAGCTGAAAAAGTTTTCAAGCTTCCAAGTGGGACTGGATACTTTGGGGTTATTGCCCTCAGCAGGCAGGGCTTAGGCTTCCATTCGTTTGAGATAGCAGACAGTATAGGTGAAGGGAGCAATGAAGTTTCCAATAACCTGGGCTTAGGGCCCAGGGTGCCATCTGAATGTGGTCAGGGCCGTATTACACAGCCTCAGGAACCTCAACTGGGGGGCTGGGCCCTGGTTAATTAGGACATGTTTACCCACAGCCAGTCCCCTGTGGGGAAGTCCTAGAGGAGGTATAGATAATAATAATAATAATAATAATAATAATTTAATTTGTTAGCCGCTCCCTCTCCACAAGGGACTCGGGGCGGCGTACAATAAAAACATACATAAATACATATAAGCATACACATACACACATACATATACATACACGGACACGGAGGAGGTAACAATTACATATATCACAATAATAATAATAAAATTAACCATTAAAAATACCCCATAATAAAATTACAAATTTAAAAGGACTGTCAGGAGGAAAGGATAAACTACGGTTGAGCCAGGCCAGATAATTGAAAAAGGTGGGTCTTGAGCTTTACACGGAAGGAGCGGAGATCGGTAGTAATCCTAATGTCGGGGAGGGGGGGGGGAGGTCATTCCAGAGGGCTGGGCCCATCACAGAGAAGGCCCTGCTCCTGGGTGTCGCCCCCTGACACTGTTTAGCGGACGGCACCCGGAGAAGTCCCTCTCTGTGTGAGCGGATTGGTTGTAGGGATGTATGGGGCAGGATGCGATCCCGCAGGTAACTAGGTCCTGTGCCATGGAGCGCTTTGAAGATCGTAATCAAAACCTTGAAACGCACCCGGTAGACCACAGGAAGCCAGTGCAGCTCGCGCAGGAGAGGTGTTACATGGGAGTACCTAGTCCTCCCCATAATCACCCGCGCGGCCACATTCTGGACCAACTGTAGTCTTCGAGTGCATCTCAAGGGAAGCCCCATGTAGAGAGCACTGCAGTAGTCCAGGCGAGACGTCACCAGCGCATGGGTGACTGTGCATAAGGCATCCCGGTCCAATAAGGGGCGCAATTGGCGCACCAGGCGAACCTGGTGGAACGCCCCCCTTGCCACGGCTGTTACATGGTCATCCATGGACAGCCGGGCATCCAGGAGGACGCCCAAATTGCGCGCCCACTCCATGGGGGCCAGTTGCTTGCCCCCAATGGCCAGAGATGGAAGCAACTGGTTGAACCGGGGAGCCGGAAGCCACAGCCACTCCGTCTTGGAGGGGTTGAGTTTGAGTCGGTTGTCACCCATCCAGACCTGTACGGCCTCCAAGCACCGGGACATCACGTCAACGGCCTCGTTGGGGTGGTTCGGGGTGGAAATGTATAGCTGAGTGTCATCAGCATACAGATGGTATCCCACCCCAAAGCCACGGATGATCTCGCCCAGCGGTTTCATGTATGTGTTGAACAGGAGTGGCGAGAGAACCGACCCCTGTGGCACCCCACAAGTAAGGGGGCTCAGGGTCGATCTCTGCTCCCCTGCCAACACACGTTGCGTCCGGCCGGAGAGGTAGGAGCCGAACCACCGTAAAACGGTGCCCCTGACTCCCAACCCCTCCAGCCGGTGCAACAGGATACCATGGTCGATGGTATCGAAAGCCGCCGAGAGATCTAATAGGACCAGGATAGAGGAACAACACCTATCTCTGGCCCTCCAGAGATCATCAACCAACGAATGGGAATGGGAGCCTCCTGTGGCTGGGGGGTGGGGGTGGGGGTGGGGAGAGAGGTCCTTTCCTTCTCTCTATTTAAGGCTCTGCAGATTCAGAACTGGGCTCAGTGGCCAGGCTGTTTCTTCCTGGGTTTTGGGCAGAGTGAAGGGTCCTTTCTGAAGGTGCCTCTTGGCCCTGCTCTTAGGGGGCGGGGGCTTGGCCAGAAAACCCGCAAGGGTCCGAAGGGGATGCAGTTACAGGTAGTCCTCAACGTACAATTGAGCCCAAAATTTCTGTTACTAAGTGAGACGTTTGTTAATTGAGTTTTGCCCCATTTTATGACCTTTCTTGCCAGAGTTGTTAAGTGAATCACTGCGGTTTGTTAAGTGAGTAACACGACTGCTAAGCGAATCTGGCTCCGCCATGGACTTTGTTTGTCAAGGCCACCGAAGGGGATCCCATGCCCTCAAGGCACTGACCATCACAGGTGGAAAACGAGTGTCCAATTTTTTTTTAATTCAAGGTTCTTTTTTTATTAATACAAATGATGCACATTAAAGGAACGAAGCTTTGTCCGGGTCTTTTCTTCTACACCCTCTCATTGGCATAGTCCATTTTACGTCATAGTTCTGTTTTCACTTTCAGCCAAATTCTCTTCTATTATTTTCATCTTTGTACTTTTTTTTCTTTTTTTTCTTTTTTATTGAAAAAGTTTTATACAAACAAATTTTCCCCCTTTTTACCCCCCCTCCATATAATGTAAATCACATACAAATACTATGTCCCCTCCCCTCCCCCCAACTTAAAAAAAATTCTCATTCAAATATTGTACCAAATACTGTACCCCCTCCCCTCCCCCCATCTTAAGGTAAATTACTCATTCAGATATTGTACCCCCTCACCACCCAATCATAATATAAGTTTCTCTTAAAGTAACAATATCTCATTAATCCCATCTTGTAAAGTAATTAAACATATATAAATCATGATATAAATTTCTCTTAAAGTAACAATATTTCATTAATCCCATCTTCTAGGTTAATTATGCATATATATATTACTCCACCCTCCACCCTAACCCTCCCCCACCTCCCACTCAAACCCACCCCCCCTGACTTCCGCCATACACCACTCTAACAATTCCAAGCGTCCCATGTATTATTTACTCTGATCATCTATCAGTCTAAACATTCTTACCCAAAGGCTGCATAGTACTTCCTAGTCTGATATTTATTCTGTATGTAATCAATCCATTTTACCCATTCCTGTGTATAATCCTCCTGCTTCTGATCTTTTAAAAAAGCTGAAATTTTTGCCATTTTGGCGAACCCCGCCACCTTCTGAATCCATTGATCAATTGTCGGTAAAAAATCTTTTTTCCAATGTTGCGCAATCAACAACCTAGCTGCTGTAACCATATACAAAACCAGTTTTGTTTCCCCTTTAGTAAAGTCCTTAGTAATACCCAGTAAAAACATCTGCGGAGTAAATTGTATTCTTTTCTTAAATACATTTTGCATAACCCACCATATTTTTATCCAAAAAGCTTTAACCTTATTGCAAGTCCACCATACATGGAAAAAAGTAGCATCTAGGCACCAGCATCTCCAACATTTTGGTTGAACATTTGGGTACATACATGATAATTTTTTAGGATCTAAGTACCATCTGTAAAACATTTTATAAAAGTTCTCCTTTAAATTCTGTGACTCTGTAAATTTAACATTCTGAACCCATATTTTTTCCCACGTGTCCAACATAACCGCTTCACCAAAATTCTGAGCCCATTTAATCATACAATCCTTAACCAATTCACTTTCTGAATCTCTTTCTAACAGTACATTATATATTCTTTTTTTTTTTAGCATTTTATTATATTTTATTCACATTCTATACATTTTATTGATAGAATCGTACACGACTACAACTTCTGACTTCCCGCAGGTTTCCCCATAGACTTTGCTTGTCAATATCGCACAGAATATTGCAAATTGTTTTTTTTTCTTTTATTTTTTTAACAATTTTCCCCCTTTTCACCCCCCCGCCATACAATATAAATCTCATACAAATGCTATACCCCCCCAACCCCCCCACAAAAATTCACTTTCAAATATTATACCAAATTATATATTCTTTTAACCTGTTTTGGGCCAGTCTCTTTTATCTGCTTAATCAGTTCCACTTTTTTATCAATAAAACCGACCCTGCGATCTTCTTCCCATCTCTTCTGTAGCTGTATATAATGTAACCAATTTAAAGTAATTCCTTCTTCCAACAGTTGTTCCAAAGTTTTTAACTTCCATTCGTCCCCATCAGCAATAAGCACGTCTTATACAAACACCCCCCGAGTGACTTAGTATTCATACTCCCCATGGTGTCTGCAAGATCCAACCAAAGCGGTATTTTATAATCCCAATTGGGCCGGAGGTTTGGGAGTCTAAGGCCGCCTCTTTCACAAGTATCTTGCATAATCTTCATCTTTACTCTCGGTTTTTTCTCCTTCCAAACAAATTTATTTAGTGCTGCTTGCCATATTAATAAAGTTTTATCTGATTTAAGCACCAGTATCATCTGGAATAAAAAGATGAATCTAGGTAAAATGTTCATTTTAATTGCTGAAATTCTTCCAAGCAAAGATAATTGTAACTTTTTCCACACTTGAAGATCTTTCTGTATCTTTTGCCATAACACTTCATAATTATTTAGGAAAAGTTTTGTATTTGATTCTGCGATTAGTATTCCTAAATATTTGACCCTAGAGACTATTTCAAAACCTGCTAAACTTGCAAGTCTCTTTCTTTGAGTCTCTGTCATGTTTTTTGTACTTATTTTACTTAATACATAAACAATATTTTCAATTGCCCCTTCAAAGTTACACAAAATTTTCATTTCTTATTTTCTACATTTGTATATTTTGCTATAAACAACATATGTCTTCTAATTCAACTCAAACAGAGCATTTCTTTCAATTTTTCTACAATTAACAAGATACTATAATTTATTTCTTAATTACATAACTATGACAATCTTACAACTATTCTCTCTGATCTACTAATGTAAGTCTCTCCCTCTTTCTCTGAACCATTTTCTCTTGGGCGCTCAAAAATTCCACTTTTAATTCTTTTTCTTCTCCCCCTTTCTCCAATCTTTCTTTTTCCTATTTTTGTGGTTATTGTATCTTTTCTTCAGAGCATTTACTTTTGTTATTCTAGTAGTTTTCCCTGTTCTCCCTTACAGTTTTGTGGTTTCTTTTTTGAGAGTTCTCCTCCTTTGTCTGCTTTTTCTTTTTGACTGTAAATCCCAATGAAATCATCTATCTGCATTTTATTTTCATTTTTTCTTTTTTCCACGTTATTTTCCTGTACCTCATTTGTGCCTTCTTTCACCCACTCTTCTATTTCGTGTTCTGTGTGTTCCCTTTGATTTTTTTTGGCTTTTTTTTTTTTTAGCAATTAACGGTTCACGCGCATTTTTCAGCATCCCAAATAATTCATCATACACCCAAATCTCCATTATGTAAGTTTAACTATTGTGACAGATTTTTAATTTTTTGGATTATACCACATTTAACTGCAAATTTAAGGTCTTCCAAATTCTATTGCTCAATTTTAGAATTAGTCCAGTCCAGTCCAAATTGAAGTTTTCTTTCTCTTCCACAGCTATAGATAGTTGCAGTCAAAACAGTGTTGTAGAAACAGATACTCCTTAACAAATCTCAAGGTTTCAAAATATATTTTCTTGTGGCCAAGGTCACACTTCACAGCGGCAACTATCCCCCCCCCCCATTTCATTCGCTGGTGTAGTGCTTTCTGCTCACCGCTAGATGGCTCTTCCCCAAACCGCAAATGCAATCCAACACCTAACTTGTCCATAGCTGTCAAAAACGCCTTAAGTCCACATGAAATGAGGAGGAAAAGGACTCCCCCCTCCCCCCCCCGGGCTCTTTCTTTGGTTAATTAATTTCTTCACTTCCAAACTGCAGGAGACAAAATCACCCGAGGCTTTGTTGTTTTCATCTTCTCTGCCTCTTTTTTCCTTCAGTAAAATCCCCCGAAAGCCAGTTAACCCTTTAATTACACTCTGGGACTCTTTTTTTAAAGATCAAAATTGTGAGTCCCTCAGCCGGCTTCCCTACTCCGTTCCAGCACAAATAGCTCAGTCCGGATGCCCCCAGGTTTGTAGCGGTCATTTCATCACGGCCCCCACCCACCCCTGCTACCAGTTGGAAGGGCATCTCTCTGCCAGTTCCTCTTGGTCGGCTGAGACGCCCCTTCCCCTCCCCCGCCCCTCCGGGACAGGTCTCGGCCCGAAGACCCCTCGACAGCGGCTTCTCCGGCTGGATTTCCACAGGGCTTGAAAGAGCCACTCTTTTTCCAGCTGGTCTTGCTGCGACGCTTCTGGCTTCTCCTCCACATGGCCATGGGGTGCTGCAACGGTCATAAGTACGAAAAAACTCTGCCCCTTTTTTCAGTGCTGCTGTGGTTTCAAACGGTCACTGAACGAACTGTTGTAAGTCAAGAACTGTCTGTACTCGCCAGAATTGTATTTGCAAAAAAACTGGAAAAAAAGAGAAAATACCAACGCAAGAGGAAGTTATTAGAAAAACAATGGATTGTGCTGAAATGAGTAAATTGACATTTGAAATCAGAGAGCAAGAGGATGAACAATTTTATAAGATTTGGGACTTGTTTTATCCATGGATGCAGTTACCATAATCTTGAATTGTAATAATAAAATGTGATAGGAAATATTATAAAGACATATTACTCTTATATAGACTGTATAGATTTATAACAAAGTAATGGAATATTGGTATATATATGAATTGAATATTTAGAATATCTTGTTTAAAATGAAGAAATAATTGTTGATTATATGAGATACAATGATAAAGATCTATTTATATGCGTTTGATAGATATTTTATGACTTTACTTATAATTGAAAGTAATGATATACAAATATATGTTGGTGAATCCTTTTTTTATATATACTGCAAGAAATATTAAAATAAGATAGATGATACCATAAGATATGTTACCATTTAATAGATTTACAATGATGTGACAGATAGTTAGCATATATATGAATTTAATCCTTAGAGTACATGTTCAAAAGGAAGAAATTATAAGAGTAAATGGAATATATGATTTACAATGATAATGTATATTGGGCTGATAACTACTGATTCTATATGTAATTGAAAGCGGTGATGCACAAATGTTTGCGACCAAACGGCATGCTAAATAGATATGGAACTGATGATATTTTTTAAATGTATATTTGTGTTTGTTTTTAAATAAATAAATAAAAGAACTGTCTGTACTGTGAATGCACAGGGACCACGAAGGGCCCCCAAATAGCGGCCAGTTCAGAATCCACATCCCAGTTGTGATATGCTGCTCGGTTGGGGACTCTTCCAGGCCAAGGAAAACAACCTGGGCGGAAGACTCTGCGCTCCACTCCTTTCAAATCAATGGCAGTTCCAAGATGTTACAAGATGCTGACCTACAATTGTGCTTTCTGAAGTGACTCGCTGGGTGCTGAAGAACAAAAGCAGGAAAAGATGGTTTGTTTGTTACAGGAACCTTTCTTGCCTGTGCTTGTTTTGTGGATCTGGGGTGAGACAAATCAAAACAGACCCACATGAAACAATGTCACAGAGGAACAAAGAAAGCCCCACAAGAGTTCCAGCCAATAAATTCCAAAGTCCTGAGTAAATATTACAACTTGTTGATGCAAAAAAAACCCGTATCTGGTATTTTTATTGCTTTGGGACATTTTAAAAAAGACAATGCAGATAACACTTAATCCAGTAGATTTAAGGAATCTGTCAGGAATGTTTTAATTTGGAACAATTTAGAAAGGGGAATTTACCAAATTTGCGGGTAAGAATAAGCTGGCAGGAATAGCTAATAACACCCTAGAAGGTAGGTTCAAGATCAAGATGGAACTTGACAGACTTGAACACTGGCCTCTCTCTAACAAAACGAAATTCAATGTAGAGAAAAGTAAAGTCTTACACTTAGGCAAGAAAAACCAAAAGGACACATATAAACTGGGTGAAACCAGGCTTAATAGCAGGGACTCAGAGAGGGATCTTGGAGTCTTAGTGGACAACCAGCTAAATAGGAGCCAGCAGTGTGTGGCGGTAGCCACAAAAGCCAATGCAATCGTAAAAAAAGATGTGGAGACTCAAAAGAATGCAGAGAAGAGCAACCAGGATGATTAGGGGACTGGAGGCTAAAACCTACGATGGATGGTTGCAGGAACTGGGCCTGGCTAGTCTAGGGAAGAGGACCTTCTCACATGAGGCTAGAACATTGCCTGATGCACATATTGTTGCTCTGCGTCCTGTGTAGGGAACCAGGATGCTGTAACCAATTTCTCCTCCTGGGAAAACGTCTCTCAAGGGTCCCAGTGGGGGGGGGGGCTGATGTCCAGAGACAGGCTAGCTGTTCTTTTCAGGAGGAAAGGTCTGACCTGAGCGTAGTACATAAAATATGTCCTACCTGTCAATGACTACTTCAGCTTCAACTGCAACAACACACAAGCACACAATAGATTACAAACTTAAGGTAAACTGCTTCAAATCTGATTGCGACTTCAGCAACAGAGTGGTCAACGCCTGGAATGCTCTACCTGACTCTGTGGTCTCTTCCCCAACTCCCCCCCCCACCAACTTTAACCTCAGACTGTCTACTCTCAACCTCACCCCCTTCCTAAGAGGTCTGTAAAGGGGGCCTGCATAAGCACACCAGCCTACCTACTATCCCTTTCCTACTTTCTCCATTTATTCGTACCTGTTTACTTTGTTCATATTTATGTTTATACTCATCCCTGCTATCTTTTACATGTTTGACAAATAAAATAAAATAATTAAATAATAAATAAAGTAGAGATTGGGAGGGGAGGGGGGGAATGGCCACCTTCCCCTCCAGAAGGCAGCAAGCTGGGATCCTGCCCCGCTGAGACGCCGGTCCTTGAGTAGCCCCAGAGACATCCGGCGTGTGTTGCAGGTGCCCTGGGCAAATCCGCTCCAATTTGGATATGGCTGCTGTGGTGCAACAGCCGCAGAAAGCACCTGGGCAAAGCACCCAGAGGTTGGTAGTTGTGCCAAGGCTTTGCCTTTGACGGGGAGGGGGGGGGGTCAGGAGCCTGGCCCCCGGGGAGAGTCCTGCCTCTGTATTTGAGGGGCTGCCCTGTGGTTGCAAACCCTTTCAGAGACTTCCTGAGGACTAGAAGCCCCGGCAGAGCTCAACCTGTGCAGACAAGAGAGGCTCTTGTTGGCCCTGGTGCCTCTCTGTCTGGGAGTCTCCCTCTTGCTTCACGTCCAGGGAGGCTGGGGTGATGGTGCCACGATCAGGAGATCTCTCTTGTGCCAGGGCTGGGATTCCAACCCAGAGCCCAGAGCAGAGTTCCTCCAATAAGTTGGAAGGCCTGACTTGCTTCAAACCACCTGGGGAGGGGGGGTTGGATTATTTCCCCCCCCCAGAAGGAATTAACGAAAGCTCTGGGAGCTCCAGTAGCACCCCAGAAGATTCATCCTTTGGGGTGAGGAGTGACGTGCAAGCCAAGGACCAGGCAGGGGGTGGGCAAGTAGGCGGAGGGGGGGGCACAGCTGGTAGGGAACCAGAGGCTTCCTGCTTGAACAGGGGTTGGACTGGAAGACCTCCAAGGCCCCTTCCAATGCCGTTAGTCTGTTTCTTCTGCCTGGGAAGGGCCTCAGGTCAGCCGAGGGTTCCGGTAGGGCTGTATCCTGAGGAGAGGCTCTGAAAGCACCCTGCTGGCCTTCCCTCCAAGGCCCCACAGCTGTTTCCTCCAGCAGAACCCAGCCTGCCAACAGGAAGGGGCCAGGGACGTGGCAGTGGGTGCAGGAAGGCCAGCCAAGGGGAAAGTTTGCCCCTCCAGGTGTTTGGGTGAAGCAGCCTCCTCCTCCTCCTCCTGAGAAGCAAACTCACAGCTGCAAAAAAATGAGGGACCCTCCTGGAGGATTGCCAGGCCATGCATGAGGTTTGTTGGCCCCCCCTTGGCATGCTCTGAGGGGCTCCCCACCATCGGGAAGCTGTTTTGGATTCCAGCGCACACGGGGGGGGGGAGGGGTTGCCATCCACACGACCCTGAAATCTGAGCAGTGCGGCAATCCCCCTCCCCCCCCCGCCCCAGCCACCCTACATTTGGCTCTGCCTGCCACTGTCACAGGCAATTCGCCCAGGCGGGCCAGACGCGGGCGAGGCCCAGGGTGGCTCTGTGGGGAGAGACTTCCTGGAGGCCAGAGCTCTGGAGTGGCCAGCACCGCTTGCTCCGAAGCTGCTGAGGTCAGCTTGGCTGCCCAGGCTCTGCAGAAGGTCCTGCTGCTTCCTTCTGGGAGCCGGCCGGCCGGCAGCTCAGCCGCGAGTAGCCTTCAGGCATGGAAAAGCCGGGCCTCCCTCCTGCCCACAGCCCTGCGGTCTTCCCTTCCCAGAGGGGTCAAATATTCACAGGGAAACTATTTTAACTAAAAGGCAGGGCAGGTGTGTCGCAATAACAACTGTGCAGCCCAGTGCGGTTGTGGTGGGACGGCAGCAGATTACAGGGAAGCTCCCTGGAAATGAAGGTTTTGTGCAGCAGCTGCAGCAGCTTCTGAACTCATCAAGTGGCAGAAACGGAAGAAGCCGCAAAGGGTCCCCGAGGAAGGCCAGCACGGCGGTGGGTGGCTGTGGCCCAGGACTCTGGCAAGACCGGGCCGTCCAGGCCTGGCATCCTCCTTGGAGGTGGAAGCCAGGAGCCTGCAGGGAAAATGATGGAAACGGAGGCTGTCCCGAGTCACAATCCTCAACTTACAACAGTTTGTTTAGTGACGGTTGCATTTTCATCCATTTTCTTTCTTTCTTTTCCACATGCCCACCACTAATATGTGCTAATATGTCCCTGGTCCCATATGTTAAAACAGCACATACAGATTATAAGCCAGAAGTATTTTTGTTAGACATAATGCCAGAAAAATATGAGAAAGGGAATTTATGTTTAATGTTACATATATCGACAGCAGCAGAATTGCATTTGCAGAGTACTGGAAAAATGAGGAAAGACCTACAGAAGAAGCAGTAAAATCAGAAAAACAAAAAAACATTAGACTCTGCAGAAATGGACAGTGACACAGAAGATAAAAGAAAAGGAAGACAGAGTATTTTCCAACATGGAACTTCTTTTACAAAAATGGTTAGAGAACAGCAGAACCTAGAAAAATAGTATTAGGTAAGCAAATTAACCCAGGCATCACAAAGCACTTTATGTAAAGGGAAAATGCATAAATAAATAAATAATAATAATAATAATAATAAAAAGTTACGGCGGCACTGAAAAAAGAGACATGACAATTTTTCACACTTAACGACCATTAGAGCATCCCCACGGTCAAATGATCAAACTTCAGGCACTTGGGAACTGACTCTTATTTATGACGGTCGCATGATCTCCTTTCAGGACCTTCTAACAAGCAAAGTCAATGGGGGATGCCAGGTTCACTTAACAACCACGTTAGTCACCTAATTACTGCAATGATTCACTTAGCAACGGTGGTGAGAAAGGGGGCACACGGGGAAAAACCTAACAATTTCTCACTTAGCAACATAAATTTTGGGCTCACTGGTGGCCGAAGGTCGAGGGTGGCTGAAGAGCTGCTGGGGATGAGGGTGGGGAATCCTCCCTTCTGCTCTTCCTCCGAAAGCCAAGTGGCCCCTGAGGTTTGGGGCTTCCAAAGACCCAGCTTGACTGGGGTCACTGAAGGGCTCCTTCCTCCTCCTCTCTGAAAACCGAGGAGCCCCCCCCGTGCCCCCCCCTCTGATGCAGGATTTCAATTCCCTTGCGAGGGATGGGAGCCTGCAGAGCCACCTCCAGTCCCCTGCCCCCTCCCCCCCCCCCGTCTGTTTCTCTGGAGATTTTGTGATTTAGTGCTGGGGGGGGGGGTCGCCCGTATCCTGTGGCTGCTGAGCGTCCTTGGGACGAAGAGGAAACCACCCTGCTCAGAACTGCTGAGTGGCAGAATTTGGAAGGAGGAAGTTGGTGAGTGAGAAAGCAAATGGAGAGCCCCCCCCATCAGCCATGAAGCCCCCTCCCATCCACTCCGTCTGCCCTCCCTGATAGAGTTGGGGAGGATAAAAGGGGGGGGGTCTGCACATGCTTTTGGCCTAGAAAGAGGTAGAGATAGGAAGGGCTGGGAGGGAAGAGGACCTTTGGCAGGGCTCCAGCCCCCCCCACCCTCTGCCCATGTTGTGTCTTTCAAAGGACTCAGATGGGGGAGTCCAAGAGGGGGGATGGAGGGAGGCTTTGATTCTGCTTTCATCCTCCCCCCATCAAACGGAGGTCTTGGCTCAGGCTACAATCCCCCCCCCCCCAACCTCAGGGCAACTGGATCCAAGCGGCTGACAAAACAGAGGGATTTCTAGCAACAGCCTCCTAGCAGGTGGGGAGGGTGGGGCACCGTCCTGGTTTTCCGGCACAGAAGCCCCCCCCCCCCCCCCTGCAGGATAGCGGATCTCTTGAGACAGGATGTGGAGCGCATTTCCTGGGGAGATCAAGGAAGGCGGCTCCTTCTACGCCTGTAGCCAAGGGGGTGCAGGGCCCCCTTGAAGGGGGTGGAAGCCCACCATGGACGGTCAGGCTCTTCTGCCCCCCTGGCTGGGCTCCCCTCACAGGCCTTCTGCAACGAGTGTGGACCTTTCACGTGGTTCCCCCCACTCCCATGCAAAGGCCTGCAGCTCCCTTCTCTGGCGCAGGGCAGAGCAATCCTGCCAGGTAGCCCCGTCTCAGCCCGCAGTGCGCAGGAGGCATCCCGCTTGGGGGGAGAGTCTGCCCCTCCCTTCCCAGCCACAGGACTGGACGGCAGCAATCCCACCGCGGCCCCCTCGCCATTCCGGGACAGAGGCCGGGACCCTCTGCGGGGACGGGCGAGGCCAGGGCTCCCCTCTGCCACGAGCTGGGCGGCTTCTCCCTCCCTGCCCGACACAACCCCGGGGCTGTCGCCCGCGCTCTCCTCGCGCCAACTTGGCCCCGGGTGCAGAGAGACGCCCCGTCCTTGCCCAGGCGGCCCAGCCCCGGCAACCCGGCTAGCGCCGCCGAAGCGCCCCGCGCGCCGCCGGACTCTCCCTCCCCTCCCCTCCCCTCCCCTCCCTCCGTCCGGCTGGGGCGGGCTCCGGAAAGCCGCCGGGAGGGAGTATAAAGGCGGCTGGCAGAGCGCGAGGGTCCGGAGAAGAGAAAGCGGGAATGCCGGCAAGTGGGCACGAGGCGAAGGCGGCTCCGGAGGGCGGGCTGGGCTGATCCCCTTTTCCTCGCACCCTCCGCCCCAATTCCTGTCCCTGGCCCGGAGAAGCCGCCCCGCTCGGCCGCCTCTCTGCCCTGCTTTGCTCCTTCGCGTCCAGCGCGTCTCCCGGGCGGAGCCAACCTCGCCTTCCACACTTGGGACCCCGCAGGAGGAACTTCGGCCGGCGCGCTGCCTCTGCCGCGGGCGGGCTCCGAACTCCCAGAAGCGGCTGCCGGGACCCTCCCGGCCCCGCACTGAAGGCCGAGTCACACCCGCCCCCTTCCCCGCAGACGGGACCCGCGCAGCTCAGCTCCCTTCGGGCCGGGCAGCGCCTGGATGGGGGCGCCAAGGGAGCCAGTCCTGAGTCCTCCCGGGTGACCGCGGCCTTTCGGGGAGGAGAGTCGGGCTGGGGGCTTGGAGCCGGAGCTGCTTTCTCCGGGGACCGGAGCGGATGGAGCTCCGGCTGCGAGGTCTGGGAGAAGCAGCCCCTGGGCGCTGGGCCATCTCTCCCCGCCAACCTGCGATACTTTGCCTACCCCCCCCCCCGCTTGGTCTCTGCCCACCGACTCCTTAAAGCTGTGGAAAGGACATACTGGCGAGTGGCCGGGTCTCCCCAGAGCCCCAGCAGAGAGACGCCCACCTGTGGCCTCACCTGCCGGAGGACTGGCTCCCTTTGAAGCTCTGCACTGCTGCCATTTGGCTCTGCCTGCCTGCCCCCCTCCCTTCTCACATCTATCTACCTGTATCTATCTACTTATAACTATATCTATCCATCCATCCGTCCATCTTTCTCTCTCTCTCCCTCTGTCCTTATTATGCTGCCCCTCTCAGCTGGAGAGGGCCTTCCCCTGTGGACCTAAGAAAACTGCCCACCTGGGATGCCCCAGGGGGTGCTTGCCAGATGCTATCAGGACTGGGCCAACCTGAGGAGAGCCCCCCGTGGACCCTTCGGAGACTGACCTCTTGCCCCTTGCAGGAAAGAGCTGCCATGCCTCTGCACTGCCTCCTGTTGCTGCTGACCTGGCTGGGCACCGCCTCTGGGGCTGCCCACACCCCTGCCTGCAAGATGAGAATCACAAACAAGGGCCTTGCGCTGGGTAAGCGGCGGCGGAGGGGCCGGAGAGCAAGAGGAGCTGGGGAGGGGGGGGGCTAGGCTTGGGGATGCCTCCCCTTCTGGCTCCAGCAGAGGGATCCCCATTTCTGCCCCCCCCCCCGGCTGGTTTTGGCTGGCACTGCCCATTGGCCTGACCTCACTTCCCTGGTGGGCTCGGGGCTCCTTGCCAGCAGAGGCACTGGGGGTGATGCCTGTGGGGGTCTCTTGCAGTGAAGCAGGAGGGTCTGCGATTCGTGGAGCAGGAGCTGGAGAGCATCTCTATCCCCGACCTGCACGGCAAGCAGGGCCAGTTCCACTACAACATCAGCAGGTGAGTTGGCTGGGCCGGCTGCTTACAGGCCTCAGCCCACCTGGTTCCTCCCAAGAGCCCTACAGCCCCCCTCAGCCCGCCTGGCCTGCAGCTTCCCAGGGTCTGCTGGACCCCTCAGCTGGCAGATCCATTCTGCAAACGGGGGGGGGGGTGAGCCAGACAACCACCGGGCCACAATTCACTTCCTCCATGGCAGCCCAGGGAGGCGCAGCCCCTCCCCCCCTCTCCCACAGCCATTCCCACCTCCCACCACGGGGCCCCAGGGGAAGCAGCTGCAGCTGCTGGTCAGTTTGGGTTAAGGCGTCAATGGGGGGAAAGGGTGCTGTGTGTGCGCGTATGGAATCGTCTATCCACCATCCTAAAATCAGGAGGCTTCTCCCAGGAATTTATCAGGGACCGATCAAACCTGGATTGATTGCAGGAGCTCTTCAAATAAGGCAGAGAAGAACAACGGAGTTTACCCTCCTGGCTCCGTGACAGCTTATGCAAGAAAAAACACACGGATTGTGTTGCATGACCGGAGAGATAAGCCTGTCCCTGCCTGGGGCTGGGCGGGGCTGGGCTGGGCAGGGCGGGGCAGGGCAGGGCGGGGCAGGGCGGGGCAGGGCAGGGCAGGGCAGGGCAGGGCGGGGCGGGGCGGGGCGGGGCAGGGCAGGGCAGGGCAGGGCAGGGCAGGGCTGGGCAGGGCTGGAACCTGGTCCAGGGTTGCCACAACAACGTTGGTGCCTGTGGAAGCGGCCAATCAGGAAAGGCTTCCAGGGTCTCCAAACCCTTTCATTCCAACCCCCACCCACCCGGGCTCCCCATGTTCCTCTCCTTCCTGCTTTGCAGGGGGCACCATGGCTCTCCGGGCACAGTTTGTGCAACCCCCTGACCCACGCAGGCTGAGGCGGGGCAGGGGCTGGCACCAAGGGGGCCGATAGCAGGGGAAGAGTGGGGGAAGTGGCCTGGCCTGAGAGGACCCCCCCCATCCCCACCTGACCATCTCTCCCTGCAGCGTGAAGGTGACTCACCTGCAGCTGAACCTCTCTGAGCTCCACTTCCAGCCGGAGCAATTCCTGGCCTTCCAGATCAAGAACGGCTCCATCGGTGTGCAATTCCGGCGTCAGCTGCTCTACTGGTTCTTGTGAGTGGCTCCCTCGTCCGTCCGTTCCTTCCTTTCAAACGCTTCTATAGTCGCCCTTCTGATTCGGGTAGTCCTCGACTTGAGACGATTCATTTAGTGACCATTCAGAGTTACAACGTCCCTGGAAAAAAGGGACTTACGACCGTTTTACGACCATCGCAGCATCCCCCTGGTCACGTGGTCATAATCCAGATGCTTGGCAGTAGACTCGCATTTATGATGGTCGCAGTGTCTCGGGGACACGTGATCCCCCTTTGCGACCTTCTGACAAACCAAGTCAATTAAACAGGGGAAGCCAGATTCGCTTAACGACCATGTTACTATCTTAACCACAGCAGTGATTCACTTAACAACTGGGGCAAGAAACGTCATAAAATGGGGCAAAACTCATTTATCAAATGGTTCACTTTGCAACATAAGTGTTGGACTCAATTGTGGTCGTAAGTCGAGGAATACCCGTCACAATCCCTGGGTGACAACAACAACATACAGAGCATATTAAAACCAACCGCATTAAAAGCAAAAACCGGCGGCCAAGTCAGCCTCCTAATTATAATATATTCCCCACCCCTGTCCGGCAGACCAGCGTTTCGAACCCAGGGCTCTCCCGCCTGGATGTGGCCCCTGGCGCCTTCCGTACAGCCTGCAGAGGGAGGAAGGGAGGGTGTGCATGTGGGGGAGGAAGAAGGGGCTGGCTGTCTTGGGGTCTGAAGCCCCCTCCCTCCCTCCCTCCCTCCCCACTTCCTCCACCGCTTGCTGCCCAGCTATGACATCGGCTCCATCAAGACGTGGGCCGAAGGGGTCAACATCCATACCCAGCTGAGGCTCTCCAGGGACCAGGGGGGCCGCCTCAAGATCGCCAACATGAGCTGCAACGCCTCCATCGCCCGGATGCACGCCGGATTCAGCGGCACCCTCCGGTAACCGGCCCCGGCCCCTCCCTCTCCTGGGGGCCATTTTGTCAAGGGGATTCCTTGTGGTGGGGGTGGCATGGCAAGAGGGAGCCAGCTGTGGATGCCAAGGGAAAAAACTTTGAGATTGGCAGAAGCAGCAGCTGGGGAGGGGGAGACACTCCTAGCTCCCCCCCCCCGAGGGGGCACCCTGACCAGCCTTTCCTGACTCTCTCCAGGAAGGTCTATGAATTCGTGGCCATTCTCATCACCTCAGGGATGCGCTACCTAATCAGTCAACAGGTGAGCCCCAAGCCACAGGTGAGGCCTGCTGGGCCAAGGCGAAGGGAACAGCGCAGAGGGGGCAGGTGTGCCAGTCTCCCCCGGGTCCAGGGAAGAGCAGGGAAACCCCTGCAATTTCCCCCCTTCCGGTCCTCCGTCCAGGGTTTCTCTCAGTGGCCCCACTGGGCTTCCAACCACAGAGGGAACTTTACTACTTGGAGTAGCCTAAGGGAATAGACTGTTGGGGCGCCTGGCACCTGTGGGAGTTTGGAGCCAGCCTAGGCAAAGAACCCGCTTGGACGCCCCATCTCTGGGGCTTCATAGAATCATGCCATGTTTCCCCGAAATTACCACATCTCCTGATAAGAAGATAATAAGGGCAAAATTATACGCCCTCCCCCAATAATTTGCCCCCTTGACAAACCCCCCCTCCAGCCAGGCAGAGCGCCATTCACCAACCTAGCGATATCCTGAAGGCGCAAAGCCGCAGGAGCCGGGCGGAGGGCAAAGGCGCTCACATTGCTTGACGCCTTTGGGATACCGCTAGGTTGGTGGGTGGCGCTGTGGCCAGCTGGAGCGGGGGGTTGCCGGGCAGCTGCCCTCACGAGCAACGCCCTTTCCAGCGGTGGTGGGGGTGCCCTTGCCCAGCCCTGCAGGGAGAGTTGGGCACGGTGAGGCTGGGAGTCACGTGAGCTGGAGGCGGAACAAGGGCTCGCGCAACCTCTCTTTCCAGCCGGGCAGAGAGCCACGTGGCTTAGCGCCTGTGGCATATTACTGGGTCGGTGAGTGGCGCTCTGCCCGGCTGGAAAAGGGCGTTGCTGGGCGGCTGCTCACGAGTGTGGTCACCTCATGGCGGCTTTGCTGTGCTGCTGCAACAGCTCAACACAGCCGTTTGCCCCTGAGGCTCTTTTCCCAGCTCTTCGGGAGCCCGCTCGCAAGAGAGCACCCACCCGGCAACCCCAAACCAATAAGACCCCCCCCCGATAATAAGGCCCAAGTAAAATTTGTGTGTGGGGGGGTGTCAAAAGAAAATAAGACCCTGTCTTATTTTGGGGGAACACGGTAGAGTTGGGAGGGACCTTAGAGGTCTTCTAGTCCAGCCCCCCTACCCAAGGCCTTATACCAGGCTGTCCAGTCTCTTCGGGAAGAGCTCCAGCGACGGAGCCACCACCACTCCCAGAGGGAAGACTGTTCTCCCCTTTCCCCACCCGCTCTGACTTCTCTCTGTCTTTCAGATCTGCCCTGCGCTCAACCACGCTGCGCTGGTGCTCCTCAACTCCCTGCTGGACACGGTGCCCGGTGAGTGGTGGGCAGCATCCCCTTTCCCTGCCAAAGAAGACGGAGGGAGAACTCTGGGGCGACGGGATTCCTCCTCACTCTTTTCTCCTCCTCTCCAGTGCGCAATCCCGTGGATGAATACGTGGGCAGCGACTACTCCCTACTCAAGGACCCCCGTGTCACCCCAGAGAACATAGACCTGGATTTTAAGGTACCCGCCAAGGGCCCCATGCAGGGGGCTCCCCAACCACACGGGCAGGGCAAGTTGAGCGTTCCTTGGCTGGCGGGCTCTCGGGTGTGAGTGTGAAGCATGGGAATGCTTGTGTGAATGGAGCATGGGATTTCGCTTGTGGGAATGGAGCCACTGTGCATGTGTACACGTCTGCCACTCGCAAAAAACTATTTCCTCTCCCCCACCCTTGCTGGTCCACAAAGCTGGAAAGTTTTTTTGGGGGGGGGCTGCCTTCATGGGATGTGGGGCGTCCAAGAGATTTTGAGATGGGCGGATTAAATCATCCCCAGGAGGGGCAGCCACGTTTGAGGGCCGGTGGGAGAAACCCCCGCCTCGCTCTGGGCCGCCTTCCTTCCCCTCAGAGCCAGCAAAGGGCAGAAGAGAACATGGGTCGTTGCCACACGAAGCGCTCTTGGAACGGGAAGCGAGAGGCGGCCTCCTGTCCTTGCCCCCTCAAGCCCAGCGCTGCTGCTTTCCCCAAAGGCCCCCGGACTTCCTTGCCTTCCTTTGAAAACGTCTCCCTTCTCCTCCGGGGAGCTTCCTCAGCTGTCACTTAGGGAGAACCGAAGAAGCTTCCTGGAGAGGAAGGGAAACGTTTTCAAAGAAGAAAACAAGGAAGTCCAGTCGTCTTTTGGGAAAGGTGCCTTTGGGGCCACCAGGCCTGGAGGGTGGAGCAGCCCCAGAGGTCTTTGCGGGGAAAGAAAATGCAGGCAGACCTCAACTTACGACCCCAATCGAGCCCGGAATTTCTATCGCTAGCTGAGAAAGTTGCTAAGTGAATTTTGACCCCTTTTATGACTTTTCTGTGGGGACGCGGTGGCTCAGGGGCTAAGACGCTGAGCTTGTTGATCAGAAAGGTCAGCAGTTCAGTGGTTTGAATCCCTAGCGCCGCGTAACGGAGTGAGCTCCCGTTCCTTGTCCCAGTCTCTGCCAACCGAGCAGTTCGAGAGAACGTAAAAAATGCAAGTGGAAAAATAGGGACCCCCTTGGGTGGGAAGGGAACAGCGTTCCGTGCGCCGAGTCATGCCGGCCACAGGAGCTCGGAGACGTCTTCGGAGGGCGCTGGCTCTTCGGCTTTGAAAGGGAGGTGAGAGACGGTGCTCCTCTCCCTTTCCCGCAGACGAACACAGACGAGCGAGGGGAACCTCGGCCTTATGACTTTTCCTGCCAGAGTTAAGTGAATCCCTGCAGGTGATAAGTGAGCAACTTGGTTGTTAAGTGAATCTGGCCTCCCCGTTGAGTTGAAGGTCGCAGAAAGGGGATCACGTGACCCCAGGAGACTGCAACCGGCATAGGTCCCTGCCAGTGGCCAAGCCTTTGCTTTTTGACCCCCTGATGATGGGGCTCATGCAAAGGTTGGAAGGCTCATAAGTCCCTTTTTTCAGTGCCTTTGTAACTTTGAACGGTCACTAAATGAACTCTTGTAAGTCAAGGACTACCTGTACAGCAAACATCCACCCTGCCCCCCCCCCCACTGATCCCAAGCCCTGGCGTGTATCTGTGGCCCGGCCGTGTCCCAAGGGGGCAGCCGTGAGGGGAGGGGCCCCCTCTTTCCCGGTGTGACCCGGGGTCTTCTGCTGCTGGCAGGGCATGTTCTTCCCTCTGCGGAATGAGAACGAGACCCTGCCCAACGCGGCCCCGGAGCCCCTCCTGAGGGAGACGGAGCGGATGGTGTACATGGGGCTCTCCGAGTACTTCTTCGACTCCGCCCTCTTCTCCTACTACCGGGCGGGGGTCCTGAACATGGAGTTTGCAGGGGACCAGGTAGGGCGTGCTGGGCAGGGGTCTCTCGGGGGGGGGGCAAGAGAGAGAGGGCTGGCAGGGAAGGTGCGGGGAGGGGGGGAAGCTGCTGCCTTGCCCACCTTATGCCTCCCCCCCCTTGTTGCAGGTGCCAAAGGATTTGCAGGTGTTGCTGAGAGCCTCTTTCTTCGGAAGCATCGTGCTGCTGGTAAGGGGGGCAGGGGGGAGCTTGGAAGGGGGTTCTACAGGAAGGACCCCATTGTCCCCCTAGGAATCATCTCCTTTTCAAACCAGACGGGTGGCAAATACATGTCACAATTGCCAGGATAACGTCTGGCTGACTCTGCCACAGCCCATCGTAATTAACAGAGTTGGAAGGGACCTTGTAGGGCATCTACTTCCAGGGATGGCGAAACTTTTTGTCCTTGCGTGCCAAAAGCGCATAGCGCAACAACCCATAATGCAATGCACGTGTGAACCACCCCTGTGCCCCCCCAACGTTTGACCCCCCCACGGTCCTGCCATCCGTGCATGCGCATGCCCCCCCCCCGCGCCCCATTTTGGGCCTACTAAGCCTCCCTGCAGCCTCCTGTGAGCAAAAACGGGCTGCAGGGGCGCCCCACCCCCCCCGCATGCCCACACGTCTCCCACATGCGCCCCACCCACCACGCATGCATGGCGGAGACCCAAAAATCAGCTGGCTGGCAGGAGGTGCGTGCGTGTGTGCGGTGGAGCTGAGCTGGGGCAAGAGCTTGCGTGCCCAGAGAGAGGGCTCTGCGTGCCACCTGGAGCACTTGCGCTATAGGTTCACCATCACAGATGTAGTCCAGCCCCCCCACCCAAGCAGGAGGCCCTGCACCATTCCTGACAGATGGCAGTCCAGCCTCTTCTTGGAAGCCTCCAGGGATGAAGCTCCCACAACCTCTGAAGGCAACTCCTGTTCCATCGCTTGATGGTTCTCCCTTGTCAGGAAATCCCTCCTTTCCAGGGTGAATCTCTCCTTGGTCAGTTTCCAGTCATTTATTCCTTGTCCGGCCTTCGGGTGTTTTGGGAAACACCTTGACCCCCTCCTCTCTGTGGCAGCCTCTTAAATATTGGAAGATGCTCTCCTGTCTCCCCTGGTCCTTCTCTTCCCTAGACCAGCCAGGCCCAGTTCCTGCAACCGTTCTTCATATTCTTGAGCCCCCAGTCCCCTCATCATCAAGGTTGCTCTTCTCTGCACTTGAGTGCGGTATGTCCCGGGTCTCCTCCGGGGGTGACCGCATCAAGGCGGACCCACTCAAGGGGAAGTGAAGACAAACACACAGTTTTTCCTCGGGGCGAGTGGGCCCAGAATGAATTCTGGACCCCCCTTTTATTAGCAGCGTATGCGGAAACAAAAGCATTCTGAATTATTATTGGTTACATACAATACATTTGCCTGTCACTCAAGCGGTGCTTTTTGGTGTTAGTATCTTATCAGCTTGGACTGTGTGTTCCCTAGGCTGCTTTAGCCTGGAAAGCCTCCGTTGTGCATTGTTCTATTTTGCAGACACAGCTTTCTAGATGGGGTCCTCCCAGTGGGCATCCAGCTCAACCCGCATTCAGTACTCAATTTATTTCAGTCCCAAATTCCGTATATGTGTTCCAATCAGGAAAACTGATCTGCACACATACCATGGCGACCTCATTCCCACACTTGAGTGTCATAAATTTTTCTCCAGATTTCTGTGCTAAATCTTGCCAGTTTTGCATCTTACAACCCCAATTTATCTTCATCCACTTCCCAAATGTGGCAGCCTGCTTTGCTCCAGTGTGGGAGTCAAAACCAGAAGTTTTATTTTCAATTCCTTATTACGAGGGAGCCAAAAGCCACAAGGCCGTTTCCGGTTCCTTTTTAGCAAGACTTTTTCTCCAGGGAAACCCAGCAGGGCCCACTTGCCTCCCCCCCCCCAGCTGACCCTCTGTCCTCCCCCCAGAACCCTGATGTGGTGGACGCACCCCTGACCTTAAAGCTGCAGGTGACCGAAGCCCCCCGCTGCACCATCCGGCCCTCCGGCACCTCCGTCTCCGTCTCTGCCCTGCTCAACATCTTCTTGGCCCCCCTGAACCAGCCCCCAGTTCTGCTTTCCAGCCTGACGATGGTGAGCCCCCCGCCCCCAGGGACCCCCCTGCCCTGGGGAGGGGTTTTCATTCTCCTGATGGCTCCTGGCGTTGAGCAAGAGGATTCCTTCCTCCTGGGATCCAGAAGGTCTGATGGGGGGGGGGGGGGAACAGAGCTGAGGGAGGGGTCTGCAGGCTGTGCTCCAGCTCCCTCCCCCCATTGTGGCCTCTCCCCCTGCAGGAATCCCGCTTAAGCGCCAGGGTGGTCCTTCATCAAAAGGTTCTTCGGGTGCAGCTGGACCTCCGAAGGTAGAGCTGGGTGTCCCTGGGGGGCCTGTGTGTGTGTGTGTGGGGGGGAGAATGACCAGTGGCCTCAATTTGGTAGCACTTCTACCGTTTCCCCCCCTTCTCCCCCCCCCCCACATTCAGGTTCCGGATCTACTCCAACCAGTCAGCCCTGGAATCTTTGGCAGTAAGTCTGATTTTGGGGTCAGGCGAGGGAGGGGCAGAGCCAGGAGCCAAGGGCCTCCTGAATGATGGGGAGGGGGCTCCCGGTGCTTCTCTGCAAGAAGGGCTAGGCTGAACCAGTCCCAACCCCTCCCCCTCTCCCCCTCCAGCTCCTCCCCCTGCAAGCCCCCCTGAAGACCCTCCTGCAAATGACCATCGTGCCCTTCATCAATGGTAGGCACCCGGGGGGGGTAGGGGTAGGGGGGCTTATCGTGTGTGACAGCTCTGTGGGGGCAGGGAGCTGGATCCTTTGCCTTTGGGTGGGTGGGCTGCAGAAGAGTGGCCAGGATTCAGCCATGGGCCAGACCAGCGAAGCCCCTCCCTCTCCCTTTCAGAGAAGACCATGAAAGGGGTCCGGATCCCCCTCCCCGAAGGCATGGACTTCACCAAGGAGACCGTCAGGAGCCACTTGGTAAGTAGGACCCCTCCCATGGCGCTGGGACGCTCTGCCCCACAAGCCCACCCACCCACCCTCCTCCTTGCCTCCCCAGGGCTACCTCACCATCGGAGCCGACCTGCACTTCAGCAAAGGGCTGCGAGAGGTCATCGAGAAGCTCCGGGCCACACCGGGCCCCTCTAGGGCTGCATAGGGCCCCTGGATCCCGTCCCTCACCTGCCTGCCCCAGTCAGGAGGGCCCCTCTGCCCTGCCGGACACAAAGGTCTTTGTAAGCCTCTGGGGCGGCTGAATAAAGAGCTACGCTGCCCGACTCTGCCTCCTGTCTTAAGCAAGGGGGTCTTCTCCCATCCCTACAACAGCCCTGCCAGGCAGGGCTGCCCAGGCCACATTGGGAACAGGCTCCAGCTGTTCGTCTGCCTCAGTGATGTCTGCCTCTGAAGGCAGCTGATAACTGTCAGACGGCTCTGGCCCCAATTCTGCCTCCGACACGGAGCCCTCATCCGAGCCTTCCCCAGACTCCAGGACTGGCCCATCTTCCTCCCCAACCTCCTCACTCTCCGAATCACCTGGGCCACAAGCTGGACTCAGAGACGGCTCTCGGCCAACGCCCTCCCCGCAGGGCTCTGAGCTGCCCCCTCCCCAGCAAAGGGGAGCACCCCACATCCCCTGTAGACCACCCCCTCCTGCCCAGCCAATGCGGATTGAGCCAAAGCCTTGGTGGTCCACGGAGGCTGGGCGAGAGGCTGGATTTCAAGCCAAAAGGCCTCGACCCTTTCTGGGCTTATGAGCCGTGGGGGGTGCTGAGGGGGCAGAGCTCGCACCCCCCAAGTCAGAGAACTTCGGGTTGGTTGTTCTGAACCAGGCTCCACCCTGGCACAAGCTCTTCACCAGCCTCGTTTGGGGGTTCACCTGACAGCAGCACCCCAAAGTCCGGAGCGACTCAATCCTTCCTCAGCCCTAAAGGGAACCCTGAACCGTTGCCACAATTCGGCTCCAGTCCAACCCCCCCTCCCTGTCTCTAGGGCTTGGCACGCCCCCACTTAATTTAGGGAGAGGCAGCTGGCAGGTGGGTGGAGCACTCAGAGCGAAGGCTCCCTGCTGCAGCTGCCTGGGCAGCCCCCTCTTCCGGGAGGGGCAGGCTGTTGCAGAACCCTGGGTGCGGCTGCTGGCGAGTGCAGGTCCCAGAGGTTGGCACAGCTGTTGCCCCCTGGAGATGCTCAGCTCTGCAGCCCCTGGAGAAAACAACCTCGGGGCTGCTCTTCCTCCCCACAAGCGGATTCTGGGGCAGCCCAGAGGGCAGGGCTGGAGGCGGGAAGGATGGACAGAGTGGGGAAGGGCGGAGGATAATCACAGAAGAACAGAGTTGGAAGGGACCTTGGAGGTCTTCTAGCCCAACCCCCCTTCAAGCGGGAGATCTGAGACCAGGGGCCTCCAATTTTGGAACTTTAAGACTTGCGGACTGCAACTCCCAGAATTCTCCAGCTGGGAGTCCACAAGACGGACCCCTTCGCCCTAGAGACCATTCTGGCCAAACGGCTGTCCGGCTCTGCTTCAGGAAGCCCCTTAGCCCCCAGACCCAGCTCTGCAGCCAAGGCAACACATCACTCCACTCCTTTTCCATTAGAAAAATAACAAGTTTAATCGCTTGCTTTGGGCCAGAAAGGAGAAGGTGGCTGCTCTTGACCTCCTCCAGTTCCTCCTTCAAGAGCAGCCAGAAGGAAAGCTGAGAAACGGCCCCCACCCAGCGAGAGGACCAGCTTCCTCCCTGAGGACAGTGCAAATGGCGCAGAGAAGGGCGAGGGGAGACGGGGCCCTGCCAGAGGACCCACCCAGGGCCTGAGACCCTCCAGGCTTCCTCCAAAGGCTGGTCAGGAGCCACTCTTGCAGCCACGCCGCAGCGGGAGGGGGCCTGTCTCCCCAGGAAACTGCTGTTCCTGGGCTTAGAAGGGCTGCCGGGTGAGGAACCGTTTCACCATGTTGAAGGCCGCTCGTGCCTGGTCAGTGGGCACCATGTGGCCGGCACCCTGCAGAAGGGAGAGACGAAGCGACGGGAGCGTCACGCCTGACTGGCCACGGACCCCTCCCCCCCTTGCAGCCAGAAATAGGAGAATCTGGGAGGGGGCAGGGAAAGCAATGGAATGCATGGGAGGACTTGGGGGGGGGGATTGGGGAATGCAAGTGAGCTGTCTGTAGCCTGGGACAGTCCCAACACCCCAAGGTCAAATGCTGGGGAAAAACTTTGAGGGGCCCAGATTGTTCCCAAAACAAAATGAAGGCAGTTGATTGGTGGGCAATGGACCGCGAGGAAGTCCAGGGGAGAAAGGGGATTTCACCCACACTGGGTTTCGTGGGAAAACTTTAGAACTGGCTTTGCTACAACTGTGCCTATGTGGGATTATCAGTCAAGGGATACTCTTGGTTGGATATGGGCGGTTGACAGGTAGCCTCCCTGAGACGCTGGGAGGGGAGGGTCAGCTTTGCTCTCGCAAGACCCCTCCCCACTCTACCTTGACGGTGAGGAAGGCAATGTTGGTGAACTCCTTCACGAAGCCCCCGATCTGATCCTGGCCGTCCTCGTCCGTGAAGATCCAGGGTCTCCGGGTCACCTCCACCTGCCAGCAAGAGGACCAGGGGGGGCAGCTGTGAGGGTCTCTGGGCTTCCGGAGGGGAAGCAGGACGAGGGGCAGGCAGCACCCAGCCCGGCCCAATGGGGAGGGTCGCGGGAGGAGCTAGGCGAGGAATCCCCATCGCAGGAGACTGTGCCCCCCCCACAATCGCCCCATCGCCTTCCACGCGTCCCCCCAACCGAGAGGGTGGACAATCTCCCCTGTTTAGGCCTCATTTATTTTATTAAGCATCTACGCCTCCCGTCTCCCTGCAAGGGGGCTCTACACACAGGTAGTCCTCGACTTGCAACAATTCATTTAGTGACCATTCGAAAATTACAAGAGCACTGAAAAAAGCGACTACTTTTCACACTTACGACGGTTGCAGCATCCCCATGGTTACGTGGTCAAAATTTGGGACGCTCGGCAACTGGGTGATATTTATGACCTGGCTTCCCTTCTGACGACCAGAGTCCACGGGGAAGGCAGGTCCGCTTAACAACGGCACCGACTCACTTAACAACCATGGCAAGGAAGGCATAAAATGGGCCAAACCTCACTTAACAACTGTCTGCTTAGCGACAGAAAATTGGGGCTCCACTGTGGTCGTGAGGACTACCGGGAGGAGGTGGGCCGAGGGGCTCCTTCCAAAGAGACACAGCGCAGGGGAGGCAGCAGGGGGGGGCTGCCAGGTTTGGTCCCCACCCCACCCAGCCTGGAACCAGGGGTGCAGAGGGGGGGGGGCTTTCCCCTCAAGAGCCTCCCCAGCTCAGCCCACCTTCTGCTGCAGGGACTCCACGAACCATTCGTCCCCCAGGAAGTTGCAGGCCATGTCCACATCCCCGTTGTAGAGCAAGATGCGGTATTTCTGCGGAGATCAGGGGAAGAATTCGTGCTGCTTTATAAAAAACCCCGTAAGGCCCCACCTGGAATCCTGCAACCAATTTTGGTCACCACAAATGACCAAAAAGGATGTGGAGACTTTGGAAAAAGTCCAGAGAAGAGCAACTGAGACGATCCAAGGCCTGGAGGCAAAACCCCACAGGAAGAACAGCTGCAGGGTTTGGCTCTGGCCACTCTAAGGAAGAGAAGGACTGGGGGGGGGGACATGAGGGCAGCCCCCCAGTACTTGAAAAGCTACCACAAAGAGGAGGGGGGCTCAGCCTATTCCCCAAAGCACCCGAGGGCAGGACTGGGAGCGATGGGTGGAAAGTAAGGAAGCAGAGAAGCAACCTGGAACTAAGGAGAAACTCCCTCACAATTAGAACAACCAACCAGTGGAACAGCTTGCCACCAGAAATCGTGGTCGCTCCATCACTGGAGGTTTTTAAAGAAGAGACTGGACAGCCACTTGTCCGAAATGGAATAAGATCTCCTGCTTGAGGGCTGGACTAGAAGACCTCCAGGGTCCCTTCCAGCTGTATTCTATTTTAGAATCCGGCCAGGATTACAAACGCCTGGAGGAAGGGCCAGCCTGGTTTCCCCTCCACTGGTGGTGGTGGGGGGGGGGGCAGGACAGCAAGGAACATTGTCAGCCCTCTCCCCCCGCCCTTCCCCCACCCAGCAACCCCACTGCTGACCCCAGCAACTCACCCCAGTGCTGAGCAGCTTCAGGTACTGGTCGTTCATCTTGGAATAGAGCCGCTTGTAGCCACGGCTGACGGTAAAGCTGCAAAAAGGGGCTCGGTTAGGGGGTGTCCTGCAGAAGCCCCCCCCTCCCCCATGCATCAGGGGCTGCCCTGCCCCCCCCTCACCTGCAGATCTCCCACGCTGGGGCATCGTCCTGAATGTGCAGGGCCTGGCGCACTTGGGGGTCATTCAGGTAGTGGGTGAGGCCGGTGGTGTTGATGCAGGGGGGGTCCAGCCGCACCTGCTTGGTCACCCCCAGGTTCAGCAGGTTCTGAGGGATTCCAAGCACAGCGGCTGCTCCAGGAGGCTTCCACCCATCCACCCATTCATTCATTCATTCATTCATTCTTCCCTCCCTCCGTCAGCTGCCTTCAGGCCTTCCAAGGGCAAAGGGAAGCTGCTGAGATGCCTGAAGGGCCTTCCCTTCCTCCTCCTCCTCCTGGGGAAGTGGCTGAAATCCATGGCTGCCTGAGTTGGGGGCCCTGTGGGGGGAGCGGGGCGCACAGAAGCGCATGAAACCTTGGCTCTGCTTTCTCAGGCCATTTCAGATGGACGTTTCTAGCAAGATGGCTCTTGTCCCCTGAAGAAGTCTCCCGCCCTGAGGGAGACCCCTCTTAGGGGTTTCCAGAGCCCCCCACCACCACTATAGGGTCACCTTTGAGGCCCCCAGCAGGGCTCATGTCCCAAGGGGCCTCTGCTCACCTGCCTCCAAAGGCTGCGGAAGGGATGCCAGAGGAAGCTGTTGCCCAAGTCATGGGTCACGATGGCTCCGTCCAGGTAGCTGCCAGGGGGACAATGGCTGAGCGGCCTTCCCGGGCCCCCTCACCCGCTCCCTCCACCCGGGGGGAGCCCTGCCCGCCACTACAGGGCCCAAAGAACGGGGGGGAGGGGAGGAAAGGGGGCCACTGCAAAGCGCCAGGCGCTCACCTGAATTTTCCCGGCACCCCCCCAGCGCAGGGGGCATAGAGGTTGTAGATGTTGAGCCCAGATTCGTCCACAATGTGGATCATCTCCACCATCTGGAGGAACAAGAGAGCCGGATGACCTCAAGGGGTCCCTTCCACCCCATCCCCCATGGCCCTCCCCCCTCCTGCCTTCAACAGGCAGAGTCTCCGGCCAGTTCTCCCCACTCACAGCAGCCGTGCAGTTCACATTTGGGTTTTTGTGGAAGTCGCACTTCCCCCCCGAGCAGCAGAAGCGCTGCAGGTCGCCCCAGAGCCTGTGGAGGAGAAGCAGGGGGTCCTCAGCCGCCTCTGCAGCACCAGCGCCCCTTCCCAGAATCCCCACCCCCGGCAGAGGCTCACCGGTTCCCCAGGAGGCCATGGTAGTAGGCGAAGTAAACCAGGGAGTTGTCGTTGGTCTCGTAGGAGGAGAGTCCGTTGCCCACCGAGAGGCCCTGAAAGGCACGTCCGGTGACCTCCAGCAGCCCCTCATCCCCATTTCCCTCCCACCCCCAAGGCCCCAGACAAGAGGAGCATTGGCGGTCAGATGCTCCCCGGTGCTGCCCCCCCCCCCCAATGTCAGGGAAAGGGGGCAGGCGCTGGCTGGCGAAGGCTTGCCCCAGCCCTGGCTTTGCTTCCCCAAAAGAGCAGCTCGAGTGAGGCCCAGGGAGGGGCAGCTGCTGCTGGTGGGGGAATTCCGGTTTTGCCACTCTTCACTTCTGCACAGCTGTCCAGTGCCAGGCGCCATGCCCTGGGCACCCCTGCGGTCCCCACCCACCTCCACACCTGCCCATTTAATGCCAGGCTCCCGGGAGTCTGCTCCAGGGCCACAGGGCCCTAACCACACACCCACCTTCAAGTTGAGGCTGGAGTCCTGCATGACCCACTCTGCCAGGGTGGGGATGTAGATGCCGCCATAGCTTTCTCCAGCCAGGTAAAGGTCTTTGGGCAGATGCTCGGGAAAGAGGTTGAAGAACTCTTTCAAGGCCAGGTAGTTGACGCGGGCCACCTGCAGGGGGAGAGAGGGCACGTGCCAGGCACCAGCCGGCTGGGTAGGGCACGGAGGGCAGGGGCCAAGGGTCAGCACCCACCTCTGTGTCGTTGGTGTGGTAGTCTTGGCTATCCGAGTAGGAGTAGCCGACGCCGACAGGGGACTCCAGGTAGAGGATGTGAGCGAGCTGTAGGGAGAGGAGGAGGGGTGAGGCTCCATGGGGGGGGGAAGGGAGGTGCTATCTTGCCCCTGCCTCTCATGCCCTCTGAGGGGGGGTGGGTGGGCAGGAGATGCTCCAGCCAAGCTTTCAGGGCAGGGGCTCACCTTATTCCAGGCATATTCGTTGTAGGTCAAGGTGGCCCCGTCTGGCTGGACCTAAAGGGGAAGAAGGGACCCTCCTCAGTGGAGACCCGGGATGCCCACAGCCTTTGCCCGAGGACCAGGCTCTCTGCCCCCTGGGCAGCTTGGAAGGCAGCAGTTGCAGGGGTGGGCGTGACCTCACAAATGCCAGGGCCACAAGGGCCCCCAGCACAGGGGCACGGGGGGGGGCACGGCCTGCCTCCCACCCCCGCAGAGGGCCCGGGCGAGCAAGGGGGGCTACTGACCCTGAAAGGCCCGTGCTCGGTCAAGAGGCCGGCGATGGAGCTGCAGCCGGGACCCCCGTTCAGCCAGAGCACCAGCGGCGTCTCCCCATCCGCCTCCTGCGCCTCCACGAACCTGCGGAGAGGAAGAGGCGGTCGGAGGGGCGCCCCGGCCCGACACCCGCCCCGCCGGCCGCCAGCCTACCAGTAGTGCAGGTGTTTGTCGCCGTCCACGCTCAGGAAGCCCGTGTACTGCTCGAAGGACGCCTGCTTCGGCAGCCCCGGCAGGAAGTCGATGGCGAACTTGGACGAGGCCGGGCCGGACCAGGCGGCGGCGGCGGCGGCGCCTAGCAGCACCAGCGCCGGCAGCATCGGCGGCGGCATCTGCGGGGAAGGCAGCGCGGGGAGGTCGGTCAGAGCGGAGGCTCCGGGGGCTCCTGCGGGGGGAGGCGGCCCCCAACCCCCCCCCATTGCGCGCCCGCCCCTCTCGCGCCCGCCGGAGCTCACTTGGCCACGGGGGGTGGCGGCGGCTCCTGGGGCTCCGGCGGCAGAAACAGCGGCAACAGCGGCAAACGCGGCGACCGGGCGCACGTGACTGCCGCTCCCCGCCGGGCCCTGGTCACTTGACGGGCGGGGCGGGGCCCGGACCTAGCCACGGCCAATGGGGGGGCGCGCCACCTCGCCCCGCCCCGCTGCAGAGGCGGAGGGGGGAGGGGGGAGCGGCGCCCGGGCGGCGGCGGGGCTGAGCGGAGCGCCGGCCGGGATTCCCCCGAGCGAAGCGCCCGGCAGGGCCAGCCGCCCCCGCCTCCTCCCCCTCCCGCCCGTGCCCTGCGGACCGCCCCCCCCCCCACGCGGCTCCCCGGCGCCCGCCTGGCTCCGAGCAGCCGCTGCCCCGTTGCGCCCCACAAGCCCCGCAGGCGCCCCGGGATGGTGGGGGGATGGCGGGGGGCGGGCGGGCCTCTCTCTCTGTCTCTCTCGGGGGCCTCAAGGCTCTCCGAGTTCGGCTGCCTCGCGGGTCAGGCGGAGGAAAACGGGGAGGGGGGGTTGCCAGGCGGGAGGGCCGGGCGGATCCGCTCTGAGCGTCGGGAAGTGTCGCTGGCGTCTGGAAGGTTGCGGCTGCTTTCACGGGCCCACCTTGGCGGGGGACTCTTGCCCACCTGGGAAGGCGGGGGGGGTCTGGGAAGGCGGGGGGGATCTCCACTCCCGGGAGCGACGGGCGCTAGGACCCGGCCCCCCGCCGGCCGCTCTCCCTACTTGGAGCCGGGCATCCCGGGAGGGCGTCCGCCCCCTGGCAGCCCCTTAAAATAGCCCCGGCCGGGCAGTCGGGAACGGTCATGGCGGGCGCTTGCCACCCCCCCACGCGCTTCCACGGGGTGCACGGGACCCACGTGTGCCTGGACGCCTCCCGCACGCAGGCCACCCGCGTGCAGAGCTTCGCCCACGGGCTGTGCTTCAGCCACCGGCCGCTGGAGCCCGGGCAGCTCTTCCTGGTGGAGATCGAGGAGAAGGAGGCGGGCTGGTGCGGCCACCTGCGCGTGGGGCTGACCGCCCACGATCCCCGCCGCCTGCCCGCCGTGCCCGAGTATTCGCTGCCGGACCTGGTCAACCTGGGCGACAGCTGGGTCTTCGCCATCACCCGCCACCACAACCGCGTGGGCGAGGCGCCGGGCAGCGGGCGGGGGCTCCTCTGCGGGCCCCACCTGACCATCGAGCAGGTCCGCATCCCCCGCGACAGGCTGGTGGGCCGGAGCCGCCCGGGCCGCTACAGCCACATCCTGGACGAGCTCTACAAGGCCAACGTGCTGCCGCCCACGGCCCGCAAGAGCCGCATCGGGGTGCTATTCACGCCGCAGGCGGACGGGACGGCCCACATGCATATCGTCATCAATGGGGAAGACATGGGGCCCAGCGCCAGGGGGCTGCCCGGCTCCCGACCCCTCTATGCCGTGGTTGACGTCTTCGCCTCCACCAAGAGCGTCCGGATCATCCAGGTGGAATACGGCTGTAGGTATTGCCCAGTCTGCCCCCCCCCCAACCCTCAGCCCCCTCCCCCCTCCCCATGCCAGCCCACAGTGGGGCTGCTGGCTGGCTAGAAGTAGGAGAGGCCCGTGGGGCCCAGCCCGGGCTGTTTGACCCCCATGTTGGGTACAAAGAACGGTTGCAGGAAGTGGGCAGGCCTAGTTTGATGAAAAGGAGGACCGGGGGTGGGGGTGGGGGGGTGACCTGTAAGCAGCAATGCAATATTTGAGGGGCTGCCACAAGGAAGGAAGGGAGGTTCATGCTATTCTCCAGAGCTCCACCACCACCACCAGGCAGGACAAGGAACAATGGATGGAAACTAACCAAGGAGAGAAGCAACCTGGAACCAAGGAGAAATTTCCTGACAATGAGGACAATTCACCCATGGAACCGCTTGCCACCAGAAACTGTGTTTGCTCCATCACTGGAGGTTTTTAAGGGACTGGACAGCCACTTAATAAATAAAATAAAATAAATAAAAATGTTATAGGGTCTCCTGCTTGAGTAGAGAGAGGGAGTTGGACTAGAAGACCTCCAAGGTCCCTTCCAACTCTTTTATTCTGACTTAGCCCAGGGGAGGGTGGGATGCACTGCAGGAGGGAGAGCCCAGCAGCATTCTCTCCCCCTGGGTGACGTATTCATCCTGGAGGGAGGAGTCCTGGTTCCCAAACTCCTCTTAGGAAGAGGAAGCCAAAGGGTTGGTGCCCACGGTGTAACTCTGCAAAGAGGAGTCCTCAGTGACGGACGCCCAGGCACACACCACAACAGTCCAACCCCAAGAGAAGCCGGACGTTCTTGGCTCATCAGGCGACTTGGAGGGAGCCAGAGATGAACGATGGGAAGGACTGCAAGGGCGGGGCTGCTCCAGGCGCTTCGTCCAGAGGGCTGAAAGGGGATCCAGGAACCCCTTTAGGGATTAAACCCCTTTAGGGCCCCCCACCTGAGGATCAGGCGTCCTCTGGCATCTTGCAGGTTAAACCATGGATGATGATGGAAAGTTTTATGGATCCCAATCTGGCTATGAACCACAAAGAATTCCTGGTTAACTTTTAAGGTGCCAGAAGCCTCTGTGTCCTTCGTGCTGCAAAAGATTAGTGCAGCTTTGACCCCTGTGGAGATTTTAAAAACAGGGTTAGAATAAAAATATCAAAATAATAATATATTTTTGTTTAAAAAAAGGAATAGGTGGGGTCTGGGGATGGTCACTGCAAAAGAGCTGAACTGTCGCGGGCTTCCCATGGCTGCCTGGGAAAGGAATGTCCAGCCAGGGGAGAAGCCCCTCACTCCGGATTTCTCCCCTCTAAGCCAGGATGGGGGAAGGGGCGGCTGGAATAGCCAAGAGTGAAGGATTCTGGGAGATGAAGTTCAGCAACCTTTGTTGTGCCATGAAGGTATTCCTCGCCTTACAACCACTTGTTTAGTGACTGAAGTTATAACAGCATGAAAAAAGGGACTTATGACCATTTTTCTCTCTTACGATGGTTGTAGCACCCCCATGGTCACATGATCAAAATTCAGACCCTTGGCAACTGACTCGTACTTATGACCATTGCTATGTCCTGGAGGGTCACCTGATCCCCTTTTGTGACTTTTTGACAAGCAAACTCAATGAAGAAACCAGATTCACTCAAACAACCATTTATCATCTGCAGTGATTCACTTAATGACTGTGGCAAGAAAAATCGTAAAATTGGGAGGGGGAGGAGAAATCACTTCCCATGTGTCTCACCTAAAAACAGAAATGTTGGGCTCCATTGTGGCCGTAAGGCAAGGACAACCTGCGCTTCTTCCTGCAAAACTCGTAGCTTCTTTTCCAATCCTATTTTCCTTTCCTTCTCTCCTTCCCAAAATCCACTGAAGCAAAAATCCCTCTCCCGTTCGGAGCCTCTGATCCCGCTTCCCTCCGCCACTCACCCCCTCGGCCTTTCATCTGGAACAGTCAGATGAATCATCAGGCGTTCAGATTGACAGCCCTTCCGATGCCATGCGCAGGCAGGAATTGCCTGATGAATGGGAAACCGGCCTTTTTCCTCGGAGATGCCCATCATCCACAGCCTTCTCGTGCATTCCTGGGTCTCGGAAGGGCTCAGTTGCTTTTTCGGCCTTCTCTCCCCTCCTTCCCACCCAGCCGCTCAGGCCCTGCGCCAGAAGAGAGCCCCTCCCCGAATCTCCTTCCTTCAGAACATTTCAGAGCTTCCCCCAGACTCTCCTTTCTGGCTCTCCCGTTGTCACCGCTCAGTTGTGGGTAACCTGCAACCAACAACCACAACAACAGGATTCCTTCCGAATTCGACACGCACCCATAGCAAACCCCCAGTTCCCTCCTTCTGACGTACGTTTTGGTCCTTATACTGATTAGTTCTAATCTGAACAACAGAATAACAAGGAGATGGAAGGGACCTTAGAGGTCTTCTAGTCCAATCCCCTGCTGAAGGAGGTCCTACAACATTTCAGAGAAATGGCTGTCCGGTCTCTTCTCAAAAGCCTCCAATGATGGAGCATCCAAACTTCTGGTGGCAAGCGGTTCCACTGATTAATTGCTGTCACTGCTGGAAATTCCTCCTTAGTTCCGGGTTGCTTCTTTCAATTAGTTTCCATTTGTTGCTTCTTGTCTTGCGTTCGGGTGCTTTGGAGAATAAGTTGACCCCCCCCCTTCTTCTTTGTGGCAGCCCCTCAAATAGAAGACTGCTATCATGTCACCCCTAGCCCTTCTTTTATTAAGTTTTAATTTCTTTTAATTAAACATAAAAAAATAAATGTGTCTTGTCTGGATACAATTAATTTTAAGAAGTAGTAATAACATTAATATATATTATATAATATTAACAATAATATTCATAACATCCATAATGACCAAATAATAATAATAATAATAATAATAATAATAATAATAATAATAATAATAATAATAATAATAATAATAATAATAATAATAATATTTGCTTATCCGTTTTAGTAAACCTTTAGCAAACCTTATGTAAGCCCTTCTTTTCTCTAGACTAGACCTACCTAATTCCTGCAACCGTTCTTCCTATCTTTTCGCCTCCAGCTCCCTAAACATCTTTGTGGGACTTCTTTCCAGAGTCTCCACATCTTTTTCATATTGTGGTGACCAAAACTGGATGCAATATGATCCCACCAAGGCCTTATGAAGCGGTACTAACATGTAACTTGAATCTATCCCTCGGTTAATACAGCAAGATATTTGAGGTCTTGCATCTTGCTGCATTCTTGCTCCCCCACCCCCCAAAGGAAACCTCTCCCCCCCCCTCAGACAGCCTGTCCAATATCTTCCCCTGGACGTTCAATGTCCGTGGAGCTGTGACCTTGGGGAGCAGTGGGGCTGAAGGTGTGTCACACCTGCCCCAATCTGGCTCCTTAGGAAAGAAAGACTCTCGATTCCATTTATGTGAAAGGTATACTTTTACTAAAGACCAAGTGGCTACAGTAAAGCAAAGGCAGAACTAAAATTCACGTGTGAAGGTTCCTTAGTTAGCTTTCTCTTTCCCCCACTCTTCCCCCTTGTTATATGTCTATTGTCCAATTACATTCTAAGGATTTGTTTTGGTAACGGTCCCTGTGCTGGCAGGCTGGGGGGTGAGCCTTGTGCTTCCCCTTTCAGGCCTCTGGCTTTGGAGCGATGGGTCGATGTCTCAGGACCGCATGATGCACAGTTTCGGTTCCCCCCATTCTCCTTGAGCACAGCAATTCCCTCCCCCCACAGTTTATGGCCAGCTGGCATCTAATAAAGGGAGGCTGGAGCTCAAGATGGCAGTTCTGACAAGGGGTTGGGCTGGGACTGGGGAGTCCAGGATCCGTGGTTACTCAGTGTCAGGCCTTCCTCCCTTCAAAACTTAAGAAAGAAAACCCCCAACTCCACTGATTTAGAGAAGAGGTACTTTTACTAAGTTTGAAGTGATATCAGCGAAAGCAAGGCCAGATCTGATTCCAAACGCAGGAAAGTTACAGATTGAAAGTCACTCCAAATCTTTCGTCCCAGGGTCCAGCACTGAGAGTCCAATCAACGTCCAGTATGATGGTATGGGAAAGCTCCTCTTCATATATTTCTCCCACCTGGAGTCTCAAGACGGTTGGCTTTAACGGAGTGCAAACAACTCCACTCAGTAATGCCATAATTCATGGGTGCAAACCTCCTTTTCAGTTCCCATGGGACTATACCTGCTCACTTCCCCAGCCCAATACCCGAGCCCTCCCTCCCCGTTACTATGGCAGCCGATAGCAAGTGTGTGGAAGAAACACCAGTGGCTGGAGATCCGGCTGACCCTCGGCCACAGAAACCTCCCAAGGACTCTGGATGAGCCCATCCGCCTCACACAGGCCGTTGCATGGAGGGAGTTAGGAAGGGAGAGAGCTGCCTCATAATGCCCTTTGCTATGTGGGTTTGCAATGGTTTTACTAACCGTATTGGCTTTAATTTCAAAGGATGTGATTGAAACACGTTTATCTCTAATTGCCTAGTATTTCTCCAAAGGTGATGACTCCCTTGTTGCTTCGTGTTCCCATTCCAGAGTAATTGCATCAGAACCACTCAAATCCCAGGGAAGGAAAAGGACCGAGTGCCCCAGTTTGAGGGTGTAGGTTGTTTCCCTTAAAATGCAGGTGGCCAGAAGGAATGCTGATCTTCTGGGAGGGAAACAGAATTAGAATTAACACAGTCGTGGAGGCAGAGGCCTTCATTAAGAAACATAGTGCCCTCCTAGAGGACGGAAATATAAGAAGTGGTGAAAAAGGCGACAATACACAAGACATGAAGGAGGGAGGGGCTGCAGCTCCGCCTGGGGACAGGGGGGAGGGAACAATAACGGAAAGACACAAAAATAAATATATCTGGAATATCATTGTAATTGTTGATGTATTTAGAAAGTGGCAAAAGAGATGATTGAACACATGGTTGATACAATGTATAATAAGATGCTGTTTCTGCTTATCTTTTATCTATTGTTTTTTCCTTTCTGTAAAAGTTGTGAGAATTGGAGAGATTCCTACCTCTAGCACGATGGAGTTGCCAAATATTTTTGTATATCCACCTACCCTTTTCCCATAAATTTTAAAAATCAATAAAATTCTTTAAATAACAAAGTGCAGGTGGCAGCCAGGAGCAGCAGTGCCTGGTCTGTGTTCCCCCTCCTCCTTTTTGGCATGGTCCCATTGCAGCCCCAGTGTTTCACCTGTTTTAGTTTAAAGTGGTTTTAATATTTAATATTGAGAAATACAGTTCCTTTATTTTAGTAGGGCTCCTAAAGGAATCTTAGCAAGGACCTTCATGGCTCACCCACTGGCTGGGCCTTAAGAGGAGGAGAGAGTTAAAGGAAACCATTTACCCCAGAGGAGCTTTTTCAGGAGGCAACTGGGCTTTCTGGTTTTTCTTTGAAGACGTTTTCACTTCTCATCCAAGAAGCTTCTTCAGGTCTGACTGGATGGAGGGGAAGGGAAGGATTTATACTTGAAAAAGCACTTTGGGGATAACCATGACCTGGATGACTGAGAATCTGCATAGACATTTAGCAAATCATTTACCGCATATTCCGCGAGTGAGCCAGGCAGGCAGGCAATGGGGCTCTTAAGAGGAGAAAATGGTAAGCAGCATGGGCTGGAAGTGGAAGAAAGAAAACGGCTACCTTGCGGGAGGGGTGGCTAGTAAATGGAGAGGAAGGGAACGGGTATGAACCAAGGACTTCTGCTCTTGAGGAATTGACACACCACGTGTGCTTGGGAAGGGAAGACGTAGATTGGAACACTTGCAGGAATTGGGTATGTCTAGTCTAACAAAGAGGACTAAGGGGGACACATCTGAGGGGTTGCCACAAAGAAGAACATAGGATGATATATTTGGAAAGGATTTCACGGGTCTTCTAGTCCCACCCCCTGCTTGAGCAGGAGACCCTACACCACGCCAGACAAGCGATTGTCCAGTCACCTCCAGTGGGGCAGCACCCACAACTTCTGAATTATTATCCTCACTGTCAGGAAGTTCCTCCTTAGTTCCAGGCTGCTTCTCTCCTTGATTAGTTTCCATCCATTGTTTCTTCTCCTGCCTTTTGATGCTTTGGAAAATAGTTTGACCCCCTCATCTTTGTAGGAACCCCACAAATATAAGAAACAGGGTCAACCTATTCTCCAAAGCACCTGAGGGCAGAATAATAAGCAATGGATGGAAACTAGTCAGGGAGAAATCCAGCCTGTAATTTCCTGATAGAACAATTAGTCAATGCCACTAGAAGCCTCTAGAAGCTGTGGGTGCTCCCGTCACTGGAGGTTTCCGAGAACAGAATAGTAGAAAAGACATTTGTCTGAAATGGCATAAGTGTCCTGCCTGAGCAGGGGCTTAGACTAGAAGATCTCTCTTATCCCCAGGGTTAGCCTGAAAGATTTCGAGCAGAAGCCAAACCCCAAATTCCAGCTCTTTGTAGCAGTTGCAAGAAAGAATCCAGGCACTTTTTGTGCCATCTTAGCCTCCAGGAGATTTACCGTGGCACAGAGAGTTTCATGGAAACTCTTCCAGGGCATCTGGTGTTTGCTCCCTTTCCCAGGTGCCACAATCCCCTTGATGTTGCTGTTACCACAACAGATTAACAAAACTACTTTTGGAAATGATTCCCGAGTGAGGATGAACAGGACTAACACAACAGCTGTGTGGTGTTTTTCAATATCCAGGGGAATTTTTGGAAGGGGGGGTTGATTTTGTGTCCTCAGGCAGAGTTTGAAAGGATCATCCAGGACTTCCCAGGAGACCAAGAGGAAGGAAAGGAAGGAGGAGCATATCAGCAGCCAGAGATCGCAATTACCCAATCAGAATAGAGCTGGAAGAGACCTTGGAGGTCTTCTAGTCCAACCCCCTGCTCAACCAGGAGCAATCCTGTACAATTTCAGACAAGTGGCTGTCCGGTCTCTTCTTGAAAGCCTCCAGGGATGGAGCACCCACAACCTCTGGAGGCAAGCAGTTCCACTGGTTAATTGTCTTCACTATTAGGAAGTTTCTCCTTCATTCCAGGTTACTTCTCTCCTTGGTTAGTTTCCATCCATTGTTTCTTGTCCTGCTTTGGAGAACAGGCTGACTCTCTCTTCTCTGTGGCAGTCCCTCAAATACTAGAAGACTGCTATCAGGTACCGTCCCCCCTCCCCTTAATCCTTTTCTCTAGACTGCCCATTCCCAATTCTTGCAACTGTTTTCCCTATGTTTTAATCTCCAGGCCTTTAAAACCATCTTAGTTGCTCTTCTTTGCACTTCTTCCAAAATGCCAACATCTTTATGATGACCAAAGTTGGATGCAGGATTCCAGGCGTGGAATCCTTACTAAGGTTTTATAAAACAGTACCAATATTTCCCGTGATTTTGGTTCTATCCCTCTGTTTAGACAACTAAGGATTGTGTTAGCCGCCTGGGCTACTGCTGCAGACTGCTGGCTCATTTCCCCACGGATATCCTAGTAGTCCAACACCACACACACACACACACACACACACACACACACCCCGCTCAAGCAGGAGGTCCTTTGCCTTCAATGCCTCCAGAGTTGGAGCACCCACAACACTTGATGGCAACTCCTGTTCCACTGGTTAATTGTTGTCCTCCCTGTTAGGAGGTTTCTCCTTAATTCCAGGTTGCTTCCCTCCTTGATTACCTCTGGATATGGAGGCTGGGGGGGAGGGGGAGGGGAAGGGCTGGACCCCAGCTGTCAAGGATGGCCTTTCTCCCTAGAGACCGTCTCTTGAAGGCCTTTGACATCCCCCACCCACAGCATCCTACCGTGGTGGCCCCACCTGCTGAGGAGCAGCAGCTGCTCTGAAGGTGTCGTGTCCGAGACACACCTGCCCACAGGTAACCCTCATCCATGCGGAGGGCTCCAGGAGCTTTTCCCGAGGCTGCTGAACAAGCCCGGCTGAGTCACCCTGGAGGCGGTGCACTCCTGCAACCTCTGAAGGATTCCCTAACCCATGGTGCTGTGCCAGGCAATGTGTCTGTCCAGGAGCAGCTTCCACTCTGCAAAGTGATGTCTTTCACCGGGGGAGGGGTAAAACCCTGGGACCCCGTGGGTCAAGGCCGTGTGCCAAGGGTGTGAGGGAAGGAGGGACGGGAGCCATTAACCTGAAGCCGGATGACTGCTGGGTGGCCGGGGAGCCCCCCAAGGCTACGTTTCTGCTTCTGGGGTTCAGCCATCCCCCCCGCCCCCCATGAGCTCTGCCTTCTGGCTGGATCCGCCCAGGCCACCCTGATTGCCCACCCGCTTTTGCTCTGGGTCCAACCTTGGCAACTTCAACTCCCAGAATTCCCCAGCCAGCGTGACTGGTGCCAAGGTTGGGCAGGCAGCCCCCTTGCCCAGGGCCATAGGACTTCGGAGTGAGCCTTCTTCTCAGAGGGCACCCCCCCATTTTCTTTGATGAAGCCCCGTTTCTTTTGTGCCCCATTGACTCTGTACCCCTTTAGAGTGGAATAACAGAGTTGGAAGGGACCCTGGAGGCCTTCTAGTCTAACCCCCCCCCCCCCGCTCAAGCAGGAGACCCTATACCCTTCCGGACACATGGCTGCCCAGCCTCTTCTTGAAAACCTCCCGTGATGGAGCCCCAAAACGTCTGGAGGCAAGGAGTTCCAGTGAGTGATTCTTCTCACATTCAGGACCCTTCTGTTTTGTGGCAGCCCCTCAGATATTGGAAGACTGCTATCATGTCACCCCTAGTCCTTCTCTTGGTTAGACCAGACCTACCTAGTTCCCTTAACCAGTCATCATACAGTTTAACTTAATCATCTTTGTTGCTCTTCTCGGCACTCTTTCTAAAGTCTCCGCATCTTTTTTTTTACTGTTTGAAAACTCTTTTCTTGATTCATTTCGTAGGGGGATGGTAATTAGAGAACGAAAAATATCAAGAGCTTCTAGCTTTCTATCACACAAAAACCAGCTGCTTGAGACTAATAAGCCTCAAAGATGCATTTGACAATTCCTGCAACTCAGAACAGCTTGGTTTGCACAAAGGAGACACTTATCTTGATTTAATCCTCGTGTCTTAACCTGGTTTAGCTGGGTTTGCAAAGTGCACGTTTACATGGATTTAATTCATGCATCAAAGGTAAAGGTTCCGCTCGCACATCTGTGCTAGTCGTTCCTGACTCTAGGGGGCGCTGCTCATCTCCCTTTCAAAGCCGAAGAGCCAGCGCTGTCCAAAGACATCTCCGTGGTCATGTGGCCACCATGACTCAATGCCGAAGGCGCACGGAACGCTGTTCCCTTCCCACCAAAGGTGGCTCCTATTTTTCTACTTGCATTTTTACGTGCTTTCGAACTGCTAGGTTGGCAGAAGCTGGGACAAGTAACAGGAGCTCACTCCATTATGCGGCGCTAGGGATTTGAACCGCCTAACTGCCAATCTTTTCTGATTGACAAGCTCAGCGTCTTAGCCACTGAGCCACCTCGTCCGTTAATTCATGTATTAAGCTGCTTTAACTAGATCTGCACAAAGGACACACTTTTGTTGGTTTAACTCTCATTTCTAAAGCTGGTTTAAGAGAAACTGCATCTCTGCTCACTTACCCTCTAACCCTCACCTCCCCCCCCCCAGTGCCCTCCCTGCAGACTCTCTGCCGCTCGGCCATCCAGAAGCACATCAGCCACCGCCTGGCCATCGATGGGCTGAACCTGCCTCCGCTGCTGAAGAACCTCTGCAAGTACGAATGAAGCACCTGGCCCAGCACACCTGCCTTACCTGCCCAACGGGCCTTTCCAGACAGGGCCGGTTCTACAAGTGACTGGGAAGAAGCAGCCGATTCTGCGGGTGTCAAGCAATGGGAAGCCTCCGTTGGGGCGCTCCCAAATGCACCTGGGGAACCTTCCATGCCCCAGGAGCAGCCCAGGAGGTGCCAGGAGGGCAGTGCTCCATTGTGGTCAGGATGAGAATCTCCTGCACATAAATCTGAAGACAATCCGGGGCAGCTACGGGAGCTCAATAAAAGCCGTCTCAAGGAAGGGCTCTTTGTTCTGGTTGGGAGGATATTTCTATTCCAGGCTTTGGTACCCCAGTTTCTCTAACTCACCAGGGAAGACCCTGGCTGGGCTCACCCCGACAGGCCGGGACCAGGTGTGGCAGAGACCAGGTGCTCTCTCTTAGCCACATGTTTTATTCAGTGCTGGACAAAGGTGGGATCCCCCATAAGGCTGGGAGAACCCCAAATGCAATTTTAAGCAAGCATATATGAAATGAACAAAATGTTAAAAGGTTATGATATTTATGTAGTTACTTAACCAAGCACATCTACATTATATTAAAGTAATCAAAGTATTTTTACAATCCCCGAGGCACATCACAACTTTTGAGCACCCCTAATGCTTGGAAATTGAAAGCTGAAAAACTTGACACGTCCTAAATAGGTTTCTTGATTACATAAGAGGAGCGCTGCTTTTAGACATTACAAAAATACTTCTACACACATGTTATGGTTATGCTCACATGTTCAGCTAGAAGTTTGTAATTCCCATATCAAGGTGTCCACAACTCTGAACACCTGCTAAGGCCTGAATTTTATTGCTATCGCTTCTACCTGTGTATCTTTAGGCCAATCATGAGAATTACCAAATCCTGATCAACATCACCTCTTGAGCAAGGTTTGGGTTGGGGGAGGGGGCAGAGGTCCCAGTCACTTCAGGCCACCTGACCACCAGAGCAGAGACCCACCGGTGGCCACTCAGTGGCCCTGTGTGACATAAGGCCCACACCCTGTGATGCTGGTTCTAGAATGGGGGGGCGCTGGGGGGGGCAGAGGACAGCACTGGCACTGCAGCGCTGACCAGGTTGCAACGTAGATGATGGCCTTTTGTGGGGGCCTGGAAAAAGCTTCCTCTGCCTCCTTTGCACCCTCCCACCAAGGTATTACACACACACCCCTGAAATAGTTTGAATGCGGCTTGGCAGCCATGCCGGAAGGGTCTAGAAATGGGGATCCCCAGCCGAGCGTGGGGCGCTGCAGAGAGACAGGCCCAGCCACTTCCAGTTGCATGATCAGGACCATAGAGCCAAATCACACAGACGACCGGGCTGGTTTGAGGGCGTTGAGCCCCCTGTGCCAGGCTGGGCTCTCCAGGGGGTTTTTGACCTCTGACTGGAACCAAAGGGGAGACTTCTTTCCAAGCCTCTCTAGCCAGGCAGATTAAGAAGGGGGGAGCAGAAGAAGCAGCCGCCCACCCACCATTCCCCTTCCATGACAACCACAGCTTTATGAGGGGGGGGGTTACTGTTCTCTTTCCCGAATCCTTATCAGCCTGGGGAGCCCCCTTCGCAGACCCAGAGAAACTGGGGAGGGTTAGAAGAGAGCTCTCTCTCTCTCTCTCTGTGTTGGGGAATTGGCAGGCCACATATATCTAAAAGATGGACTGGTGAGGAGGAGGAGGAGGAGGAGGACCAGGGGGTCAAAATGAAAATAAAGGAGAATGAATTTTAAAAGACATTTGACAGCGGTGGGAGAGACTAATCCTGCCTAAAATAGGGGTGGATTCAGGAGGGGCCAGTTGACTAGGTATGGGGGATCGATTACATGGTCTCTAAGGTCCCTTCCCCATATGTTCCATTCCCCAGAGAAAACAGCTGTTCTCCAATTGCCCAGGATCTGGCTTCCAAGGCAGCTGGGGAGCAGAATCTGCTCAGATGCCTCCCATAACAGCCCTCAGTGTTCCTTCTAGGCAGAAATATCCCTTCTGGGGCCCAGCTGTGCAGGCTATGCCCCTCCAACGTCACCCGGGAGAGGGGCATTCTGTCCACACTCCGCTCGGCTGCTCTTCCTGGATTCACAGGCTGGGGAGTAGTTGCTGTTTCAATGGGGCACCCCACGCCGAGCCTCTCGCGCTCTTTGCCAGCTCCCGAGGTGGGCAACTCTTTGGGTGCAAATGACAGAAGGCCCCTGGTGCCTCCTGGCCCCTCCCTCTGGGGAAGGGGTCTGAGCAAGAGAGGTCGCAGGCAGCGGAAACTCTGCTTGTGCCCTGAAGTGCCCAGGAGTCCCCCCCTTCTGGCCTGACCTGCTGAAAGGGGGGGGGGGTGTTATCCTTCAGCTGCCTGCACCCCCTTCGGTTGGTTGCATCCTCCTGGCAGGGAAGGAGCCAAAAACAGGGCAGGGTCTCAAATGGGCATGTTGTCCTCTGAACAGGAGAACCGACGGCCGGTGGCAGCAGCAGCAGCAGCAGCAGCAGCGAGTCCAGAGAGGCCCCACGGAGTCGGCTGAGCTCCTTTGCCCGGGTGCCCCACGAGGCCTCTCCTTCGGCTGGCATCCCCTGCTGCCCCATGGGGCTCCTGCGAAGGAAACTGCAGGCCAAGCAGACTCCTCCTCTGCAGGGCGGAGCCACGCAGCTTCCCATGGGGCCCAGCCTCGCCCAGTCATGCCCGGCCCTGGGGGCCCTCCAGCAGGGGAGCGCCGACCCTTGGGATCCGTCGCGAGGTTCCTGCTGCAGGCGCTCCCTCCAGAACGTGGCCCAGGAGTTCCCGCTGGAGCACCCGGCCGACCGGTGGCTCTACCTCCCCTCGGGGCCCCCGCAGCCCCAGCAGCCCCCACAGCAGCAGCAGCAGCCCCCGAGCTCCGGCGGGGACTTTGCCCTGGCCCAGTGGGGCTTCCTGCCCAGCGGGGGGGTCTTGGTGATGTCGGCCAAGCTGAACAGAGAGAGGGATGCCCAGCCCAGACTGCCCTGGCCCCCCAACATCTGCATCCTGACCCTGGCCATGATGATCGCGGGCATCCCCACCGTGCCCGTGCCTGGGGTGCGTGAGGAAGACATGATCCATGCTGCCCAGTGCTTCATGGCAGAGAACATGGAGCCCGGCGAGGGCCCTGGGGAAGGGGCCCCGAGGAGGCAGTGGGAGGCCTTCCAGCGCCTCGGCTCCTCCTTCAAGAGGGACCGGCAGCGCAGGCGAGCGACCCACCGGAGTCTCCTGCCCCTGTTCCTGGCCCAGCTGGAGAAGTAGCATCCGGGGTCTCCCTCGGGGGGCTGAGAAGCCGACATAAAGGAATGGAAAAACTGGACCTTTGCTGCCCTTCGTGTGCCTGACCCTGAGCCTCAATTCGGCTGCTCACGCCGGCCCTTCCCAGCTGGCTTGGCCTGACCTCCCTGCAGCCGTTCCTGCCCCTGCTTGTCCTTCGTGGCAAGCCCGCTGCCCATGCAGGGCTGCTGGGAACCCCCCCCCCCTGTCTTCTGACAGGCGTCAGGAATAATCAGCAGGCACGGACTAGTCAGGGAGGCTCTTATCAAGGGCTCCTCAGAGCATGGAAGGCCCCACTTGTGGAGGGGGCGTGAGCAGTTGGGGAAGGCCGGAGACCTTCCCTGCCCAGCTGGAGGTGCTCTGATCCAAAGACGAGGGGGGAGCCTCCTGTCCCGAGGCCCCAGACTGTCCTTGACGACCGGCGGCTGCTCCCCCTTCTCCCCACCAGGGACAGACTGATGGCCTCCCGTGGAATCCCATGACTTTCTCCAAAGAAGCCCATCTCTGCGAGGGCCCCCCACCTGAACCTAAGGCCCAGTCCATCCGTCAGCCAGCCCAGCCACGGGTGAAACTCTCGGGGGCTGCCGTGGCTCAGAAAACCCACTAAAATAGTCCTCCTCCACTCTGGGATCAGAATTTACATCACTAAGAAAAGTGGCCTGAAAAGTAAACCATGCCTGATTTTATGAGCCTTCTTGCCATGATAAGTGAATGGGTGCAGTCGTTAAGTGAACCAGTGGTTGTTAAGCGAATCTGGCCTCCCCATTGCTTGTCATAAGCCGGCTGGGAAGGTCACGTGACTGCAGGATGCTTCAGCTGTCCTACCTCCCTGCCAGTTGCCAGCCCCCCCCCCCCCCAAAGATTGAAGACTGGTCCATGGGGATGCTGTCATAACAGTCACAAGTGTGAGGACAGACCATAAGTAACTTTTTTCAGTGCCATTGTAACTTTGAACAGTCACTAAGCAAATGGGTGTGTCATCAGGATCAGCATTCTCCCCCCCCCGCTGAAAGACCCCCCCCCTTGTCCTTTGGGCCACTCCTCCCGGCTGCAGATCCTTTCCTTCTGACCCAAAGGTGCTTTTTTTTTTCAAGAGGCAACTGGACTTTCTGGTTTTTCTTTGAAGACGTCTTGCTTCTCATCCAAGAAGCTTCTTCCGCTCTGAGCGGATGGGGGAAAGGGGAGGATTTACACTCCTGGCAGACAGTTGCATATAAATCCTCCCGTCCTCCACCATCCAAAGCACCTTTGGGACAAGCATGGCCTGGATAAGGGAGAAGCTCCAGAGACCTTTCCTTCTGACTTCAGCCCAGCTCAGGTGTGTCTGCCCAGCAGCCGGAAGTCTGGTTGAAACGGCAGGTGGAAGCAGAATAAGAGAGTTGGAAGGGACCTCGGAGGTCTTCCAGCCCTACTTCCCCCTCCTCAAATAAGAAACTCTATTATATTATTTCAGACCAATGGCTGTGCCATCTTCTTAAAAACCAGGACCTGCCAACTTCTGAAGGCAACCCCTCCCCCCTGATTCATTGTTCTGTCCGGGCGCTTCTCCCCTTGATGAGTTTCCATCCTTCCATGCTTCTTGCCCTGCCTTCGGGTGCTTTGGAGACTAGCTTGACTCCCTCTTCTTTGGGGCAGCCCCTCAGATACTGGAAGGCTGCTGTCAGGTCCCCCCCCCCCCCCTTGTCCTTCTTGTCTTTAGACTGGCTAAGCCCAATTCCTGCAGCCGTTCTTCGCGTGTGTTAGTCTTGGGGCCTTTAATCATCTTGGTGATCCTCAACATTCATTTAGTAAATGTTCAAAGTTACAACAGCACCGAAATAAGTGACTTATGACCGTTTTTCACACTTACAACCATTGCACCATCCCTGGGAGTCACGTGATCAAAATTGGGACGCTGGTCAACTGGCTCATTTTAGGAAGGTTTCGAGGGTCATGTGATCCCTTTTTGTGACTCCTGACAAGTGAAGACAATGGGGAAGCCAGATTCGCTTAACAACCGTGTGACTCACTTAACAACTGCAGAAATTCAATGTAACTGTGGCACAAAAGATTGTAAAATTCACTTAACAAATGTTTCACTCAGCAACAAAAATTATGGCCTCGGTTGTGGTCGTAAGTGCTGGCTGCCTCGCAGTGAGCCTGGGGAGGAGGGAGGGGCATCAGACGGGTTTCACAAAAACACCCCTTGCGTTTTTCTCCAGTCCCCGGGGAGGGTGTGGGGGGGGGGGCACACCTGGCATTCCTCCAGGTGCCCAGAACCAGCTTTTCCCTGTGGGAAGCCAGGGAGACCCAGGAGATCGCCACCCCAGCAGCGAGTCTCCCCGGGATGCTCGGAGCAGCCGCCCATCTGGGCCCCCATGCCCCCCAGGGCTGAGTCCGGGCCTGCAGGAAGCAACAGCGTCCCCCCCACGTCCTCACCTGAGTCCTCCCCCCCCTTAGACGGGCAAACTTCAGCAGGCGGGATTGGCGGGCGGCGCTGGTCGCCTGGGGGACGGGAGGGCGTGGGGGGGGGGGCTGAGCTTCGCGCGACCCTCTGCATCGGCCGCGTGTTCGGACCGGGGCTCCGCGGGGCGCCGGGACGGCTGGGAGAATTCGGGCCGAGAGACGCGTCGGCCTTGGACCGCTCCCCCCTCCTCCCGGTCCCTGCGCCAAGGCTTGGCCGGGTCCCCGAAGGGCGTCCGGCGCAGCTGCTGCCTCGCCCACCGCTGGCCAGGAGAGGCGGCGGGGCTGCGCGATCCTCCGCTTGTTATGGAGCGAATGAAGAGAAAGACAAATCGGGCCAGGAAGCAGGACCGCCAACACCGGGCAGCATCTGCGGGACAGAGCCGCGTGGGGAAGGGGCGCGGCTGGCCGGCCGGCCCGGCACCCGCCGCTCCAGGCGAGCCGTCGGGAAAGGGAGGGACGGGATTTGGGGGGCATCGTCCCCTTCGTGGGGAGAAGAGCCGGGACTTCAGGCAGCTGCCCATCTCCTACCCTACAAACTCTAGAGTTACAGTTTGACAGACTAGGAAGGGACCTTATAGGTCATCTAGTCCAACCCCCCACTCCAGGACCTCAGTCGCGAAAAGCCCCCTTTCCCAGCTTTTGAAGACCACGAAGACGCCATTGCAGGCTGAGTCCCCGGCCGAGAACTCGCCTGCTTGCCCCCCCAAACCGAATAAACTCCGCTCCGGGGGATCTTCTGGCCCAAGACACGATCCGGGCACCGGGTCCCGAAGGGCGCTGCACCCGAAGCGTCCGTCCGTTCAGAGCCCTCTCGAGGCCGGCCGGTTGCCCGTCCCGCCTAAAAACCTCTCCATGAAAAGCGGGGAAAAGAAAAGGGCCGAGCGCCTGGGCCGGGGCAGCCCTGCCGGTTTCTCTGGCTGCCGAACAGGGCAAAGGAGAAGGCTCTGCAGGGGAGTCCCAACCGAGCCTGGTTCAGGAGCCAGCTGGGTCCCCTGCGGGCGCCGTTTCCCCAGGAGGAGACAAACTTTGGCCCAAGAAAGATGCTCCCCAGCTTAAAAACAATTGGGGAACCGGGAGGTGATGAGACAGGGAGCTGCCCGCAGTTTGTTGTAAAATGGGCAGCTATAACAATGTTTTAAATAAATGAGCAAAGGCTTCTTGTAAGGGGCCAAACCAGAGTTTAGCTGACTGCAGCCGGCTGACAGAGCTCAGCCACAGCCAGGCAAGAAGCTCTTCTGCAGAGTTCCATAGAAGGCGGCCCAGACCAGCCCTGTTGTTCTGCTGAGGTGCCACCAGGGGCAGCGCTGAGCCAAGCTTCATCAGGGCCAAGATGCTAAACGGATTCATAGGTGAATACACAGGAAGTCCTCCACTTATAACAGTCCATTTAGTGACCGTTCAGTTACAACAGCACTGTAAAAAGTGACTTATGACCGTTTTTCACATGACGGTTGTAGTATCCCCCATGGCCACGTGATCAAGATTCAGATGCTTGGCAACTGACTCATATTTAAGACCGTTGTAGTGCAAGGCCCCATGGCCACGTGCAAAATTCACTTAACAAATGTTTGACTTAGCAACAAAAATTTGGGGGTCAATTGTGGCTGTAGACCGAGGACCACCGGTATAATCTTTGGTTTGTAGACTAGGAAATCCCCAAACCACCCCATTCCTGCCAGAAAACAATGTATCTGGCTGTGAAGTCCTCAAGAGCTAAGCGTGACTCAGAGCAGACTCTTTTTATTTAATAATAACAATAGTAGTAGTAGTAGTAGTAACAATAATAATGGTAATAATAACAGAATAACAGAGTTGGAAGGGACCTTAGTCCTACTCCCCCCCCCCCAAAGCAGGAGGCCCTACACCATTTCTGACAGATGGCAGTCCAGTCTCTTCTTGAAAGCCTCCAGTGATGAAGCTCCCACAACCTCTGAAGGCAACTCCTGTTCCATGGGTTGATTGTTCTGTCAGGAAATTCCTCCTTATTTCCAGGGTGAATCTCTCCTTGGTCAGTTTCCACCCATTGTTCCTTGTTTGGACTAAGTGACCTACAGGGTCCCTTCCAACTCTGTTATTGTTACCCAGTCTGGGGTTGGAAGTCTAGGCAAACGAGGATTGCCTCTCACCATTACACCTGTTCAGGGGGAGGGAACTGGTGCTGCCACCTCTTCAGAAAGCTGATAATCCTCTCAAGACAGCTGCCAAGGGCCAGGCTACCTCCCTTGCTGGCAGGCTGGAAAGAATATGTGAAATCACAGCAGCTGGGACTCACCCTAATGGGGGAAACACACCGCCTGAACAGGACAATGAGCGTGAGCAAGATCGTATTAAGATTATTATGGGACGCTATGAAATGTTACATATTAAAGTTGCTGAGCATGCATGTTGCATCAAAGATGTGTCAAGTGATACTAACCAATGAAAAGTTATTCCAAACACCAGATGTTTGAACTGTATATAAAGTGATTCTCTACCTCGCTCTCATCTTTGAGTATTGTGTACATGGATAAGGAAGTTTTGATTCAGTGGCCCCCAGCCTTTTTGATTCGGTGGAAGGGCTTTTTTTTTTCCTGGGGGTGCACTGCCCAGAGCCCACACGTGTGCAGAAGAGGCTTCGCTTGCTTGTGCAGCCCAGTTCCTGGCAGGACATGGACCAGTGCCGATCCACAGCCTGGAGGTCAGGACTCCTATGTTAATCTACCTTTCCAGTAGGGTTCTATTTGTGGAAGGCATATTAGGCTAATGGATCTTACTGGCATTTATGGTTAACAGCCAGCTAACATTGTGCTCTCCAAATCATCTCTTTGGCTACTGCAACCTGGAAGCCCAAACTCCCCAAGGAATCTTGTTCTCCAAACACATCATGGAATGTGGTAGATTATCCAGGTAGATTGGAAGAAGGTGGCAAGAGGGAGGCCAGCTTAAGAGCCTTTCCCCTGCAGAAAGCAACACAGGCCTGACCCCGGAGAATCCTTGAAGCCTTATTTGACAATTCCCAGGGGAATGCAGTCACTCCAGTGAAATTCTTGCAACATAGGTGACTTAACAATAAAGCTGCCCTTGAGACTATTCACAAGTGGTTCTGCTTGCTTGCTTGCGCCTGACACTGAGCAAGATTTGAAGGCGGTGCTGCTGTAAGCTTCTGGCACCTGCATCCAGCAAAGCCTCAGGCCAAAACTCTGCTTAAGACAAGCAAATAAGGAGAAAAGCTGGGAAATGATGTCTGAACCAAGCGCAGTGGACCAGATTTGACAAACGCTTGTCACGCTTCTTCCCAGAACTGAAGATCCCACGTTGCTTTCTATACACTGCAAACCTCAGTGCTATCACATCCTGCCTTATTAAGGTGATGCGTATTGAATAGAGAGGTACTGCGAAATGTAATTTCTCTCCTATGCAGGTCAGGTCACGTTGCCTCCTCCGGCTTGTCAGACTTCCTAAACTGTATGTACTGCTGGGGGCAGAGGAAGAATACACTTTTATTGCTCAGAAGCTAAAGAGGAACCCGGGAGCCCCCTGGCATTCTGGGGATTGAGAGTCTTACACTGACATCCATCCTAGCTTGGTAACGAAATGTTCAGAAAACCACCCCACAAGCTCCCAGAACAAACCTTCCCCCTCGATAAGAACCTTCCCAGCGACCTTCCCCCCTCCCGCAGGTCACAGTCCAAATGTTAACCATTGTCTCAAGGGGAGGGGGGGGGAGGGGGGCTCTTTTTTCTCTCCTCCTTTCTGCAGAAGCGGATTGTGCACCCGAGAGCCTGTCGCTCCCAGCCCCCCTGGGTGCCTGGGGAAAAGGGAGACGGAGAAAAAGAAAAGAGGGAGAAAGAAAGGGAAAGAAAACGAGGAAAAGAAAGAGAAGAAAAAAGGGGAAAGAAAAACAAGGGAAGGAGGGAAAGAAAATAACAGCTTCTCTCGCGAGAGCCAAACTCTTGGAAGGAGTTTGGACGAACTTGCTCCTCTGGCCGGAAGCGGAAGTGCGGGAGCCGACCGAGGGGAGAGCGCTTCCGCACCGGCTCGGCCACGTGACCGTCCAAGATGGCGTCCTCCAGGGGAAAAGCCGGCGAGGCGCCCGAGGGCGAGCAGAGGCCGGAGACGGCGGGGGACCTGCGCAGCGTCCTGCTGACCAGCGTCCTGCAGCTGGAGCCTCTGGACGTCGACCTCTTCCGGTCAGCGGGGCCGGAGCCGCCAGGGCCTCCCGCCGAAGTGGCTGGGACGGAGCTCCTCCACCCTGGCCGCTTGAAGGGGGGGCTGGCTGGGGCTTTTGGGAAGCTGAACTCCACCCCTCTTCAAGCGGCCAGGGTCGAGAAACGCTGGGCTGGGAGGAGGCGGAGGCTGGACCTGTTGAATGTCTATGGAAATTCCCCATCACCCAGGCCCTCCTTGTCCCAAAGGTGCTTTTTCAAGAGGCAACTGCACTTTCCTTAAAGTTTCCTTAGAAAGTCCAGTGAAAAAGCAACTTTGGGGCTCGACCTGTTGAGTTTCTGCCCGCCTGCAGCCGTGGAAGTCACCTTGCCGAGAGGCTTCCCTGTTTAGTGTTGGAGGTGGCCGCTTTGTGCCTGCCTCGGGAACCAACAGTGAGGTGGCTGCCTCATCCACAAAGGGCAAGCAGCCGGTCTGGTCCCGGGCTCTGAAGGTTGCCACGGAGGCCCTGCCCCAATGGAGGGCTGAACTTTGGGGTTCAGCCTTTGCACCGGAGAGGAGAGCTTGGGGGCAACTACTTGCCTTCCTGGCCTGCATCACCCCCAAAGCTTCCCCCAAGAGGCAGCCATTGCCATCCATAACTCTCCCCTTTTCTTCTTAGGGGAAGGCACTACTGGGTGCCGGTCACGCAGCGTCTTTTTGGAGGGCAGATAGTGGGCCAGGCGCTGGTGGCAGCAGCAAAGGCCGTGACAGATGATCTGGAAGTCCATTCGCTCCATTGCTACTTTGTGAGGGCAGGTAATTTACACCTTCTGGAGAGGGAGGAGTGGGAGGCCCAGCCAGCGCGCCAATCAGACCTAAAGGAGGGTGCTGTGAGCTGCTCTGCTTATAATTTATTTGGTAAATTTATTTCTCATCTGTCTCGCCCTGGTGGCTCCCTAGGTAGCTTACCATGATGAAAAGGAAGAAAAACAAAAGGAATGTCAACAGAAGTAAAATATCAGAACCATAAAATTAACAGTGATGAAGAAATGCTGATAATAATACTATATGATATTCAAAAAGAAATGAGGCAGATTTTCTTATTGTGAGACCAAGTGGTGGAACACTCTGCCTCCTGAAGCTGCTGCCCTGTTGCCCAAAGTTTTTAAGGAAAGATTGAGCAGCTAGTTTCTGGGATGTAATGGACAGGGGTTTGGATTAGAGTTATTCTCACAGCAATTGGGGTGTCTCCTTGCCTGGGACAACTGGGGGCTCACAGCAGGCTCTTCTGGCTTCCAGGGGACCCCACTGTGCCTGTTTTGTATCAGGTGGAGCGCACCCGTACTGGGAGGAGCTTCTCGGTGCGCTCGGTCAAGGCCATCCAGCACGGGAAGCCCATCTTTATATGCCAGGCTTCCTTCCAACGGGGGCAGCCCAGCCCGATGCAGCACCAGTTCCAAATGCCGGCTGTGCCGCTCCCAGAGGAACTGATGACCCAGGAGCAGCTGATCCAGAGGTACCTGCGGTGAGTGGCTGGGAGAGGGCTTGCTGCAGCGCTGAGCCAACGGCACACCTGGTGCGTGGAGAGAGTCAACCTCAGTGGGAGATGCCCCCAACCGCTCCTTCCTGGAGTGAATGAAGATAATTCTGTGAAATTCCTTGGAGATTCTTGTATCTCTGGCAGCCGGGAGCATATCACGTTCGTGGGTTTGCCCTGGCAGCAGTACAGAATCCGGGGCCTCAGAAGTGCCATTGGTGTGTCGAGCTGAGGCTGCTGCAGCTCAGACTGAGGCACACTCTCCACTCCCCTTTTCTCCGCATTGGCAGAGCCTCCCTGGTTTCTGGCATCTCACGCTGGCATCTGCCTTTTTTCCAAAGGGACCCCAACCTTCTGGAGAGATACCGGCAGGGACTCCGGAGAATGCTGGCCCAGGAGGTTCCGATTGAGATTAAGCCGGTGAACCCACCTGACTTTTTCCACCAGAACTCCCAGGAACCCAAGCAGCTCTTCTGGGTGCGTGCCAAGGGCTACATTGGTAAGACCTGCATCCTGACCCCAGCCTGCTTTCCAAGAGCATCTTTATCATGCCCTGCCCTTGGTCAGCTCCCAGGGGAGGGAAGAGCTGGCTGGAGAAAGCAGAGCCCTCCGTTGGGTAGCCGAAGGTTCTGGGGTGTGTGGAAGCCTTCCTGTCTCCTTCAGAAGGGCTGCCCCTCTGAGCCCCTCTCTTGCCTTCTGCTGGTGGGCCAGTTGGGGCCACCCCTGTAGGCAGGAGGGAACCACCCTGGAAGGACAGCGCCACCTCTTCAGGCCCCCTGGGTTTGTATGAGTGGGGAGTACAAGGGCCGGTTATGGGGCTGGGCTTAGGGACCGCCCCCTTCAAAGCGAATCTTCCCCCCCTTCAAGGCCATTTAGGAGGACTGAGATTGGCTGCCTCATCCTCCACCTCTGCTCTCCCCCCTCCCCCATTCCTTCAGGGTGGCCGTCTGACCAGCATGGGGCTGTTTTGCCCACGTTTTCTATGCTGCAGATGATTTTGTGAAATTTATAGCTTTGGCTGGTTTAATGGTTTTTAATTAACAGGCTCAATTCTGCCCTCGGGATGATTGCAAACACCGCGGGAAATGTATGTCGAAGACCCCTCCTGGGCAGAGGAGGGCTTGGCCTGCTCAGTAGGGCTGCCTTGCCTCTTCCTGTGTAGCCCAACCTACTCTCCCCCCCACTCACCCCACCTGCCCTCCCACCCCCGTTTGCCTTCAGGCGTAGTGTCGGCCTCTCCGTTTCAGGCGAATGCGACATGAAGCTGCACTGCTGCGTGGCTGCGTATATCTCGGACTATGCGTTCCTGCGGACGGCTCTGTTGCCGCACCAGCACCGCACAGTGAAGTTCATGGTCTCGCTCGATCACACCATGTGGTTCCACGCACCCTTCAGAGCCGACCAGTGGATGCTGTACGAGTGCGAGAGCCCCTGGGCCGGTAAGCCCCTCCACCAGCCTGCGAGGTGGGGGTGGGGGGTGGGCAGGCAGGGCAGGAGAGACTCCAGAGCAGCTTCTCCATCCTCCTCCCCCTCCTCCCCTCCACAGGTGGCAGCCGGGGCTTGGTGCAGGGCCGCCTGTGGTGCAGAGATGGTGTGTTGGCGGTCAGCTGTGCCCAGGAAGGAGTAATCCGCCTGCAGGAAGAGCAGCCGGCCTCCAGCAAACTGTAGCCCTGTTTATCTTCCCCCATCGGTTCTTCTCTCCTAAGGGGAGCCCCTCCTCCCTCCTCCCCTCTTGCACTGGCTGAGTCTTCGGTGGGTGACGGTCACTTGCAATGACCCCCGTAACCCCTGGAGGTGGCACTTACAGATGGAAGCACTTCCCTTGGGCAGATTAATTTATTAGAGACTGACTTCTGTTCCCCAGCGGTTAATAAAGGGAGTAAAGTGTCCCACGCAGCTCTGCTTTCTGAAGGGGAGGAAGACGTTCCGGTGCCCCCCCCCCCCGAATCAATGCCGGAGGGGAGATCCGCCCACTGCTCAGGCTGCGGCCAGGAGCCCCCCCTTTGGCAGGGCCTAACGGCCTCCCCCCATCTGGCGAGAAGAGCCTGTAGGGAGCCTCTCAGGAGGGGCCCCCGCCGCCCCTCTGCCAGCCACCCCTGCAGATGCTCTTGTCACCCCAACACGGCCGTTGTCATCGCCTCACTTTCTTGGATGGATTTGGGGGGTTGTGGGTCTGCGTCCCAGAAGCCTCTTCCGAACGGGCCGGCCAGCTTCCTCTGGCTGCTGGGCAAGAAGAGGCGCAGAGCTCACGAGGGTGGGATGGCACTGGCTCTTGCTGCTGGCCTCTGGGACCCCTCCCCCTCTGCTTCTCACCTGGTGCCCCCACTTCCTGGCAGGTCCTCAGGGCAGCGTCTGTTTGAGCAGCAGCTGCTTCAAAGGGGAGGTTGGATCTCGGCCCTCCCCTGATTCCTGCAGGCCACGCAGACGGGTCTCTGCCTGCTGCTTGTCCTTGCCCAGCACCCAGGCCAGGTGGACGTGGGTCTGCAGGAGGGCAGCCAGGAGAGGGTGGCTCTCCTGGCCCTCCAGCTGCTGCAGGGCCTGCTGGCAGGCCTCGTGGGCCTCTCCCCACTGCTCCAGCTCTTGATGGCAGACGGTCAGGCCCGCCAGCGTCAGCAGGAAATGCCCCGAGCGGCAGGCGCCCAGTTTCTCCTGCAGCCGCTGCGAGGCCGTCCAGGCGGCCAAGGCCTGGGGGTAGAGGCCCCTACCGGTCAAGTCCTGCGCCCCCCGCAGGCTGTCCAGGAAGAAGAATTCCAGGAAGGCGGCCGAGCGGCGGATCTCGGGCGAGGCATGCAGGCGGGAGAGAAACTGTTCGAACGCTCGGCTGCGCTTGGCGATGGTCGCAGGGGTGAAGTTGCGCCACAGCTGCTTCCGGGGGAAAGAGACCCCGGCCATGTCTCTGCTGAAGTGGCGGCGCAGGCGTCTGTTCAGCCGCTCAAAGTCAGAGTAGCAGCGGGCGACGGTGGCAGGCGTGTGGTCAAACTGCCCTGCCCAGATCAGGTAGATGGTGTAGAGCTGGGTGGCAAGGGACAAACAGGTGAGGGGGGAGCAAGAAGCAGCTGCCCAGCCCAGCCTGCTCCCCCCCCCCCCCCCCCCCCGCAGCAAAGCCTGTTGACCCCGTCCCACTGGCAGGCCTCCTGCAGAGTGTCCTGGAAGAGAATTACCTCTTCTGAGCCCCCCAATGCAGCAGAAGAAGGAAAGAGACAACAGTCAATGTCAGCTGTCCCCCCCCCCCATTCCCCCTGAAAGGTATGGGGAGCCCCCTTTGGGGAGAAGAGACAGCTGAGACCATGGGGAGCAGGGTGGGCTCTGTCCCTCCAATACCTGGGGGTCCTGCATCTTCCTTTGGGCTGGCCTTCCTTGGGGGGTGGGGGGGCAGGAGCACCCCACTTCATTGCAAACAGAGCCTGAGGGCTCCTTCCACGTCCCCTTCTTTCTCCCCCCCCTCACTCACCACGTGCTTGGAGTTGCGCTCGCTGACCACGCTGGCACTGGTGACCTCGAACAGGAGGCGTTGGGGCACAAAGCTTCCCCGCGATTTCCGCCAGAACTCCTGCAACTGGCGGGTGAGCAGGTGGCTGCCCTGTTGCTCGGCCAGTGGGGAGCCGGACTCTAAAGCAGGGGGGGGGAGGGGAAGGGGGGGGAGAGCAACAGGTGAGTCAAGGCACGGGGGGGGGGGTGGTTGGCCTGTGGAGCCCCTGGGCTGGCAGAGGAGCAAAAGGGGCCCCTACTCCAAGGATCTGGAGGGGAGGAAGCCCTTCCCTCCCCAGTACACGGGGGTGGGGGAGAGGGTCTCATCCAGAACCGAAACTTCCTATCAGTGAGAACAATTGGCCAGTGGAACCGCTTGCCTCCAGAAGTTGTGAGGGCTCCATCACTGGAAGTTTTGAAGAAGGGACTGGAGAACCACTCTGGAATGGTGTAGGGTCTCCTGCTTGGGCAGGGGGCTGGACTAGAAGACCTCCAAGGTCCCCGCCAGCTCTATTTCTACTGAAATCCAGATTCCCTGCCAGGAAGGGAAGCCGCTTGGATCTCCGCTTCCAAACCGGGCACTGGGAATTTTGACCTAAATCCAGGGTGTCCGATTTACGGCCAGGTTGCCCTCCGGTACAAACCTTGGTCATCTGGCCAGGAGCAGCTGGCCAGGGGCGAGTATTGGACCGGCACATTCATCAGCTGCGCTCCCCCTTTCACGCCCTACCTGCCATCTCCGCGGCGTCTCCGGGCAGGTCCAGGTCCAAGAGGGCTCCCCGCTGGCCGCCCCCTTCCTCCTCCTCCTCCTCCTCCTGGCTGCTGAAGCTGAGGGTGCCGCTGAGGCGCGTGGCCAGGCCCTCCGTGTCGTCGTCCAGCTCCGAGCTCTCCGGACAGTCCTCGGCCCCGCCGCAGCCCCCAGCCGGCCCCTCCGCCTCGCCGCCCCCGGCCAGCGCGTGCCGCAGGCGGTGCAGCAGGCGGGAGGCCATCCTGGGGCCCCTCCGCCCCGCAAGGCCGGCCGGCTGCTTGGCGGGCTCCCCGGGCTCCCGCGGGGCTTTGGGGGCGCCGCCCGTCTCCCCGAGGGCCTCCCCGGCCGGCGCCCGCCGCTCACCTGCCGCGCTTCCCGCCGGGGCTGCTCACCTGCCAGGGGCCGCCTTGCTCGCCTCCTCCGCCGTTATCCCGGCCAAGCGCCGCCCCGCCGCCCCGCTCCTCCTCCTCCTGGCGCCCGCGCGGCTCCGGCCACGGCCGCCCGCACGTAGCTGGCGGGCAGGATCAGGGGCCGGGCCTTCCCGGGAAGCGGCCTCTCCCCGCCCGCGACGCCGGAGCGCCCCGGTCCCCGCTTTCCCTCGAATGGAAGAAGCCGCCCCATTCAAGGGGGGAAGGGAGGGGGGCGCCTTCCCCGGCCCGGGGGCCTCTCTGCCCGATCCAGATCGGCTGGGCAACCGCGCGGCTCCTCGGAGACCGGGAGGCCCCCCGAAAAGCCTTAGCGGCTTTATTTTATTTCTTTAATTAATTACGGGTAGTCCTCGACTTACAACGGTTCATTTAGTGACGATCAAAGGTTACAATGGAAAAAGAGATGACAATTTTTTCACACTTGCAACCTTTGTAGCATCTCCCTGTGCTGAAGTGATCCAAATTCAGATGCAACTGATTCATATTTATGACGGTTGCAGAGTCCTGGGTTCACATGATCCCCTTTTGGGACCTTCTGACAAGCAAAGTAAAGGAGGAAGCCCGATTCATTTAACAACCAAGTTACTCGCTTAGCAATTTAAGTGATTTGCTTCACAATTGACAAGAAATGTCATAAAATGGGGCAATACTCACTTAACAACTGCCTCTCTTAGCAGCATAAATTTTGGCCTCAATCTAAGTGATTTATCAGTAGAATTTATTAGCCGCCCATCTTGCCAATTCTTATTTCATCCCTTCATTCTGTCAATCCAATGGATAATCTCACTCAACCCCCCCCCCCCTGCACAAAGTTCACCCGTCTTCAGCTGCCAAAGTAGGGACCATTTATCAAAATGTACATGGCTGCCCAGTTCGCTCTCAGTGACTCCAGGCGGCTTACAAAGAAACCGGACTCGGTTGCAGCCTGACTTCGGGCTCCCACTTGACTTTGGAGAAAGTGCGGAGAAGAGCGACTAAGAGGATTAAAGGCCCGGAGACTAAAACATATATGAAGAACGGTTGCAGAATGGGCAGCCTAGAGAAAAGGACCAGGGGGGACATGATAGCATCTTCCAGTATTTGAGGGGCTGCCCTAGAAAGAAGAGGGAGTCAGTCTATTCTCCAAAGCACCTGAAGGCAGGACGAGAGGCAATGGATGGAAACTAACCAAGGAGAGAAGCAAGCAGGAACTAAGGAGAAATTTCTGACAGTGGGAAGGTTTAATCAGTGGAACAACTTGACTCCAGAAGTTGCCCCAACACAGGAGGTTTTTCAGAAGAGACAGGACAGCCATTTGTCAGAAGTGGCCTAGGGTCTCCTGCTTGAGCCGGGGGATGGACTAGGTCCCCAACCTTTCGGACCTCAGGGACCAGTAAATTCATTATTTTAAATCCTGCGGATCACTAATATGATCTGCCTAGTGACTAGCCGGGTGAGCGTGGCAAGATGGTCAGGTGGCCAACTCAATGTCACTCACGTCGAGGGGCGCCTTGCCAGCCTCTACTCGCCACTCCTCGCCTCTGCCCTCCAGGGCTCCTTAGGGCCCCAACAGGAAGCCGTTGCTGGAGCCAAGCAGTCACCGTGGAAAGAGTTGGCAAAAGAGCTCAGTTCAAATTGGATCTGGCCAAGAAGGAGGCTCAGTAGAAGCACCTCACTGAGGACTAGGAGCATAGGTTTTCCAAGCAGAGGGAAGACCTGCGGGAGTGCAAGGCCAGGTACTGGCGCTTAGAGGTTCAGCGGGCTGAGATGGTCAGCCAGTTCCAGGCCGTGATGCTCTCCCACTGGAACGAGGCCCTCCGGCTCTTTCTCTCCAGCGGCCCTTCCCTCCAGCCTTCGCCCAAAGCCCCCCACCAGGAGGCTGAAGCAGACCCCAAGTCAGAATGTCTGCCCCCCTCTGACCCTCACAAAAAGACCCTGAAGGGGGAGACTCTCTGCAGCAACACAAGCGTCCATTGCACGCATCCGTCCCAGGGGCCGTAGTTGGAGGACCCCGGATTTAGTGCAATATAAAAAAGGCAAATAATTTTTCTGCAGACCACCAAAATTTCTCATGGACCACCAGTTGGTGACCACTAGACTAGAAGACCTCCAAAGTCCCTTCCAACTCTATTCTGATGGTGATTGATTCCCCAGGCCTTCAAAAGTTCTCCCTTTCCCACAGACTGAGGCAAGAGTTCACCGAAAGGCCCCTGAGAGGTGATGGGGAAGAGCAAAATGAGGAGCATGGCCTGGGGAGAAATGGCTAGCTCTGTGGCCTAGTCCAGGGTTGGCCAGTCTTGGCAGCTTTTAGGCTTCTGGACTTCAACTCCCAGAATTCCCCAGCCAGCCATACTATATTGCCTGAAGCTGCATTTGCTTTTTGGCAGTTATATCTTGCTGTTAACGCCTATTGAGTCTATTCCAAGTAACAGAATAACAGAACAGAATAAGAGAGTTGGAAGGGACCTTGCAGGTCTTCTAGTCCAACCCCTTGCTCAAGTAGGAGACCTTGAGGAAGTGGTTGCCAAATCTCTTCTTTAAAATCTCCACTTTTGGAGGGGCATCCACATCGGGTGGCAAGCTGGTTAATTGTTGTAATTAGTGCTGCTACCAAGCCAGGCATCCCCCATCCCATTCCTGTGGGGTTCAGCTTTTCTTTCCCAAGTTAAGCCTGTTTTGTGCTTGTTTCCCTGAAATTCCATTCTGCCCTAGCAGCCCAGTTTCCCAGGCTGTTGGGATCACGTGGAATAATAGTTCTGCCTTCCAGAGAGTGTTGGTGTCATTCCCAATTTTGTGCCCTCTTTACACCCCAATAAGCTTTTCCTTCTTTATCCCAGTTCTTAAGGAAAAATCTGGAAGAGCAGAAGGCCAAACATGAGGGACCCCCATACAAAACCTTCCAGCAGAGCCATGCCTGATTTATCTTTAAACATTTTCGCCAATCTTTCCGGTGACAACATATGCCAACATTTTATACAGATTCTCTTTATATGCTGTTGCCGTTGTTAATTTATAATTCCTTTCCCATAATTGCTGCCACTTCTCTATTGTATATCCATTTTTTGCCCATGCTAGCATTGTCATTGACTTCTTCTTCCTCTAATACAAAGTAAATAATTATATAATTTTTAAATCATTCGCTCTTCCTTTCTGTGAGTATTTCATCCAATTCTGTCAACTCCAAATAAAAACCATAAAGCTTTGCATCTTTTTCATATCTCGATTGTATTTTCAACTTTGTATACCAAACCATATCTATCCCTTGTTCTTCTGTTTCCCTTTTAATTCTCCTTTTTCTGATAAAGTGCCTTTATATCTAATAATATTTTCCATCTTAATCAAGTTTGAATGTATCAATGCTTCCATTGTCAAAAGCCACATTGGAATCTTGTAATAATGTTTTCCTCTCACTCTTTCCCAAACTAATAATAGAGTGTTTCTTACGTAATGCCTTTGAAAATAACTGTTTCTCTTGTTTTTCCCATACCACAAAAACGCAGCCAACCTAGTTGTAGATCATGTCCCTCCAGTGTCAATAACCTTGTTTTCCTCAATGTCCCTCCAGTCTTTCATCCATGACAGTGCCACTGCTTGGTAATATATTTCCCAATCTGGGAGTCTGAACCCTCCTATGATTCTTGCATCCTGTAGCATTTTAATGTTAATTCTCACTTTTTTCCCAATTTTGCAATCTTATTCGAGGGTTGGCAATGACATACATGGGAAAAAGGAACAGAAAGAAAAGACATAACCAGAAGGAACTAGAAGAAGAGTGCAAAAATTAGTGTACATTCAAAGTGACAATAAAGTTAGTCTATCATTCTATCTGCCACGCCATGCAATTGCATTTATTAATTTAAATTTATTGGCCACCCAGCTCCAACGGACTCTATTCACACTTTTAAGGAAAACCGTGTCAAATGTTTTGCTGAAACCGAGAAAACATCTTGTGCCAGTGGGCACACCCACTTCAAGACAAAGAGATGTCCCGATAACAGAGGAAGCGGCCATTCAGCCCTTCTGGTAAGACCTGTTTTTCAGTTCAGGTGATTTCCAGGCAGGTGAGACTCAAAGGTTATGGCAATTGGTTTCCCAGAGAATGTCTCCAATTGGCCTTTTCTGTCTGGCTTTGAAGTCAGTGGAAGTTGGGCTTCAACACGGGGGAGGGGAGGGGGATGAAACTTGGAGGCCGGTGGGTTTTCTCTGCTCCCCACCCCCCAGCCCACTTTGCTTGCCAGAGTGTCAGGGAGTCGTGCAGCAAATGTTCAAATGAAGTCAGAGACACAAACGTGTAGCTTGTTATAAATAAATACGTTTAACATTTATTATGTTTACAGCAGACAAGATACCCGGTTTCCCCCAAAATAAGCCCTCCCCAAAAATATTGCAACGCAGCAGCCGTGAGGTGGCTGTTAGATCTGGGCAACGAGAGAACAGACTGCGGACACGGAGTGACTTATCAGCTCTTTATTAATAGTAGTAGTGATCCAGCTTGCTCTGTGGTCGGAGGGTTCCCCTTTTATAGGGATCGGGTACGCCCCTCGACCAATCAGAACGATACCTGTTTCCCGCTGTAGCAGCGGACCAGAGAGGAGACTTGCCCCGATATATGCTAATATCTAACACCCCTCCCCTCCTAGACGGAACGTTGCGGTTACTAACATAGTCTTTTAGGTATGTTGGGGTTTGCCTTACTCGGGAGGAGCGTCGCAGTTCGGGTTGGTTAGAAGTGGTTGCAGGATCGGATGCTTTTCCTGTTTCACGTTCGGGAGGTTTCGTGCCTTCGTTGCTAGGGCGTTCCGGAGTCTGCTCGGTTGCGTTGTCTGGGGTTTGCTCTGCTTCGTGCTCGATCTCTTGTTCCGACCTGGGTTCGCAGGTGTCGTAGTTCTCTATGATGGGGCTCTCGCGTGGCTGACTTTCCGTTGGCGGGAAACTCTCGTCTTCGTTTCGAAGGTCTGAGTGTGCTAGGCGACCCCAAAGTTGATCGATGTGCCTTTTCCAGTTCCGCCCATCTTCCAGCTCCAGCAGATACGATCGTGGACCCGTGATGCCAATGACCTTTGCCGGCATCCACAATGTTCCCCCTGCATAGTTGTGGGCGTATACTGAATCCCCTATGCTAAAAGACCGAATTTTGCTTGTGGAGTCTGGGGGAGCTGTGGCAGAGTAATTTGGGTGAAGACGGTCCAGGTGAGACCGTAGACGGCGGCCCATGAGTAGTTCAGCGGGGCTCCTACCCGTCGTTGCACTTGGGGTGATATGCTGAATTAAGAGGTAATGGTCAATGCGTGTTTGCCAATCACCTGGACCCATCCTAGCGAGGGCCTCTTTTGCGAATCGCACCATTCTCTCCGCCTGTCCATTTGATGCCGGATGGAATGGCGCGACGAGGGCGTGCCGAATCCCCTGTCCTGCTAGATATGTCTCAAATTGCATGGCCGTGAACTGGGGCCCATTATCGGAGACCAGGAGGTCGGGCAGGCCATGAGTGGCGAAAAGTCGCCGTAGAACCTTAATGACTGCCTCTGCCATGGTTGAAGTCATTAGGACTACTTCTAGCCATTTCGAGTATGCATCCACAACTATAAGGAAAGTCTGACCTTGGAATGGCCCTGCGAAGTCGATGTGTATTCGCGACCAGGGTGCTTTAGGTTTCTCCCATTCTGTGGCGGGCGCTTCCGGGGGTGCTGGTCTCGATTCCTGGCATGGGTCGCAAGTGGCCACCCACTCCTCTATTTCTTTGTCCATGTTTGGCCACCAAACGTAACTTCTTGCTAACGCCTTCATCCTAACAATCCCCGGATGACCCACATGTAAAGCATCTAATACATTCCTACGTAAAGCATACGGAATAACAACTCGATCCCCCCACAATAAGCAACCTTGTAACACTGAGAGTTCGTCCCGTTTTGACCAAAACACTTTGAATTCCGGGCCCACTTTTCCCTTCGGCCACCCCCTCCAAACCCAAGTTTGAACTTGCTTTATTAAATTGTCTTTAGAGGAGAACCTTGCAACGTCATATGAAGAAACCGGTCCAGAGTCCAAACAGTCAATGAGCAATACCGGTACTTCTGGAGTGGGGTCTGGCAGAATGTCGGGTAATGGGCAACGGCTGAGTGCGTCTGCGTGTCCGAGAGTGGAGCCCGGTCGATGAATTAACTTGTAGGAGTACGCAGCCAGGAAAACAGTCCACCTGGTCACGCGTGGAGAAAGGGAGACCGGAGTGGGGCGGTTTCCCGCCAAAAGTCTCAGCGGTTTGTGATCTGTAATCAGTTCAAAATTGCGGCCGTAGAGGTATTCGTGGAAACGTTTTACTCCAGCTACAGCAGCTAGCGCTTCCCTGTCCATTTGGCTGTAATTCCTCTCGGCCGATGAAAGAGTCCTGGAGTAGAAGGCGATGGGTGCTTCTTTTCCGTCGGGCATCCTGTGGCTGAGGACTGCTCCAACTCCGAAGGGTGATGCGTCGCAGGTCAATACCAGCGGTAGGGTCTGGCTGTATTGGACAAGCAGTGAGTCAGTTGTGAGCAGGCGCTTTACTCCGGCGAAAGCTGCAGCTTCGGATTGTCCCCATTTCCATGGTGTGTTCCTCTGGAGTAGACGGTGTAGTGGCTCAGCAACGGTCGCCTTCTGCCTCAGAAAAACGCTGTAGAAGTTAAGTAGTCCGAGGAAGGCCTGCAACTCGGTCTGATTTCGTGGTGTGGGGGCGTCCTGGATCGCCTTAATTTTCTTTGAAGTGGGGTGTATTCCCTGACCATCGATTCTATAACCCAGGAATTCTACGCTAGGCACGTTAATTTGGCATTTTTCCTTTTTGAGGCGGAGACCCTTTTCTCTGATTCTGGCCAAAACAGTTCTGACTCTTTTATTTAATTGCTCCTCGTTTGCAGCGGACACCAAGATGTCGTCAAAATAGGGGACGACTCCCGGTATCCCTTGCAAAAGTCGTTCCATGACGCTCTGGAACAATCCTGGGGCAATACTCACACCGAATTGTAGCCGGTTGCATTTGAATGCTCCTCTATGCGTCACTATAGTTTGGGCCTCCGCTGTGGCGCTATCAACTGGCAGTTGCTGGTAAGCTTGTGCCATGTCTAATTTAGCAAATACCTTTCCTGGCCCCAACGAGTGCAATAAGTGCTGTACTACAGGCACAGGATATGCGCTCTGTTGTAGCGCGACATTAATTGTGCATTTATAGTCCGCGCAGATGCGGACTGATCCGTCTGGTTTGACTGGGGTCACGATGGGTGTTTCCCAGCGCGCGTGATCCACCGGCTCAAGGATTCCTTGCTCCACTAACTTATCTATTTCCTTATCTATTTTTGGGCGGAGTGCAAAGGGCACTCGTCTTGGTTTAAGTCGGATTGGCGCCACTTTGGGGTCTAAATTACCTACCCTTTGGAATGACCTCCCCCCAGACATCCGGACAACAACCGACCTTCGCTCCTTCCGTATGAAGCTGAAGACCTACCTGTTTTGTCAAGCCGGCCTGGCATAACGTTACAATCTTGCCACCCCAGGTCATTTTATAATGGGAAATTTTGTTTTTTAAAGTTTTTAGAGTTTAATATTTTTGGGGTTTTAAATTTTGTAAGTATGCTTATTTATGGACTTATTTTTACCTCCTCTGCACGATATATGGTGCTATCTTGATTATTGCTCTGTACGTCGCCCCGAGTCCCTGTGGGGAGAGGGGGCGACTAATAAGTTCAATAAAATAAATAAATAAATAAATAAATAAATTGAATGATATCGGTTTACCCACATACTTACCAAGACCGGGGCTGAACACATCCTCGAACTCCTTAAAAATCTGCTCAGCGCTGCTGTTTTCCACGGCGTTGATTCCGGTGACTTCTAGCCCCAAGGATTCGAACCAATCCAGTCCTAGGAGGTTTTGTAATGGTGCGCTGGCGATGGTCACGGGCAGCTGGGCTACGATGTCCTTGAAACGGATCTGGAACGTGCCTTGGCCTACGATGGGGACTCGGTTCCCCTGGTAGTCTCGTAGCAGGATGTCTGGAACGCGTAGTTGGCTCTTTTTGAGGCTAGGGATAGCCTGTTTCATGGATGCCCATGAAATGATCGTCAGGGATGATCCTGTGTCAACTTCCAGCTCGCAAGGTGAGCCCTCCAAGAGGACTGTGACTTTCAGCTTTTTAGGCCGCTTGGTGCGGACCTGGCTTATTGATGTGAGATACGTTCGCAATTCCTCTCTCTGGGTCAACTCTATCTCATCATCTGTATCCTGAAAATACTCTCGTTGAGCGTCTTGATAGAATGCTCTCTCAGCTCTTTGTGTGTAGTCTCTCTGGGGATACGCTCGCTCAGCTCCTTGTGAGTAATCTCTCTGGGGATACGCTCGCTCAGCTCTTTGGGAATTTTCTCTTTGGGTAAACACTTGTGGATTTCTCTCTGGGCGCCCTTTTTGATTTCGCCAAGCCCCTGGGTTGGGCTTCTGTTGGCGGTACATGGGTGGCTGCCGTGAGGCAGGGACTTCGCTCCGGCACACTCGTGCGATGTGCCCAAGTTTGTTGCAGTGCGAACAAACAACGTTCCTGAACCTACAGGTAGACCTGGGGTGATTCCCTCCGCAGCTTGCGCAGGGTGGCAAACGGGATCCGGGTCTCCCCCCAGGCCTCATGTGACTGCTCCGCATCAGGTGGCTGTCCTCGAACTCGGGATCCTCGTAGTCGGGGCTTGTGTCCTCGTAGTGAACTCTGGTTTGCCTTGGTACTGGCTGGTTTACGCTGAAACCTTGTTGTATGGTTACCGATGATTTCTCTGCTGACTCTGACGCTCTTGCTTCGTTTAGAGCTATCTGTAGGGTTAAATTCGGGTTTGCCAACAGCTTCTTTTGTAGTGAAATGTCTCTTAACCCACAGATGAGCTGCGCTAAGATATGCTCGTCCAGATCCCTGAACTCGCAGTGAGTTGCTGCTTTACGTAGGGCTGCAACATATTGATTGATTGATTCTCCCGCCTTCTGGTTCCGCGTGTTGAATTCCTTTCGGCAAACATGGCGGGAAGGTTTTGGCGCGTAATGGGTCTGTAGAGCCTGTTGCAACGCCGTCCATGATACTGCCTGTATTGGAGTGGGCGCGGTGAGGTCTCTGGCCGTGTTGAAGACTTCTTTCCCGCAGTAGCCGAGGAAGATGTTTTTCTTCCGGGCGTCGGTGACCCCATGTATTCGTTCGCTTCGAGAAAACACTCAAAACGAATCATGAAGGCTTTCCATTCGTCGTTCGCTGGGTCGAATGGAGCGGGGGGAGTGTGCATCGCCATCTTCTTTCGTTTGAATCTGCCGCGCTGCGGTGACCGAGATGGCTGCCGGAATTTCTGCCGAATTCCTGGGCTGGATCAAATCCGGAGTTCTGAAGGTAGCGTTTTCGTCCTATCTGTCTCTCGATCCCACCTTCGTCGCCAATGTTAGATCTGGGCAACGAGAGAACAGACTGCGGACACGGAGTGACTTATCAGCTCTTTATTAATAGTAGTAGTGATCCAGCTTGCTCTGTGGTCGGAGGGTTTCCCTTTTATAGGGATCGGGTACGCCCCTCGACCAATCAGAACGATACCTGTTTCCCGCTGTAGCAGAGAGGAGACTTGCCCCGATATATGCTAATATCTAACAGTGGCCACGCTCAGCGCCTCCTGCACCTCAAAAATAAGAAGACCTCCCCGAAAAGAAGGCCAGGCACTTATTTCGGGTGGGGTGGGGTGGGGGGGTGTCAAAAGAAAATGGCCCTGTCTTATTTGCGGGAAAACATGGAAGTCAGGAACATAGGAGCCTCATGAGGTTAAATCAAGTACAGGTAGTTCCTCAACTTACGACCACAATTGAAATTTATGTTGCTAAGTGAGACATTTGTTGTGAGTTTTGCCATGGTTATTAGGTGAATCATTGTACTTGTTCAGTTAGTAAGGTTGGAAAGTGAATCTGGCTTCCCCATTGACTTTGCTTGTCAGAAGGTCGCAAAAGAGGATCATGTGAATCCCCCCCCCTTCCCGGGACACTGCAACTGTCATGAGTCCATGCCAGTTGCCAAGCCTCTCAATTTTGATCACATGACCTCAGGAGGTACTGCAACGGTCATAATACAATACAATACAATACAATACAATACAATAGTAGAGTTGGAAGGGACCTTGGAGGTCTTCTAGTCCAACCCCCTGCCTAGGCAGGAAACCCTATACCGTTTCAGACAGATGGCTATCCAACATCTTCTTAAAGACTTCCAGTGTTGGGGCATTCACAACTTCTGGCGGCAACTTCTGTTCCACTGATTAATTGTTCTAACTGTCAGGAAGTTTCTCCTCAGTTCTAAGTTGCTTCTCTCCTTGATTAGTTTCCACCCATTGCTTCTTGTTCTACCCTCAGGTGCTTTGGAGAATAGTTTGACTCCCTCTTCTTTGTGGCAACCCCTGAGATATTGGAAGACTGCTATCATGTCACCCCTAGTCCTTCTTTCTCTTAAGCTAAACATACCCAGTTCCTGCAACCGTTCTTCATATGTTTTAGTCTCCAGTCCCCTAATCATCATTGTTGCTCTTCTCTGCACTCTTTCTAGAGTCTCCACATCTTTTTTACATCATGGTGACCAAAACTGAATGCAGTATTCCAAGTGTGGCCTTACCAAGGCCTTATAAAGTGGTATTAACACTTCACGTGATCTTGATTCTCTCCCTCTGTTGATGCAGCCTAGAACTGTGTTGGCTTTTTTGGCAGCTGCTGCACATGGCTGGCTCATATTTAAATGGTTGTCCAGTAGGACTCCAAGATCCCTCTCATAGTTACTACTGTTGAGCAAGGTACCACCTATACTGCACCTGTGCATTTCCTTTTTGTTGCCTAAATGTAGAACCTTACTCTTTTCACCATTGAATTTCATTTTATTAGATAGTGCCCAATGTTCAAGTTTGTCAAGATCCTTCTGTATCTTAAGCCTATCTTCTGGAGTGTTGGCTATTCCTGCCAGCTTGGTGTCATCTGCAAATTTGATGTTCCCCATTTATTCCCTCATCCAAATCATTGATGAAGTTGTTGAAGAGTACTGGGCCTAAAACAGAGCCTTGGGGTACTCCACTGCATACCTCCCTCCATGTAGATGCAGTTCCATTGAGGACTACACGTTGAGTGCGGTTGGTCAGCCAGTTACGAATCCATCTGGTGATGATGCTGTCTAACCCACATTCTTCTACTTTATCTAATAGTAGGTTATGATCTACCTTATCAAATGCCTTACTGAAGTCCAAGTAAACTATATCGACGGCATTCCTCTGGTCCACTAATTTTGTCACTTTGTCAAAGAATGCAATGAGATTAGTCTGGCATGATCTGTTTTTGACAAACCCATGTTGGCTTTTGGCTATTACTTGGTTTACTTCCAGGTGTTCGCTAATTCATTGCTTGATTATCTTTTCCAGAATCTTTCCTGGTATTGAGGTCAGGCTGATAGGTCTGTAGCTTCCTGGATCTATTTTTTTTCTTTTTTGAAGATGGGAACCACATCAGTTCTTTTCCAGTCCTCTGGTAGTTTCCCGGTGTTCCAGGATCTCTGAAAGATATAGTTCAGTGGTTCTGAGATCTCGTCTGCCAGTTCCTTCAGAACCCTGGGGTGTAATCCATCTGGTCCTGGTGATTTGAACTCGTCTAGGGTAGACAGGTGCTACCATTTTCTTCCCTATTTCAACTTGTGTTCCTAATCTGATTTTTGTGGTGATGTTTTTGATAGGTTGGACTGTCTTTGTGTAAAGACAGATGCAAAACATGAGTTAAATAGTTCTGCTTTCTCCCCGTTGCTTGTCACCTTCTTGCCACTTTCTCCCAGCAATGGACCAATTGTTTCCTTAACTTTTTTCTTGTTTTTAACATGTTGGAAGAAGTTTTTTTTTGTTATTTTTTACTTTTGTGGCAAGCCTTTCTTCATTGTGAGCCTTAGTTTTCCTCACTTCATCTTTACAGGCTCTGGCTATTTGCTGATATTCTGCCTTAGTTGTGTCCCCCCCTTTCCACTTTTTATACTTAACTTATTTGTCTTTCAATTTGTCAGAGAGTTCTTTCTTTTGGGAGCTGTTATTTTTCTTCTTCATTGGTATTGTGCTAGACTGAGCTTTTGTAATCTCATTTTTCAAAATTTCCCAAGCTTCTTGAGTTGTTTTCCCCTTGACGATTCTCATCCATGGAATTTTTCCCAAGCTCTCTCTAAGTTTGAAATTAGCTCTCTTAAAGTCCAAGACTCTAGTTTCACTTTGTTCTACTACTTGTGTTTGGATAATGTTGAATTCCAATATTGCATGGTGACTTGCCCCCAGGGTTCCTTTGGCTTCAACACCTTCTATCACTTCTTCTCTGTTAGTGAGAATTAAGTCCAATATGGCTGATCCCCTTGTTCCCTTCTCTACTTTTTGGGAAACAAAGTTGTCTGCTAGGTTCGTTAGGAACCTGTTGGATTTTCCACTTGGTACAGATTTTGTTTCCCAGTTGATGTCAGGGTAGTTAAAATGCGCCCCTACTATTGTAGTGTGCTTCCTACATACCTTAGTTAGCTGACTAGCAAAACATTCATCTACTTCCTCTGCTTGGTTGGGTGGCCTGTAGTGTAGACCTACGGCAATGTCATTTCCCCCCCAACCTTTAATATAGACCCAAATGCATTCAAGATAGTTCTCATCATTGTTGTGCTCTATTTCTGTAGAGAGGTAATTATTTCTTATATATAGTGCAACTCCACCTCCTCTTTTATTTTGTCTATTTCTTTTAAATAATTTAAATCCTTCTAGCTGTATGTTCCATTTGTTGATTTCATCTCACCAAGTTTCTGTAATGGCAATAATATCGTATCTGCCCTCTTTTGCTTGAATTTCTAATTTGCCCTGTTTATTCCTCATACTCTGTGCATTGGTGTATATACATTTGAGTCCATTTTGATTGACCCTGTGTTTACTGTCTACATAACCTGTGTTATGCCTGACTGCCCCTATTTTCTTGCCACTTGTTTGATTCATGCACATGGTATGGCACTCACATTTAAATGCTTGGTTTTGCTTGACAGCGGGAGTGATAATCTTACCTGCACAAACATCTGTGTTACTTGCACTGATAACCCTATGAATTTTAGATTGCTGGGGACAGAAATGTTCTGTATCAATTAATTCTCTGTCCCCGTTGTTCAGTTTAAATTATCCGTGAAGATAACGTTTAAAAAGTAAGATAACCCACTGTCCAAAACCAGTCCAAATTTAATTCCGTCGCTTATTTCTTCTGTTCTCCAATTTAAATGAGCATTAAGGTTTTTTTATAGGCAGTCACTTTTAAAACAGTAAAAATTCTTCACCAGCTGGAAACACTTTCTCTTTCCATATCCTTCCATTTTGGAGCCGCCCCGACTTCATCAGCCAAATGGCTGGATTTTTTGTCACCGGCTTGAAGACCTTCTCAATCAGGGAGTTTGCGATGTCCCTGAGATCAGCAAGATGTGTTCTTCCTGTTCACCGTTTCTGCGGGACGGTTTAGGTCCATTTGGACCACCCAGTGGCAAAAGTATCAACTGCGATCTCAGAGCATTGAGATCGCATGTTGTGTCGTCGCGATTTCGTCTCCTCCCCTTTGAACCTGGAGTCACTTTTGTGCCAGGGCAGTGCTGGTGAATTTCATTGACCGGCACCCGCTGGCAATTGCCAGTTGCAGCCCCCTCCTGGGCAAGGGAGTCTTCCGTGCTCTGTGGATGTGCGTAGGGGTGGGGGCTGGCCGGCCCCTCCACCTGAGCCAGCTCTTCTCTGCCTTATTTAGCTTGTTGCCCCACTGGCCTCCTCAGCAGCTTTCCTTGGACATGTCTATTAATAGGGGGGAGGGCTCCAGCTGCTCCTGCCTGTCAGGCCCCGCCCTCCTCAGGAATTGGGCTGCCCCTCCCCAAATAGGCCCCCAACTGGGAGGGTCATGCTGGTTTGCATGGAACGCCTGCAGGGGGTTGCTCGTCTCCCCAGGCTGCACAGGTGCCCAAAACCTCTGGCCTTCTCTCCCCCACCCCACCCCAGACACAGGGAAGTGGGAAACAGGATCCCCCATAAACAAAGTAGGGCTGGGGGGGGGGGGAGTTGGAGGGGGGAACCACATAGGGGCTTTGGTGGAACTGCTGCTACATTCCTCCCTCCCACCCCCTCCCATGCAGAATTCAGGGGGCTGGGGGTGGGGGCAACTGCTTTATTCTCCTAAACCTCAATGGGTCAGTTGAATTAAGTGAGGGGTGGGTGTGAATTAAGGACTCCCTGTGGGATGCAAAGATGGGGCAGAGCAGGCTTAGGTCTATTTTTATTCCTCTCCAGGCTGGGGTGGGGGGCGCAAGGGGAGGGTGCAGAGGGACAATTCCTTGCAATGCCATCTGCCTCAAATTGTGGGGAGGGGGAGGAGGCCACAGGATTGAGTCCCCCCTGCTCTGCTCACCCCCACTTCCTGGCCAGGAGAACCTTGGCTAAATTTGGTAAAATGCCCGGCTGACCAATCGACAGGTGAGGCCAAAGGCGATTGGCCCTGGGCAGGACTGCCTCTCCTGGTGCCCAATCGGAGGGGCTGGGGGGGGGCTGCTGGACTGGTGGGGTACAAAGGGGGCCGGGTGGGTGGTGGGGCAGCGTTTGCCATCTGCTCAGAGCGGAGGGGGACTCGGAGGTTCAGTGCTGTGGGTGGCTCTGGGGTGACACCTGCCAACATGGTAAGCATGGTAAGACCACGGGCACGAAGCCCGTTGAAGGACGGCGCCAGGACGGTTGGAGCTGGACCTCCTGCCAGGATGCCGGACGGGACCGCGGACTGTGCACAGATGGCTGGCTGGACTGGTTGGTCGAGTGTCCGATGGGACAAGGCGGCCCCGGGGCCCAGGGCCAGCACAGGGGTGGCAAAGAAGCTGCCAGGACACAAGCAGTGCTCTGGCAGAGCCGCTCTGTGTGAGGCCGGGGGGCACCGTGACCTGTTGGCCGAGGCTGCTGGGGCGATTGGGAGGAGCGGGTGTAGGGGCATGGGGGGGAGGACTGGGGGGGCCGGGGGCAGGGGCAGTGGGGGAGATGAGGAGTGACGTCTGCTGCTGGAGTTGACTGAAGTGGGTAGGGTAGGGGCTTTTTTGGGGGGGGGAAGGGGGTGTTGATATTCCTGGGTGCCTCCAGAGAGGATGGGGGGGGGGCTGCAGAGGCTGCAGAAAGGAGAGCTGGCTGTGGGGAAAACTGAGCCATGGGTCAGGAGGCATGAGGACCGCCTGCGCATCTCAGGGCCCCAAGAGCGTCTTGGAGGAGTAACCCAATCCGGGGGAGGACAGCTGTGGGTCCGGCTGGCAGGCCGCCTGCAGTGGCCCCTAGAAGGAGCTCCCGGCAGCTCCGGACTGGCTAAGAATAGCCCCTGTCTCAAGAAGCCTCTTGGCTCTGGCCGGCTGGCTCTGGCCCCAGGACGACGGAAGTGACCACAAGGCCTGGGGGAGAAGGACGGCAGCTTCCCAGGAGGAGGAGGAGGAGGAGGAGGAGGAGGAGGGGCAGCTGGTTTGTCCTGCTGGGCAGACTTGGAGACAGCCCCCCAGAAGCTCCCCCAGCCCAGGGGCTCTCGGACCTTGACTTAGGGCTCCATCTGGGTCCCCGGCCATGCCCGAAGAACCCCAGGGAGACGTGAGGGGCTTCCTTCCCTCCCTCCCCTGCCCTTGTCAGGCAGCCCTTCCTCAGAGTGGACCCCCTCCCTGGTTGGGGCTGCTTCTCATCCCCTTTGAGCCAAGGAGTAGGGGGTGCACCAGGGGTGGGTTCTGGCCGGCATTACTGCCGGTTCCCTTGTGCGCCCTGAATGCCCGGCCCATGCGCAGGCAGAGTTCCATGGAAATTGTTCTGTGCATGCAGAACTCAAAAAAGAAAAGAAAAGAAAAAGACAACGGTGGGGCTGGGGGTGATGGCGACCAGGGAGCCGGTTTGGAGTCGTGTGCAGCCTGGCTCACTGCTGGTTCTGCGACCCAGGCCAACGTGCCACCACTGGTTTGGCTGACCCTGGCCGACCCGGTAGGAGCCCACCTCTGGGGTGCAGAGTCCTGCTTTTGGGGCGAGGAGCTCCTGGTGATGGAAGGTTGGAAGGCAGAGAAGCTGTGAATGGTCCTGGGACTCAGGTCGGCTGGGATGGGGGGTGGGGGCACTCATTTCCCCAGGCAGGCCCCGGCTGGGCCCCCTCCCTGCCCCCCTCACCCCTGTGCTTGCCTTGCAGACGGACCAGCAGGCTGAGGCCCGCTCCTACCTCAGTGAGGAGATGATTGCGGGTGAGTGGGCAGGAGGGGGGGAGGGGGGAGCTGGGGAGGGGGGGGCGCTGTGCCCGGGAGGGAGAGGTTGAGGGCTCGGGGTGCCCAGAGTGGCTGGGAACCATTTCTAGAGCACAGTAGAGTTTGGCCAGGGGATGCCAGTCCTTGATGTATGACCACAATTAAGCCCAAAAGTTCTGATGCTAAGCGAGACGGTTGTTAAGTGAGTCATGTCCCATTTTACAACTTTTCTTGTTACGGTGGTTAAGTGAATCGCTGCAGATCTTAAGTTAGGAACCTGGTCGTTAAGTGAATCTGGCTTTGTAAAAGGGGATGGACGTAACCGCTGTGGCATGGCCGCTGTCGTAAATAGGAACCAGTTGCCGAGGCTCTGAATGTTGATTGGGTGGCGGTGGGGGAATGTTCGGAGGGTCGCAAGTGTGAAAAACGGTCCTGGGCCACTTTCTTCACTGCCGTCGTAACTCCGAGCGGTCATGAAACGAATCATCACGAGGGGAGGGCCGCCTAGAGCCCCCTCTGGACTGGCCTGGGCTTGGGGGGTGGGGGCTGGCCTGGAGGCCGTGTGGACAAGGGAAGGCCAGTGAGGTTGGGGGGCTGCTGCCTTTCCTGCCAGAGGCTGAGCCCCCCCTGCCCCCCCCGTCCGCAGAGTTTAAGGCCGCCTTCGACATGTTCGATGCCGACGGGGGAGGCGACATCAGCACCAAGGAGCTGGGGACGGTCATGAGGATGCTGGGCCAGACGCCCACCAAGGAGGAGCTGGACGCCATCATAGAGGAGGTGGACGAGGATGGTGAGAGGGGGCAGAAGACGGGAGGGGGAGGGAAGGGGGGGGAATGGGGAGACCCCCCCTCCTCTGACTCTGGGATGGGACCCCCTCCCCCCCCGCAGGCAGCGGAACCATTGACTTTGAGGAGTTCCTGGTGATGATGGTGAGGCAGATGAAGGAAGACGCCAAGGGGAAGTCGGAGGAGGAGCTGGCCGAATGCTTCCGCATCTTTGACAGGTGGGCCTGGGTGGGTGGGTGGGTGGGCCTCTGTGGGGGTCTGCCAGGGGGTGAAGCTGGCCTTGTGGGGGGAATGGGGAGGGGGTTCCTTGGTTTTATTTATTCCTTAGAGTTTTTATCCCGCCTTGATTTAGTTGCATTTTGTATTTCCCTCAAAGAGGGATTCTTCGTAAGTGACCCAAAGTGGCAAGTACCCTTCAGGATGCGCCTCCTGGTCCCAAAGGGGCTTCCCCCCCCCCCCCAGAGGCAGCTGGACTTCCTTGTTTTGTTCTTTGAAGACGTTCTGCTTCTCATCCAAGAAGCTTCTTTGGCTCTGACTGGATGGTGAAGAATGGAAGGATTGACATTCCTTGCGGACAGCTGGCCATTTGCATCCTTTGAGAGGGTCCCTGAGGCCACTTGGAGGCTTACCTGTGTCTTCAGGCTCACCTGAGTAGTGCAAATGGTTTCTGTAGCCTGCAATTTTCCTCTGGAAATCCATTTCCAGGAACCATTTGCACCACTCAGGTGGCTCTGAGGACACAGACAGACCTCCAAGTTTGAAAAAAAAGCCCCTTTGGGACAGCCAGGGCCTTTATGACGGAGAAGCTCCACAGCCCAATACACCTCCTGTTCTCCTTATAACAACCACCCTGTGAGGTGGGATGGGCTGGTTCAAAGTTATCCCTCTGGCGTTTGTGCCTATGGCAGGACTAGAACTCACCGTCTCCTAGTGATGAGTCCAAAAAGTCACCCAACTGGCTTTCATGGCTAAGGTGGCTCTGGAATCCACTATCTCCAATTCTCTCGCCTGGCCCTTTGCCGCCAGACCAGCCTGTCCCTGGGGCTGCAGCCCAGCCAAGTGGGGGCATCAATGGACCAAGCTGACCCCAAGTGTCAATTCATCTCCACGCTCCCAAGTGAAGACTCTTCGGCCTCTGCCCTCCTCTAAAGTTCCGAATCCCAGGTTGGCCTTGTGGTGCCCAGCCCAACAGGAGCTTCGGGCCAGAGTTGACCGCATGGGGGCAGATGTTTTGCCAGTCTCAGCTCTTCTGTTCCTTCAAAGGCTTGGAGGCTAAAACATATGAAGAACAGCTGCAGGATTTGGGTTTGGCCAGTCAAGAGAAAAGAAGGACGGGGGGACGGGGGATGATAGGGGCATTCCAGCATTTGGGGGGCTGCCCTAAAGAAGAGGAAGTCAAGCTATTGTCCAAAACCCCAGGAGAAGAAACAAAGGATGGAAATTAATCAAGGAGAGAAGCAATATAGAACTAGGGAGAAACTTCCTAACAGTTAACAATTAACCAGTGGAACTGCTTGCCACTAGAAATTCTGGGTGCTCCATCAATGGAGGTTTTTAAGAGGAGACCGGACAGTCACTTATTTGACATAGTATAGGGTCTCCTGCTTGAGACTAGAAGACCTCCAAGGTCCCTTCCAGCTTCTATTCTATTCTATTCTATTCTATTCTGTTCTGTTCTGTTCTGTTCTGTTCTGTTCTAATCTCTTGCCCAATCTCCTGCCAGGAATGCCGATGGGTTCCTGGATGCTGAGGAGCTGGTGGAGATCTTCCAGCTCTCCGGGGAAAGTGTCACAGAAGAGGAGATCCAGGAGCTGATGAGGGATGGAGACAAAAACAACGATGGGCGGATCGATTTTGACGGTGAGCAGCTCGGACGGACAGACGGAGCTTCTTGGGGCTGACCAACAGCTGCCCTTCCCTGCCCCACAGGGGTGGTAGGGAGAGGCTGTTCCCAGCTTCACCCACCTTCTCCCTACGTGGAGTTTGGGCCCGTAGTGGCCCCCCTGACAGTCTCTCCTGGGAGCCCCCAGCAATTCAGGCAGGCTGCCTCCAGGGCGGTTGGGGGGGGGGTCCTGGGTGCCTCTTTGTGGGGGGCTGCCACCCTTAGCTTCCGGGAGGGGTTGCTCCTCTGCCCATCATTGCTGGGGGGGGGGCTGACCCATCTCCATCTCCCCCCAGAGTTCCTGAAAATGATGGAGGGTGTGCAGTAAAGCATTGAAACATTCCTGCAAGACCGGCCGGCGGGAGGGGGCAGCTCCCCCCGGCCCCGCCGAGCTCCCAAGGCCCATGCTCCTGCGCCAGCTTCCTCTGCACAGCTCAGAGACGCCTCTTCAGCCGGACTCTCGATCCCATCGCTCCCCGCTGTGAAAGCTTGTTTTTAACACCAACACCTCAATAAAGAGCAAGGGACTGTGGAAGCAGAGAGGCTGTGGGCTGAGTTTGGTTGTGGACCCCCCCCCCCCCCGGCCTGCTTCCCCCCACCAGGCCACCTGGCTAGGGAGGGAGAAACAGGCAACAGACTCCCCCTCCCACATCCTCCAGCTGCCCTTCCTGCACCCTGAGCGGACCCCATCGTGCCAGGCAGGGGAGGGCACAGCCAAGGGGGAGACTTGCATTCCTTTTGGGGGAGAAGGGAGGACTGGGGTGGTCTGGGACTCCTGCCCCTCCCTGGGCTTCAGGGCGCAGCACGCTTCCCGTCTCCATCCCATGCAGGCTGAAGGGAGAAAGCCGGGCATCTCAGGGTCTCCCGCCCCCACCCGCAAGCCCAAAGGCCGGCTGGCCCCTGTGCAGGGAAAGGGGGCTGCCAGCCCAAGAAGAGAAGTGGAGGGAGTAGAAGGGGCTGCTCCATAGTTTCAGTTGAGGTCCTTTGAATAGCTCTGCCTCCCCCCTCCCCCCCTGAGAGTGGGGCAGTGTCCCCTCCTCTTCCTGGGGGAGGGCGGGGGAATGAGAGACCAAGCCTTCCCTCCCTTCCTCCTCTGCCATCCCTCCCTCCAGTGCCAGCAGTCTACATAGGAAAACTAAGCAGTGAAAGGATGGAACCCCTGGAGAACAATGATAAAAACGATACTAGTATTCCCAGTGGTTGGAATCCAGCTGGGGGGCAGCTCTCTCTCTCTCTCAGCAAACACCCCCCCCCGCCCCCAGGGTGATAATGTCACTCATTACTGAAGGGCCTCAGGGAGGGGATGGTGTGGGTGGAAGGGGCGCACTGCTTCCGCATGACAGAACCGGCCGCTCTCTGGCCAGAGTCCCCTGAGAAGACACATCCGTGGGGGGTGGGGGTCTCAAGAGCATCGGTCCTCAAGTGATGGGCAAGGTCCTCCAGAAGGACAGTTTTCCCTGCAAGGCCAAAGCTCCTGACTTCAGCTGTGAGATTCTCCTAGGAAGGGAACGCCTCCCTAGAGCTCTCTCGAGCCAGAGCCAGAGGGGCTTGAAAAGGGAAGGGGGATTCTAGAGGCTTGTGCAATTATGCCCTGTGGGCAGGGGTGTCCCAGGATGGGTGGGTGTCCCGTGGTCCCCTTGGGAAAGCCAACTCAACGGGCCAGCCACAGTCACTCTGGCAAGAAAAGTCATGGAAGGGGCTGACGTCACTCAGAGTGGCTGGAGATTTGAGGAGGAGCATAAAGCAGGCAACATTAAACTGGAATTCGGTGGCAGCTGGGAGGTCTCCAGCCTGGTCTCCCCGCTCTCTCTGGTATGCAGAGTGGTTTGGAAATATTGCTACCCCTCTTTTCTGGGGCACTGGGCAAAAAGTGAAAAATCACCACGGTGCCATTTTCTCTCCATGCACCACCAAGGCATGAGGGTGGGAGAATCAAATCTTTTCTCACCGCAGCTAAACTAGCTAAAAATCAAGGTTTAAAACAGTAATATAAAAACATTTCACCTGTATCTTTAAATTCTAAAATTGTAGATACGGAAAGGTGTGGGAGATATTTAGTACCAAATTGTATTAAATAGCAGCTGGCAAGTGTTTAAACCGACCCCCCCCCAAAAAAAATCCTACAAGATGGTGACAATACACTACAAACATCTCATTCTTCATATTATGGCAGATGTCAAACATTATAAAACCATAACATGGTTCCCAACACCCATTTCTCAATTTTGTCCAGAGGAATAAGTAGAAATTTCCAGATGAAAATTCTAACCCAGCTCCTAGGCACTTTGCCCCATTTCCAGCAAAGAAAGGGGATTCAAAATGACAGAATAAGTTGGAAGGGACCTTGGAGGTCTTCTAGTCCAACCCTCTGCTCAAGGCAGGAGACTCGGTACCATCAGACAAGTGGCTGTCCAGTTTCTTCTTAAAAACCTCCAGTGTTGGAGCACCCACAACCTCTGGAGGCAAGCAGTTCCACTGGTTAATCGTTCTCAGTTTCAGGAAATTTCTCCTTAATTGCTTCTTTCCTTGATCAGTTTCCACCCATTGCTTCTGGTTCTGCCCTCAGGTACTTTGGAAAATAGCCCGTTCCCCCTCCTCTTTGTGGCAGCCCCTCAAATACTGGAAGACTGCCATCCTGCCACCCCCAGTCCTTCTCTTGGTTAAGACTAGGCCTACCCAGCTCCTGCAACCATTCTTTATAGGTTCTACCCTCCAGTCCCCTGACCGTCTGTTGCTCTTCTCTGCACTCTCTCCAGTTCACTGAAGCCCCTTCCCAAACTCAAATAGGCATCACTTTATAAAAACAAAAGAAAAGTTTATTTATACATTAACACCAGGGAAAAAAGCCAAATAAAACTTTAAAATGACCTATAATACAATAGTGGCCGACATACAGAAAATACAAGGATAAAACAGAAGAGGGAAGGGCTGCTCCCCCCAGGGAAGGACATCAAGTATCCTGGCTCTTCCTGTGTTTGTGGTAGGATTCCTGCAGGCGCCTTTTGTAGGCTGTGTGAAGAGACAAGGGGAGCAGGTTAAGGACCCTGGAGAAGCTTGGGGGGAGGGTCGCAGTTTAGGAAAAAAGGCTGGGAAGGGAGGCAAATTCAGCCAAGGGTTTTCTGGGCATCAAATCCCGTCCCCCCCCGCCCCCTCCACACAGCTGGGCAAAGACACCAAGGCCGGATCACTCTTTTGTACAATTGTGTGCCTGCTCCCCTCTCCATGCAATTGTGCAGCTGTAAAAACTATACGTGTGGTCCTCGACGTACGACCACAACTGAGCCCAAAATTTATGTTGCTAAGTGAGAAATTTGTTGAGTTTTGCCCCATTCTGCAACTTTTCTTGTGCCACGTTGGTTGACCAAATGACTGCAGTTGTTAAGTCAGCCACACGGTCGTTAAGTGACTCGGCTTGCCAGAAAGTTGCAAAAAGAGTGTGAAAAATGGTCATAAGTCACTTCTATGAGTGCCGTTGTCACTAAACAAACTATTGCAAGTCGAGGACGATCTCTACAGTGAAGCAGCCACGAAGCAGCTGCCTTAAGAAGCCAAAAAGGCAAGCAAAAAGGCAAGCCCTGGCGCTTTCAGACAAGAAAGATCCAAGTCCTCATGAAGGCTCCTAAAATGAAAAAAAAAAAGGAGCCCTCCCCACTCATTGCATTCTGCAACTCTCCCCAATGCTCTCTCTCTCTCTCTCTCTGTGTCTGTGTGTGTCTCTCTCTCTCTCTCTCTCTCTCTCTCTCTCTCTGTGTCTGTGTCTGTGTGTCTCTCTCTCTGTCTCTCTCTCTCTCTGTGTCTCTTTCCAAAGGTTCTTATTGCTTAGAATTTTATCCCACCTTTATTACTTTATAGACAACTAAGATGGTGAAGACGCCTGATACTCCTTTTCCTTCCTATTTTCCTCCCAACAGCAAGGTGGTGCACGTGAATGGGTGTGAGAGTGAGAGAGGAGGAACCCAGCTGGCTTTTGTGCATGAGGCAGGACTAGAACTCAGAGCCTCCTGGTGATTGGGTGAAAGCTACCCTTTCTTTCTAAGCGTCAATGTGTCACTGTACAATCTTCCAAGATTGTAACCTTCTAAGCGTCTGCAATCCTTCCATTCACCCCCCCCTCCCCACCCAATCCAGAGAGCTGAAGAAGCTTCTTGGATGAGAAGCAAAACATCTTCAAAGAAAAACCAGGAAGTCCAGTTGCCTCCTGAAAAAAAGCACCTTTGGCCCTTTTCCTTCTGATGTGGGACTAGAACTCGGCATCTCCTGGGGATTGGCCCAAAGTCACCCAGCTGGCTTTCCTACATAAGGCTGGAGTAGAACTCTCCGCCTCATGGTTCCTACCCTGGCACTTTCAACACCCCCCCCCCCGCCCCCCAACTGCCTTGGTCGACTCACCTGCTTGGTTCTTCCAGAGCTCGGCAGCCTCTGTGTTCAGCGGACTCTCCACGTTTGGCTCTGGAGTGGCAGAGAAGGTTCCCAAGCACGTTTGGTAAGGGTGACCCCCCCCCTTGCCACCGGGAAACCCCTGCTCTGCCAGGGAGGGAGGGTGGGCTTGGCATCACCTCTGGCACAGGCTCAGTGGCACGGCTCTTCTGCCCGGAACCAGGAGCTCCTTCCAGGCAATGGGAGCCCTCGGGTGGCACCCCCTCCCAATTCTTGGGGTGCAGCTCAGGTGCTCCAGTGGTAATTCCAGGGCTGGGGGGGGGAGGAGGAGGAATCTTTCTTCTACTAGCCCCCACCCATTCCAGGACCCTCTTTCTCACCTCCCAGTAAGCTCTGGATGGAGAGCAGAATTGTCCGGACGTCATAGAGAGCTGACCACTTGTCCTTCAGGATGTCTAAGCAGATGTTGCCCTGGAGGTCGACGTTGGGGTGGTAGCAAGGGGTGAGGAACTTGACGGTGGGGGCATTGTAGGGGTATCCGCTGGGGAATTCCAAGGACAGCTTGTACCTCAGGTCCTCGTAGACCTGCGTTTGGAAGGGGAGGGGGGGGAGATTAAAAGGTCAGGCAGGGCATGGGGGAGGGCAGGACCCTCTCCCTGTCTTTTCCTGTCTGGTCCCTGGTCGTTGCCTCCACCTCCCCTCTTCTGCCTGAAAGCCCATCGTGCGGAGTGCAGCTGCCCTTCCGGCATGAAGCACCACCAGGAATTCTTTGGGCTGTCCGGTCTCTGCAAAGTGGGTGAGGGGCGTCTGCCCAGAACCCCCTCCCCCAACAGCCAGAGAGGGTTCCGGCTGGACAAAGGAAGGCGGCTTCTCTCCCCCAGGAACTGCAGACGACCACAAGGGGCTCCCACGAGGGCATCAGGAAGCCCCTCTCCCCCACGCCTGCAGGCCACCCATCTGCGCTTCTTCTACGCTTCTTGGTCGCCTTCCGCGCTTGGCAACCGGGGCTGCGCCTGGGTGGCCGCTTTATTTGCGGAGCGTGAAATGCGGGGCGACCGGAGGCGAAGCCCGCGGGGCCCAAGGCCGCCTCCCCTCCCCCGCGGCCCGCTCACCGTCCCAGCCACGCCGTTGATGGTCCCGATCCACTTGAAGAGGTTGTCCGACTCCGGGAAGGCGGAGATGCCGTGGTCTCCGGACATCTGCGAGGGAAAGGCAGGCGGGGATCAGAGGCGCCAGGAACGGCGCCCGCTTGGAAAGAGGCCCCGGGAGCGCGGATCCCCCTCCGCCGCTTGCGGGACGCGGAGAAGGGGGCAGGCGGGGAAAGGCGTGCAGCGCCCCCGGGAGACTCACCATGAGGGCCATCAGCTCCTGCTGCAGCCTGCGGGGAGAGAAAGAGAGCGGTTAGCGGCGGGAGCGGCTCCCCGATCGGGCCGCAGGGGCCGAAGGAGGAGGCGCCGCACGTGCCCGACCCCTCGGCCGCCCCACCTGCTGCGGACCGAGCCCCTGGCGGCGCCCCCGCCGGGTTCGGCCGCCTTGCTGGGTCCGCGGGCGACGGCGCCGGGGTCGTCGTTCTGCGAGGCCATTGAAAGGCAGGCAGAAGCTCCGCTCTTCCTCCTCCTCCTCCTCCTCCTCGGCGGCGGCCGCTGCGCGAGTTTGAATGTTGCAAAGCTGGCGCGGCGCAGCCAATCGGAGCCCTCCTCGCGTTCGATCTGCCCAATGGCGGCGCGCGCGCCCAGCGATTGGCCGCGGCGGCGTTGCTCCGAAAGGCGTGGGCGGGGCGGCTTCCCCGGAGGCGTCGCTGCTCTACCTGGCAGGGCTGTTGTGAAGGGGGCGGCCGCCTTCCTCCCCGCCGCCTGCCTGCCCGCCCGGTCTTCCTTGCCCTCCTCTGCTTTGCGGGGAGGGGTTGGTCCTCCGCTGGGGATCTTTGCCCCCCGCCCCCGCTTTTTCTCCGGGGAAGCTCGGCAGGGGATGATGGGAGGCTTTTCACTCCTCCCCCGCCCCAATCTGGACAATGGGTGGAAATCCGGTTTTCCCCAAGGTTGGGGGGGGGCGTTTCTCCTCCTCCTCCTCCTCCCTCTCCGAGAAGATCGTCTTTCCCTGCATTAAACGCGGCTCCCTGGGTCGACAGGCGGTCGCAAAAGAGGCGCTTTCCCATCGGTCGCTTTTCAGTTCCTCTTTTTCTGAAGCTTGTATCCTGCCACCATCTCTACATTTTAACAGTGCACAGGGAGAGAGGGGGGGGGAGAGCACCCACAGTAGGACGAAAACACGCGCGAGGTTAAATAAAATGAAAATAATTAACTGCATAGACCAAGGAGGTCAACTTTTAAGATTTCTGGATTTCAGAATTAGAAGGAAAATATTGCTGGTAGGAACCTTGAAGGTCTTCTAGTCCAGCCCCCTGCTTAAGCGGGAAACCTTACACAGCATTTCAGACGTGACTGTCCAGTCTCTTCTTAAAAGCCTCCAGTGATGAAGTAGCCACCTCTGGAGAGAAGCCCTTCCACTGATGGTCCTCAGGGGCTTCCTCCTGAATTCCAGGCTGCTTCTCTCCTTAAAGAGTTTCCATCCCTTGTTCAACTCCCAGGATTCCCCGGGCAGCTGAGTGAATCCTAGGCCAGTCAAACAAAACGCTTGGCAAGGGCCCAGCTTCCCTCCCCTGCGCCTGCTGCACACGTCCTGCTCTGGTCTGCTAAACTAGAGGGGTTTTTTGGGGTGAGGAGGCCTAGGGACTAGCATTGGGCCTCATTTGCACACTGATATCACACCCCAAAAAGGACGCAGTGGCTCAGTGGGCAAGACACTGAGCTTGTTGATCATAAAGATGGACAGTTCAGTGGTTCGAATCCCCAGCGCCGCGTAACAAGAGTGAGCTCCCATTCCTTGTCCCAGTTTCTAGCAGTTTGAAAGCACCTAGAAGAAATAGGAACCACCTTTGGTGGGAAGGTAACAGTGTTTCGTGGGCCTTTGGCATTGAGTCATGCTGGCCACATGACCATGGAGACATCTCCGGACATTTGGCTTTGAAACTGAGATGAGCACTGCCCCCTAGAGTCAGGAATGACTAACACACCTCCACCTTTCTCACACCCTAATCACCTGGGCGACCTTCTCCAGCCACTTCATAGGGATGGGATAAAGCAGGTAGAAGCAAGCTCTGTTGCGCCTGGTGGATTGGGCTCCTGGGGCAGCCTCTCCTATCCCAGCCAATGCAGAGGGGAAGAGTCCCTAATGAAGGGGGGTAGCCCCGCCCCCAACTTCTCCAACCTACTGAATGATTCGTGGAGCTGGAGAGAGGTGAGTGGGGTCCAGGAAGACTTTTTCATCCCCTGCAAAAGCCACAACGGCAGGATTGATGCCACAAGCTAAGGAAAAAAGACACACACAAAAGCCTGATGCGATGTGTGAATCCGGCTATTGCCAGGCCAGGACGGGTGCAATGTCTGGAATGCAACCTTTTGACTTGGGCACTAAATGAATGTGGATGACAGCAGGCTTCAGTGCTGGGGCCTCCCACCAAAGCCCTCTGGGGCCCCGGGGCCCCTCTGCACGCCAGCCAGGGAGCCCCCCTGTCCTTCAGGCCTGGTCAGCTGCTTCCCACCACCCGCTCAACCCTCCAAGGAGCAACGGAAGTTCAACCAGAGGCCTTTATTTCTTCTAAAAATCCCCCAACAAGCAAATGCAAGATTCCAAATAGAACATCATAATCTCCTGTGCAGGGAGAGGGCTGAGGGGAGGCTGCCCCCCATCCTGGGCTTCCTGGGAGCAGCCGAGGGGCAGGAGACACTGGCCGGGCCTGGCCTAAGTCTCCCGCATTTCCTCCGGCAGGGAGGGTGGCTGTTGCTGTGGCAACGGCTGCTCCCCTTCGCTGCGGAGGGTCTTCATGTATCTCTGCATCTTCCCTATCATCCAGGAAGGAATGGTGAAGGGCTTCAGCTCATCCAGCTTCAGCTCCTGGGAGCCCCTGGGGGGAGGAAGAGGAGGAAGGGAGGGGGAGGAGGAGGAAGGAGGAGAAAGGAAGAGGAACGAGAGGAAGACGAAGAAGGAAGGAGAGGAACAGGAAGAGGAGGCGGGAGGAGGAAGAAGGAAGGAGAGGAAAATGAAGGGGAAGGAAGGAGGAGGAGGAGGGAGAGGAGGAGGAGGAAGGAAGGAAGGAGAAGCAGGAGGAAGAAGAGGTGTTCAAGAAGTCCGGGACTGACAGCTTCTCGAAGGGACAGGAGCTGACCCCCCTTTGCCCCACTCCAGCCTCCTGGGTGTGGGCTGGAGTCCCCTGCCTCCCTGAGCCCCACCTGTACTCGTCACTGGCCGCCAGGTCCTGGATGTCCTCTTCCAGCAGGAGGTAGGCCTGTGCGGGGAGAGAGAGCGGGGGAGGTGGGCCAAGCGCCAGAGAGCAGCCCCCCCCCCGTCCTTTGGCCTGATTCCCAGGGGGGAGAAGCCATTGCCCCCCCCCCCACTGACCATCTTCCCTCCGGTGGCCCTCATGTACTGCTCCTGAGCCAGCCAGTGCTTGTCCTGGGGGTCTGCCGCGTACTGGGAGAAAAAGAGGGGGAGGGAGGGGGAAAAGGCACAGGTGAGGAAGCAGCCCTGAGCCTTGGGGTCCCCCCTGAGATAGGGGGGTGGGGGGGGTGGGCAGGCAAAGCCAGGGGGACCCGAGCAGGGAGGCCTGAAGGCCTGTGGACTCTGTGGCTGCCTGGGGGACCCTGGGGGCTGGAGTCTGGAGACCCCTGGGTGCAGGGAGGGAAGGGAAGGGAAGGCAGCAACCCCTGGCAGGGATCAGCCAAACCTGCCACTCCTCCTCCGACGACCCTGCATGAGCCTGGAATTACGGCCCTACGTTGTGACAGTCGTTAAGTAGGTTGCCACATGGCCCCACCTGATTTCACAACTTTTGTGGCAGCTGAGGGAACGCGGCTGCCGTTAAATGAACTCACGACAACGGTTCATTCAGCGACTGTTCAACGTTACAAAAGCACTGGAAAACAGGGACTCTTGGGACCCTTTTTCACACACCGAAGTTTCCCCGGGGTCATGCGATCACAATTAGGACCTTTGGCAACTGACTCAGAGTTATGACGGTTGCAGCGCCCAGGGCCATCTGATCCCCTTTTGCAACCTCCTGACAAACCACGTCAATGAGGAAGCCAGGTTCACTTAACGACCATGTTAACAACTGAACAACTGCAGGGATTACCTTAACAACTGTGGCAAGAAATGTCGTAAAATGGGGACAAAGCTCACTTTACAACTTCCTCACTTAGAACGGAAACTTTGGGCTCAATTGTGGTTGTAAGTCGAGGAGCTCCTATACTCCATGAGCATCTTTTGCTGGAGACTGGAAGCAAATCCCCTCCCCCCAAACCAGAAATGGCAATCAATCTGACCATGTGAGCCTGCAACAGCAGCCGTGGGGGCCGGCTGGCGGCCAAGAGCCCAAAGGTTCTCATGGGGGAGGGGAAGGGGGTAGCGGCCCTCACAACCTCCAAACCATGTCAAATCGCTCTGGGAGGTCCACCGGTCGTAAGTCCGAATGCCTGCAATCAGATGCCAACTTCTCTCCCCGTGTCCCGATGGGCCGAGGAACAGCATGGGATCCGTGCTGAAAGCCCCTGGCAGGGCCCTGCCTGGGGTGTGTTGGTGAATTAAGGGGTGCCCCCTCCCCCCCAGTGGCCAGGAGAGGCGTCGGAAGAAACCACACTGACCTTAAATAAGTGGGGGTGCTTGATGTAGAGCCTGCCTCTGGTGCCCCCCATCCCAAGGGCCCTGAATCCAGAACGGGAATAGTTAAAGCCTGCAAAGGTTAAGGGGCCACCCCCCCCCCCCGATGAAGCATTCATATGCAGCCGGCTCCCCCTCACTTGTTTGCTCTGGAGCCAAGAACGAAGCTGGTGGTCTCTGTGAGGCGCAGGGGGTCCCACTGCAAGGCCAGAAGCGAGGGGACACGGGTCAGTGGCAGGAACTGACCAGAGGCCCCCTGGCCCTCTCGGGGCGGCTCCCTGGGTCAATGGCCTTGCTGATGGTCCTGCCTCGGAGAGGCTGCCTCCCCTCCCCACTGCCCTCTTCCCCAGGGATGGCTCTGCAAACTCTGCGTATGCCTGGCGTACCTTTGGCCCGTCCCTCTGCACCGGTTCACAGGATTTACTCTTCCCCCTGAAAGCAGAGGGGAGGGGGGGGGTCTTGGGAAGTGGCCAAATCTGCATTGTGTGCTTGTCCTAACGAGGGGAGAAGCTTCCTTCCTGCCCCCCAATGCCACAACTGACTGCGTGCCGGACTCGAATCTTGAGTACACCTTCCAATCTCCTTATAAAAGGACACTCCCCCCCCCCCCCGTTTCCTGGCTTCCCCTTATAGTCAGCGGTTTTGGCCAGAGGGGCCTTCTCAAGGCTTCACTGGGGGAGAGCATCTCCCTCCCCCAAAAGGGATCCCTACTCACGTGCTGACCCCGGAAGCACCACGGTCCCCGGGCTGGCTCTGTCCTGGCGGCCTCCCCTTCCTCTGCCAAGGAGAAGAGACCCTCCTCATCAGGGCTTCCTGGCCGCACCAAGAATGCCAACCACCTTCCCCCGGGCCCTCCTCCAATGGCCTACCTTTTTCGGGATGGGGCTCCCCTGCTGGCTCCCCTCGTCTTCCAGGGGCTTCGCCCGCTGCACAGAGAGGAAGAAAGTGGTACCTGCAGAGCGAGAACTGCCACCTGCCCCAGGTGTGGGCTCCCTGCAGGGAAGGGCTGGGCAGCCAGAGCGCTTCTCCCAGCAAGGAGGCGAAGGGACCCTTAGGCTGCTCCCCAGCCCGGCTTTCTGCCTTTACCTTGATGGCTGCCACTTCGTGGGGAACTCTTGCGATCGGCCTCTTCCCATCGCAAAACAGGAGCTTGGCCTGCAGGGGGAGGAGGCTGGTCAGACAGGCACCAGGAGGGGCTGGTCAACGCCCCCGAATCCCTGAGGCCGGTGACTCTGGACATGCCCATGGTCTGGGAAGGCCTAGGGAGCCCCCATTTTCCTTAATTTGTGCAGCTCAGAGATGCGCTTTCGATGATCACCCTTTCTCAATACTCCTATTTTATGGGTTTATCAAAATATAAAATGCAGAAATACAAAGAAAAATGAAAATAATGGGAAAATGGGAGAGGAAAAGGAGAAGAGGAAAAAGTGTATGGTAAACCGGAGAAAAAGAGGAAAGGGATTAACTTCCAGCTCTTCCTGGCACAATACAGTAATTACACACAACCTCTAACTTCTTACTTTTGCGTAGTGGAATAAGTTCCCTCCTTTTTGTTCCTAATCAGAACAAGAGAATAACACAGGGATGGAAGAGACCTTGGAGGTCTCCTAGTTCGAACCTCTGTTCAAGCAAGCACCCCAGACCACTTCGGACAAATGGCCGTGTCCAGTTTAAAAGCCTCCCCTGATGGGCCACGCAGAGTTTCAGAAGGGAAGCCAGTCCACTGGTTACAGTAACTGGTCTCCCGCTTAGGAGGTTTCTCCTTAGTTCCAGGTTGCTTCTCTCCCTGATACATTTCTACCTTCTGCTGCTCCTTCCTCTGCTGCCTTCAGCTGCTTTGGAGAAAGATTGAACCCCCCCCCCCTTGTGGCAGCCTCTCAGATATCGGAACTCTGTATCACCTCCCCCCCCCTTCTTTTCATTAAACTAGACCTACCCACTTCGTGCAACCCTTTTGGTATGATATTATATTGTACTGCAACTGGGTATTATACTCGATGGCTACTCTCACTCTGCAGCTTGCTAGGGCTCCCCATAGCTTTTACCCAAGGAAAACAGAGAGGCGTTTCCCTGGGCAGAAAAAGTAGAAGCAGGGCCCTCCTTTCGCCCAGGGGCGGCTGCCCACCTCTCCCCCTCACCACCCTGCACTCAAGGGCAGCCCTTTCTTGGAACAGGCCGTGCTGCAGCCCCCTCCCCCCCCTACCTGCTCCAGGCAGCTGCGACACGCCTCTTGGATGAGCTGCTCCGTGTCCACGTCCTCACCGACATTCTCACGCACGTTCCCTGCCGCCTTCTGGAAAAACTGGAGAGAAGGAAGGAGCCCCTCAGGGCCAGAAGGCTGAGGACAGAACTGGTGCCCCTCCCAAGTCCCTGACCTACGACCAAATGGAGCCCAACATTTGTGCTGCTAAGGGAGACAGTTCTTCAGTTAGTTTTGACCCATTTTGGGACCTTTCTTGCCATAGTTGCTAAGTGAGTCGTTGCAGTTCAGTGTGTTAAGTGAATCTGGTTTCCCCATGGACTTTGCTTGTTAGACGTTTGCAAAAGGGAATGGATGACGAGACTCTGGGACATTGCAACCGTCATATATATGAGGCCAAGCGTCTGGATTTTGTTCTTGTGATCACGGGGATGCCGCCGTGATGGTTTTAAGTGTGAAAAACAATCACAAATCACTTTTTTCAGTGTTGCAACTTCGGTCACTAAATAAGCGCTTGTAAGTTGAAGACTACCTGCATTTGTCTATGGAGATTCTCAGTCATCCACTTTTCCAAGAGGCAACTGGACTTTCTGCTTTTTCTTTGAAGACGTTTCGCTTCTTGTCCAAGAAGCTTCTTCAGCTCTGACTGGATTGGGGGGGGGGGGAAGGGAAGGATTTATATGCAACCATCTGCAAGGAGTATCAGTCGTTCCATTCCTCACCACCCAGTCAGAGCTGAAGAAGCTTCTTGGATGAGAAGCGAAACACCTTCAAAGAAAAAGCAGAAATTCCAGTTGCCACTTGAAAAAAATCACCTTTGGGACTACCTGCATTTATTCACCCAGTGGCCAGTCTTATGAAAGGCAGACCCCCCCAAGCCCCCAAGCCCCCTTATTAGGCTCCCCAGCAGCGCACTCCTGGCCTCCCACTGGGGCAGCCACTGCATGGACCAGAGGGGCCAGGGGCGCCTGGGAGGTGGGGCTGGGGGGGGGGCGCCTCTGGCCAGGCAGCTGCTCCCTCCTCCTGACCTACCTTCATGTACTTGCCGAAGACGGCCTGGATCTCCTCGTTGATGCTGGGCTGCAGGACGGCTCGCAGCAGGTCCATGGAGACCACGGGGTCGGTGAAGCTGCGGAGGGAGGGAGGGAGAGTTGGAGCTCCCCCCAGCCCCCCTTCCCGCCAGACACGGGGGGAGCCCCCGGGGAGGGGCCCCTGGGGGGGAGGGACGGGGGGGCTCACCTGGTCATCATCTGGGAGCGCCGCCCGCGCCGCTGCACCAGCCGGTGCTTGATCATGATGTTCCAGGGGCTCTGCGGGGGGGGGAGGGGGGGAGAAAGAGGGAGGGGTCAGAGGCGTCCCCCGCCGCCCCCGCCCCTCCCCCGCCTGTAGGCCCCGCCCTTACCGCCGCCCCCGGCTCCCCGTCGCCCCCCGCCGCCGCCGCCGCCTCCTCCTCCTCCTCCTCGTCCTCGGGCTCCTCGTCCTGCGCCGGCGGCGGCTCGACCTCCCGGGCGGCCCCCATGCTCCGACCAGCGTCCCCGGCCGCGGGCGCGCTTCTCTGACGTCACCGATGCGCCACGGGCAGACCCGGAAGCGGCGCCCGTTGCCCGGCAACGGCGGAGTCTTAGCCCCCACCTCCCAGGCGATCCCCCAGCCACGGAGGCCCCACCCCCGAGGAAGAGGGAGGGGCCTGGGCGACCCCTGGTAGGAGGACGTTGGGGGACCCCCCCATAGATTCCCCTCCCCCCCGGAGGGAACTCCCCCCCAAGGAAGGAGGGTGAGGGGCGCGTGTGGCCTCCCTGGGGGGTTTCAGTCTGGGTGGTTTCAGGGCTTGGCCCTCGAGGGGGGCTCTTGGGCCTGGAATTGACGGTTTCTTGGTCCCCCCGGGGCTGCCGTGGGTGCTGATATAGGCAGTCCTCCGCTTATCACCACAATTGAGCAAGACAGTTGTTAAGTAAGTCTTGTCCCACTTTACGATCTTCCTTGCCTTCGTTTGTTAAGTGAATCACTGCAGTTGTTAAGTGAGTCACTCGGTTGGTAAGCGGATCCTGCTTCCCCATTGACTTTGCTTGTCAGATGGTCACGTGACCCTGGGACACGACAGCCGTCATAAATTCGAGCCAGTTGGCAAGCGTCCGAATTCTGACCAGGTGACCCTGGGGAGGCTGCAGCGTTTATAAGCGTGGAAATATAAGTCACTTTTTTCAGTGTGGCCGTAACTTTTGAGCAGTCACTAAACAAAAGGCCGTAAGTCAAGGAGCTTGTGGCACCAGAGACTGTGGGAGGGGGGCGAGTGAGGGACTTTTGCTCCCTGGAAGTCTCAGAGGGCAGCCGGTTGAGGCTGGAGAGCTTCCGCTTCCTTCTCTGGGCTTCTTCCCTTTTTTAACGAATTGACATGTTTGCTGCAAGAGAGGCAACAACATCACGCCATTGTCTACGTTAGAAGGCTGTTTTGTTTTCCTTTATTTTTGAAAAATGATCACAAAACAACATTCCAAACTCCTCCGTCTCCCTCCCACGGCAGGAACAATACAATCAGATTCACCACTTTATCGGCTCCATCTCCACTTCTCCAGGCCTGTTGCCAAAACCAGCTTCCCTCAGCCGAATCTCTCTCTCTGTTTTGTCAAAGCTCTCTAAGGATGCTCCCATTGCTGGCTGTGAATTGGAAACAGCTTTGAATTTTGAAATTGGGAAAAGGCAGAGCTGCAGACTTCTGGAGTCAAGCCAGCAGATGGGCATTTCTGAATTAACGGGCAATGATTCGGAGAGCTAGAACAGAAAGAGAGAATACCCAGTGCCTCCAGGGGAAGGTCAACAGGTACCAGGCAGTGGTTTCACCTTTTCCTCCAGGTGTGCAGGAGAGTGTGTGTATGTATGTGCGAGAGAGAGAAAATAAAGAAGTAAGGGATACGAGCAGAGGGACTTCCTTGTTCTCTGACTTTTAATTGTTCTTTATTGGATCAATAATCTGTTATACATGCTTGACAAAATAAGTAAAATAAATTAATAAAATAAGATTGCATAATGCAGTACCTTTGGGAGGATCCGTCCAAGGTCATCCCTGGATTCTGGAGAAACAATCGGAACTGGCACACATTGTGTGAAGCTTTGATTAAATCTAAGAGAAGCAACATTTGTTGCTGTCAGTCACCCAAGCTGTAAGATGGGCAGTCTTACAAATCTCTAAGAAAAGGAGAGAATTTCCACAAAGCCTCCCTCCTGACTGAGGTCACACTGACACACATGATCCTATAAATTGGGTTGGTTTTTTTTGGATATGTATTTAATTTCTTTTTAACTTTCGGGATGTGTGTTTTTTAATGTTGTACGCCGCCCTGAGTCCTTTGGGAGAAGGGCGGCATATAAATCCAATAAAAAGAAAGAAAGAAAGAAAAAGAAAGATGATCTGTCTCTGGACTTTAGGATGGCAAGGAATCCAAACAGAGATTTTCTTCAGTGCCCCTGTAGCTTTGAATGGTCACTGAACCAACTGCTGTAAGTCAAGGGATATCTGCATGGGGCCGTGGTTGGGGGCAGGATGTGCAGAGGGAAACGCCAGGAAGCCTTTGGCCTTGGGGTGTAAAGACAGCTTGCATCAAAAAAGCAGGTTCCTCTCTGTTTGCCCATTGATAAAGGCTCAGGCATGAGGCTCCCCAAACATGTATGTATATATTCATATATGCATTCTGCAAACCTTCGCTCTCCCTCCCTCTCTGTGCTTCCCAGCCCCTGAACAGCATTTGCAAAATTGCACATGTGGTTACCAAGGCCGTCATTACCCAGGGACTTCCTCTTTAAATGGGAACTAGAGAACTCCATGACCTCTTGGATCATCCATCCCAGGTTCCTCAGAGCCCTCTAGTGTAGTGCAGTCATTGGAAATTTCTTAATAATTCAGGGAGAGCGTCAGACATTTCTGCCCTGAAAGTAGCCCCTACTGAACTCTACAAACGGCTGGATATTAGCACTTTATAATGCCCTGCTTAGACCACACCTAGAATCCTGCATCCAGTTTTGGTCACCGCGATGTAGAAAAGATGTGGAGACTCTAGAAAGAGTGCAGAGAAGAGCAACAAAGAGGATTAGGCTAAAACATATGAAGCACAATTGCAGGAATTGGGTCTGGCTAATCTAGAGAAAAGAAGGACTAGGGGAGACATGATGGCAGTATTCCAATATCTCAGGGGTTGCCACAAAGAAGGGGTGGGGAGTCAACCTGTTCACCAGAAGGCAATTGATGGAAACTAATCAGGGAGAGAAGCAACTTAGAACTAAGGAGAAAATTCCTGACAGGGAGAACAATTAACCAGTGGAGCAACTTCAGAGGTTGTGGAAGCTTCATCACTGGAGTCTTTCAAGAAGAGATTGAGCTGCCATTTGTCAGAAATGGGGTAGGGTTTCCTGCTTGGACTAGGTGACCCACAACCGTGATGGCGAACCTATGGCACATGTGCCACAGGTGGCATGTGGAGCCATTTGTCCGGGCGCGCAAGGTGTTGCCCTGTCAGCTGTCCGGCGCGCATGCACATGCTAGCCAGCTGACTTCGACCTTCGGGAACGTACTTCCGGTTTGCTCGTAGGGTTGGTTTTAGCCCTCCGGAGGCTTCCCTGAAGGCTCTGGGGGGGAGGGGGGGCAAAAAACAATCCTGTGTTCCGGGTTGCTTGTACAGTCATTTTTTTGCCCTCCGGAGCCTTCAGGGAAGCCGCCTGAAGGCCCCTGAAGGCTCCGGAGGGCTAAAACCGCCCCAACGAACAAACCGGAAGTTTGTTCCTGAACTTCCGGTTTGCCCATAGGGCCTGTTTTCGCACTTTGTAGGCTTCAGGGAAGCTCCTGAAGTCTCCGGAGGGTCTCGGGAGGGGGGTAGGCTGTTTTCACGCTTCCCAGGCTGCTATAAAGCCTCTGGAGCCTGGGGAGGGTGAAAAAGCACACCAAAAATGGGGGGGGGATCACTGGTCATGCGCACATGTGAGCTGGGGTCGTGCGCATAGCATTATGGGTGTGGCGACCCCCTTGTGCTCCCTCCGCTTTTGGCACGCGAGCCACAAAAGGTTCTCCATCACTGACCTACAAGGTCCCTTCCAACTCTGTTAATCTGTTCTTTCCGTGCTAACTTCGAACAGTCACTAAACAAATAGAAGATCTCCAAGATCCTTTACAACTCTGTCATTCTGTTATTCACTTGACCGCAGGAAATGTCTTACAACATATTCTAAAAGGCTTTATGATAACCTTCATTTCATAAAAATGGTTTATGAAATTACAGATGACAGCTACTCTGGCTGTGGAATTCTGGGAGTTGAAATCCACACGTCTTAAAGTTGCCAAGGTTGGAGACCCCTGTGATGTAGAGGAGATCATCAGGTGTACCAGCTGCCCCTCAACCTGCTTCCTTTCTGTCGTCTTTCCTTGAGCCGACAGGGGGTCTCTTCCTAGGGAGCCCTGCGGGAGGCAGGCAAGGCACCTGCCCCAGGAACGCTTCGGCTTGGCACCTCACAGGCATCCTGCCATCAAAGGCTGGAAAGGGGGAAGGATGACAGGGCAATAAAAGTTTGGTAAGAAATTGGGAGGAGGGAATGCCGGGTGATGAGGACCTGGGCAGCCGCATTCGGTTTCTACCAGCATCCCACAGTTAGGCACCCTGAGAAATATGCGGCACAGAGTTCTCAAAACATTTTGGCCAGCTCCGGTTGGCTGGAAGCGGACTGGTCACGGGGGAGGGGCATACTGGGGGCAACAACCTACACCGTATTTTTGTATTTGGTGAACAGGGAAGATTTCAGAGCCTGCTGGACTTTTTACTGCAACCGCCGTCCTTAGTGAAAGAACCGAAGGGAGTCGAGGGTTTTTCTTTCCTGAGGGTTTGGATTGGGGCAGGTCTGACAAGCTAGTCCCGCCAGGCGATCCATGTTGCTGTCTCCACCAAGACTGGTAGAGATTGTTCCTAGCTGGCTGCTGCTTCCTGTTCTTGTAAGTGATGAAATGAGGATGGTTATCATTTCTCAATTCCTTGAGGTCATTGTCCCATTAAAGACACATTAGCATATGGATGATGGTGTCCTGCTAGAATGTTGGGAATGCCGGAGGCTGTGAATGGGGGCTGAACGTTGTTCCATGCAGGCCGAGAAGGACCTACTACTCAGAGAAGAGGCATCTACTAATCCCTCTGGCCCAGACCTACAGGCTGCTCCGGGCCGGGCCGCTTCTTCCGGTCTCTGCCAAGTGGAGATGGGCAAAGAGTGATGGAGATTCAGGAGAAGGCAGGGACCCATCTCCTCCTCAGCCTTCCTCCATGCGTCTCTTTGCCAAACCAGGCCAAGGGAGGTGTCTGTAGAAGGAGCGGCAGATGGGGGGGGGGGCTGCCTATGTGTTCTGCGTTGCCCACACGGGCTACGTTGCATGTAATCGTGGCCCGTCTTCACTTATGACCACAATTGAGCCCAAACGACACTGTGGTATTAGTACCTCCCTCGATCTTGACTGTATCCCTCTGTAAACACAATTTAGAATTGTGTTGGCTTTTTTGGCTGCGGCTGCACACGGCTGGCTCCTATTTAATGGGTTGTCCACTAAGACTCCACGATCCCTCTCACAGTCGCTGCCATTAAGTCGCTGCTTTCACCCAGTCTGTACATCTACTTTTGGTTTACTCATTGTGGCCAGTGGGGTGGGGTTGTGGGGGGTCACAGTTTTTATTCTTGTTATGCTGGGCTTTTTATTGTCTGTAAGCCAGTCAGAGCCACTGAGGGCGAGTGGGCAGCCATATCTATCCTCTGAATAGATAAAATGAATAAACCGAAGCGTACCAGGTCTGGGCGCGTTTGCCAGCGATTGTGGGCGATGACGCCAAGCCATGAATAAGCACGCCTGATTCTGGGAGGCTGCAGGCGGAGGAACGGCAGTGCTGCCAAAGCCAGAGCGGCTGACTCTGCACAGCGCAAGGGCAGGCACAGCCCCCCCAGGTAGTCCTTGGCTTGCAACCTCCGTTGAGCCTGTTCACTGAGCTTTGCCCCATTTCCCCACCTTTCTTGGCACAACTATCAGGTGACTCACAGCAGTGGCTGAGTTAGGAACCCGGTTGTTAAGTGAATCTGGCTTCGCAGGTCAGAAGGTGGCAAAAGGGGGTGAAGAGGAAGAGGAGGCTCAAGTAGCGTAGGGCCATGATGGGAACCTGTGGCACGTGGAGCCATGTTTGCTGGCCTGCTAGTTGTCAGCTCCGGTGTGCACGCGTGTGCCGGCCAGCTGACCTTTGGCCTTCTGGAGGTCTGGGCGGGGGCCTTTTCACCCTCCCCAGTGTTCAGGAAAGGGAAGGGGTCATGCGCGCATGGATGATGGTGGGGGTGTAAACACATACACAGGTGGGGGGGGAGGATTGAATTGGTCTGGGAATGTGTGGTGGGTGCGAATAGCGCACATGGACACAATTTGGCCCGCCATAAGAAAAAGGTTCGCCATCCCTCGTATAGGGTTTCCTGTCTGAACAGGGGGGTGGACTAGAAGACCTCCAGGATCCCCTTCCAAGTCTAGTCTGAACTGAGTTGAAGGAAAGTGCCTGAAATTGTACTGCTGCCATGTTTGCAGAAGGGATGTTCCTGGCTGGGGGATCTCGGAAGACCCCAAGTGTGTGTGTGTTGCCTGGGCAGACGGGAAGAACCTCTGGGATCTCCCGGACCCTCCCCGGGCGGGAGAAGCCAGAGCCGCCATCCTCGGGGTCCAGCTCTCTCCCTCCAAGGAGGCTCTGGGGGATCTGGGTTTGTCCTGCTGCCGGATCTGTCAGGCGGCAGCTGCTGCTGCTGCTGTGTGGGAGGCAGAGGCTCCTGGGGTGGCTTGGAGGAAGGGAGCCAGGAGGCGCTTCATCAGAGGGCCTGGCAGGCCGCTCCCTTCCCTCCCCACAGCCCCACCTAGGGCAGCCTTTATAGCCTGGGAAAAAGCGCAGTCTGGGCCCCAGGAGCCGTCTGCTTCTGGGTGCCGGGATGACGCCAGGGGCCCTCTGGCTGCTTGTGGGCTCCGTGGCCCTCTGGACGGGGCTGCCGGCTGCACCATCACCCCGGAGTGAGTACCGGCTAACGCTGAGCCCAGGGGAAGGAAGCCACTCCCCCGCTTGCTCCTAGGCACCTGCTTGGGCTGCACCTGGGCAAGGGAGGGGGGTGGGCCAGGAGGGGAGGAAGGGACCCTGAAGACTCGGCGGCTGAGTTGCTGCATCCTTTCTCTCGTAAGAGGCCAAGGTTTGGCTATGGGCAGTCCTTGAATTATGACTGTAGCGGAACCTGCTCATTGCGGTTGTCGTAACGGTTATAAAACAGGTCAGTCGGGACAAACACTTGTCTGAAATGGGTCTCCTGCTAGATCAGGGGGTTGGACTAGAAGACCTCCAAGGTCCCTTCCAACTCTGGTATTCTGGTCACTTGATCAAGCCAATTTTATGACTTTTTTGCAGCGGTCCTTAAGCAGGAACCTTAAGCATGGGGTTTCCTGTTGGCCTTTGAGATGCCCCCAAGAACACTTAGGGGAGCATTGCATGGGCCCTCCTTTACAAAACCACTTGAACAGCTTGGAATAAGGCCTCCAGCCTTGAGCAGGGGGTTGGACTAGAAGACCTCCGAGGTCCCTTCCAGCCCTAGGATTCTGTGTTCTAAAACAGGGGCCTCCAAACTTGGCAAGTTTAAGACTTGTGGACTTTACCTCCCAGAATTCCCCAGGCAGCCATGCTGAGGAATTCTGGGAGTTGAAGTCCACAAGTCTTAAAGTTTCCAAAGTTGGATGCCTCTGTACCAGGTCATGCTACTGAATGGCTGCCTGGGGGATTCTGGGAGTTGAAGTTCCCAAGTCTTAAAGTGGCCTCCCTGAGGAGAATGTTAGTGAGGAGGAAGGAGTGTGTGTGTGTGTGTGTGTGTGTGTGTGTGTGTGTGTCGAGTCAGTTTGCCCTGGTTTGGGAGGCAGAGCTGACCAGTCCCTGCGCCATAATTCTGATTACTAACCATTCATTTCCTCCTAATTATTTCCAGGTGTTTTTCTCTAATTTATACCTGGAAGGGTTGGGAGGTGCTCAGCTCCACTGAGTTTGTCCACCCCCAGCATATTTTGTAGACAAACAGAAACGCACCTCGCAAATTCCTGGGACGTCTGAGTTTTGCATAGAAACAAAAAATAGAAATACAAAGAAAACATCAAAGGCTCAGTGGAAATAACAGGCTAGTTGTAATTACACACCTCATAACAAGTGGTGTGATTGCGTAATATAAGGGACGCGAAACAGTTTCTGCCTTTCATACTGAATTTTTGACCCATCAACAAGGTGAAGAAGCCGGGGAAAGAAACAGACAAAAATAGCAGAGGAAGGGTCCCGTGTCAAAGGTGGTGTTTTTAGTGAGAGCCCAGGCAAAATCTACGGAAGAATCCAGTCGTGGGGGTCCACCCTTGGCCACTTGAAGACTTGTGGACTTCAACTTCCAACCTGCCTGGGTGGGGAATTCCAGAAGTCTTAGAGTTGCCACGATTGGACACCTCTGATCTAGGGGAGCCAAGGCCATTGATTGTACCAATAAAGGAGAATTTGTGGTTGACATGAGGGGTCCTTGGTGCTCTCAGAGCTTGGTGGTTGTCTTGCAGACGTTTCGTGACCTAACTAGGGAACATGACCAGCGCTACAAGGGAGAGAAGTTTGCAGAATGCAGGGGAACGAAAGAGGGGGGGGGAGGAGGATGAAAGGGCGAGGTGGAAGACTGTTTGGTCCTTGGCTGTTTTGTTGCAGATGTTTCATTGCCCAACTAGGTACCATCATCTGTTTTAGAGGGGAGGGGGTATGTGAAAAGGAGGAGGACGTTTCCTTGCAGATGTTTCATTGCCCAACTAGGGAACATCATCTGTTTTAGAGGGGAGGGGTGTGTGTGAAAAGGAGGAGGACGTTTCCTTGCAGATGTTTCATTGCCCAACTAGGGAACATCATGATGTTTTTCACTAAGGAGACGACGTCCAGGTCCTTCTTTGGGGGAGGGAACCCAGAAGGAGAAGGAAGGATCTCCATCCTCTCAGAGGGAATGAGGGGCCCATCAGCTGAGTTCCAGTGGGGCCCCAGGAGGAGCCCAGGAGAACCAGCCACCGCCCCCTCCATACCATCCACTGGCAGCTCCAGATCTCCCTCCCTCTGATGCCCTTTCTCTTCTCTCTCCCTTTCTCTCTTTCTCTTATTCAGGGACTTCTGGGCAGCCCCCTCTTCCCCCCAGTGGTGTCCCTGGAGAAGCCCCCCAGGACAAGATCTGGCAGGAGGAGGAAGCAAGGCTGGCATGCATGGTGGCCCAGAAGAGCCCTTTGGCCCAGGGGAAGGAAAGTGGGGGGGACAGGGAGACGGGGGCTGGCAAGGAGGGCAGCCTTCCCCTCCAGGCAGAAGGTCTCTGTAAAGAGAACCCACAGCCGGAAAGACCACCAGCAAATAACCTGGAAGTTGAATCTTCTGGGGGTCCCAGACCAGCTGAAGAACCCCAAGGGGCACCTGAGAAGGACACCTGGCCTGAGCTGAGAAGAGCTCCTCTATTGCCTGGTGGGGAGGAGAAGCCCAGCTCTCTTGGCAGACCCAAGCTGGCTTCCAGACCAGAATTGCCCAATCTGGAAACCTGGAACCCAGTCTGGGATCCCAGTCACGTGGCCACATCTGCTGGGAAGACAAACACTAGTGGGGAGCCCACTTCCAGCACCCCAGGTGACAAACCCAGGCCTCCAGCGGGGAAGGCCACCCCAACGGAAGAGCCGGTTCCTGGTCCTGGAAACACAACTCAGGACAAGCCGAAGCCGGCTTTGCCTGCTGGGCATCAGGTAGGCCCCACATCTGGAGAGGAGCCAGCTGCTAAGAGTGGCCCCGAGGCCCCTGGCAGGCCCCTGGCTGGTGAAAAGCCCCCATCTGGAGAGAAGCTGCCTTCCCAGGTGGGGCAGGAGAAACACCCACCTGTTGACAAGCAGGCTTCCTCCGAAAAGCCAGGAGACGGTGGGAAACCTGAAGCCGAGAAGAAGGAGCCCAACCCTGAGGAGGAAACTGAGGCGGGGAAGAAAGCGGAGGAGGAGGAGGAGGAGGAGGAGGAGGAGGAAGGCCTCTTTGATGACGATGATGAAGGAGAGGAGGGGGAGAAGGGCCAAGAGGATGAAGGAGGCCCCCCAGGAGGAAACCAAGATGGCGACGATGCCTTTGACAAGGAACTGGATTACGGATTGAGCAAGGACCCCTTTGACGCTGACTCCTACCACGATGCCTGGAGCGACGAGGGGGCCGAAGGGGCCGAGCCTGGCTTGATGGGAGAAATGGCAGCTCTTCCTCAGGCGGGAGATGCCGACAGTGACGGGAAGCCGACATTTGACGCCTGGGGAGACCTTGTGGGAGGGTCGGGCCCCTAACCGCAGCCCCCGGGGAGGGATGGAGCCCAGGAAGGGGGATTCGAAGCACAATCCTGGGAGCCTGGGTTCTGAAGCTTTCATTTTTAAACAAATTAAAACTTCTAATTTCAATTTAATTTGGAGCCAGGAGAGTCCCAATCTGTGTTGTATCCAACTGCTTCCAGACTCCTCAACTTATGACCACGATAGAGCACAACATTTGTGTTGCTAAGCGAGACATTTGTTTTATGAACCATTATTGCCACCATTGTTAAGTGAAGTGCTGCAGTTGCTAAGTTAGTCACACGGTTGTTAAGTGAATCCGGCTTCCCCATTGACTTTGCTCGTCAGATGGTCGCAAAAGGGGATCACGTGACCTCAGACATTGCGACCGTCATAAATATGGACCGGTTGCCAAGCACCTGAATTTTAATCACATGACCACAAGAATGTCGCAAGAGTCCTAAACGAAAATTACTGTGAGTCAAGGACTACTTGCGCTGCCTAATACTGTTTTTCTCACACACACACACACACACACACTACGTGCACAGTTTTTTAAAATACGCTTTGGAAAAAAGTGTCCTTTGTGTTTTGGGGCAGATTTTTTACAAAGTCTTGGTGCTTTTTGAGGGTTTCTACCCTGTAGCCACTAATCTGGGGTCTCCACTCTTAGCAACTTGAAGACTTGTGGGCTTCCACTCCCAGAATCCCCCAGCCAGCTATGTGGGACCCCTGTGCCCAGGCTAGGAATGTGGCTTGATTGACGCGGATGCCTACTTTACGGCATGAAATTAGCTGGTTGTGTTTCATGGGACTGAGAAAAGGGCAGGGGGGGGAGGGGTGCTGAGAAAGAAAGAAAGAAAGAAAGAAAGAAAGAAAGAAAGAAAGAAAGAAAGAAAGAAAGAAAGAAAAAAGAGAGAAAGGGAGGAAAAAAGGAGAGGAAAGAAGGACTACAAACCTGGCCCTAGGCCGTATGGCACAGGTGGCACAGGTGGCATGCGGAGCCATTCGTCAGGGCCTGGGAGGCATGGGAGCTCTGGCCAGTTGACTTCGACCTTCTTTTGAGGCCATTTTTCCCCCTCTGGTGGCTTCCTTGAAGTCTCTGGAGCGTGAAAAACCAGCCCGACGGGCAAACCTGAAGCTCGGGAAGATACTTCCGGTTTGCTGGTAGGGCCGGCTTTAGCCCTCCGGAGCCTTCAGGAGTGACTTCCGGTTTGTCCATAGGGCCTTTTTACGTCCTCTGGAGCCTTCAGGGGCTTTCAGGAGGCTTCGCTGAAGGCTCCGGAGGGCAAAAATGACCCTACGAGCCAACCAGAGTGACTCCCAGTTTGCTTGTATGGCCGTTTTTTGCATGGGGAGGGTGAAAAAAGCACGGCAAAAACGGGGGGAGTGCTGGGTGTGCGCGCATGGGCGCTGAGGTCATGTGCATAGCATTATGGGTGTTGCCCGCCCATGCACGACCCCCCTCCTTTTGGCACACAAGTCAAAGAAGGTTTGCCATCACTGCCCTAGACGCAGCTTCAGAGGATAATCCAGGGCTGGAAGGAACCTGGAGGTCATCCAGTCCAACCCTGCTCTAGCAAGGCATTGTCAAAGCGAGTTTCTGTCTTTTGATCCCCCAGTCACATGATGACATAGCCATGCCCACTCAGTCACATGACCCCCAAGCCACGCCCACAGAACCTGTAGGAAAAAAATTAGATTTCACCACTGGGGTATAGAGAGTAGCCACCTAAGGCGTCTTCTGTGAAGTCACTGTTGAAAACCTCACGGCATCTCAGAGGTGTTTGCACATGCCCCGGTCTGGCCCTGACTAGCTCCTCATACCTCGCTCCCTCCTCCCTCCTGCCCTGGGGCCGTGGGGGTTGGGCAGAGTTTGGCAACAGTTTTTGCAAGTGGCCAGCAGGAGGCAGCCGTGTCCAGCCGTCCGTCCCCCCCCCCCCCCAGCTTCTTCGCTTCCAGGACAGGAGCCCCCAGAACAGAGGATAAGAGAGTTGGAAGGGACCCCGGAGGCTTTCTAGTCTGACCCCCTCTTCAAGCAGCGAATTCTAGTCCTGCCTTAGGGTGACTTTCCACCAGCCCTTCTCTCTCAGCCCAGCCCAGGGAAAACAAGAGGAGAGAGGAGTATTAGGTACGTTCACCACCCTGAGCTACTTAGGATAAAAATGTCTAATGAAGTCCCTGTTCTTCCCTGAAGTTGCTCTCCTTTGGCTCAGTCCTTAAATTATGGTCACAAAGGGACCCATGGAATTACCTCATTTCATTTAGTTTGAGAAAGGTAGACTGGAGGGGGAGGGGATCATGAAGGCATCTTCCAGTATCTGAGGGGCTGCTGCCCCAAAGAAAGAGAAGTAATGGATGGAAACTAAGCAAGGAGAGAAGCAACCTGGAACTAAGAAGAAATTTCCCTACAGTGGGAACAAATAACCAGTGGAACAATTTACCTCCAGAGTCCAGAAGTTGGGGGTTTTCAAGCAGAGAATCTTATGGGGGGGGGGGGAAGGCAGGAAAAGGGCTCCTTCTGCAGGGCTGCCGGGGTGGGGTGGGGGACTCTCCCCCTTCCTCTTCTTTCCACACAGCCCTCAAGGTGTGGGTTGAGGGGAGCTGTGGCAGGACCCTCTCCTCCTTTCAAGCAGGTGCCCCCTGGAAGTGGCGGGGGGGGGGGAGGCAGGAGCTCCTGCTGTGCAGAGCATGAAGGGAGCAGAAGTGGGGGGACACCCACCCCTCCCTTCCAGATGGTTTTAGGGATAGGATTAGATGTGTACAAACAGAGCAAATCTGTCATTTTGCATATTCATTCCGGACTCTTCCCTTCGCCCCCACCCCCCAAGTGTTCCCTGCCTGCCTGCCTGCCTGCCTCAGGGGACCCCCTGCCCTTCGGCCCACCCCCTCTTGAAAGGAAGCCTCAGACTCTGCTGCTGGCCAGCAGGGCCCTGGGTTCAGGCCAATGGCCGGTGAAGCCCCATGCAGCCCCCCCTGGCTTGAATCCCAGTCCCTCCAGGACCCCAGCCCCTCCCCCCTCCCCCAGGAGGGCTGCCGTGGTGGGTGGGGAAGCACCACTCATGCGGCCCCATCAGAGACAGCGTATGGAGGGGGGGAGGAGGTGCAGGTAACGGGATCTTCCCCCCACCCCATACTGGACTCTGAGATCAGCTGCACCAAAGGAGAACCAAGCAACGGGGGGCTGCATCGTGCAAGGGCAGAACGCCCCCTCCCCCCCAAAAAACCCAGATGAGGCATGCAACTGGGTTGTGCCTGTTTCCACCAGGTCTCAGGAGACCCCCCCCCCGAAGACCTCTGCTGCTCCTCAGTCTGGCCCCCATGGCTCCTGCCCCTTTCCCACGGCCCCCCAGCCCCTGCTCCTCCCCGCCCAGCTGGCTCTCTGCAGTATTTCTGGCATCGCTTAATAGTCGGGTAGTTGCTCTCGTTCTGGGGCACCCGTGGTAAACGGAAGGCTCCCCAGGCTCCCCACATCGTTTGGAATCCTTGGGGAAGGGGTTGCAGCCCCCCCCCGACTGGCAAGGGAGGACATCAGTGGAACTCAAAACCTGGCTCACTTGTAGGTGCTCTGGCCTGGGTGTGTGTGTGTGTGTGGGGGGGGGATAGAGCAGCCCCTGAATAGAGGCTGGAGATTTCTGGGAGCTGGATCCACAAGACCCCCACCCCTAATAGAATTTGCATCCGGAGCCTTGGGATCCTGGGATGGTTTTGTTTGTTTTGTTTGTTCCAGGCTTATATTTTGAATGAAACTCAGGGACCCTGAAGCGATGGGAAACGTCACACCAGAATGCTGGTGCTGCACCCCATAGAATCCATGAGATGGAAGGGACCTCGGAGGTCTTCTAGTCCAACCCCCTGCCCAGGCAGGAGACCCTAGACCAGTGGTTCCCAAACTTTTTCAGTCCACTGCCCCCTTGGTGCTACAAACTGATACTCAGTGCCCCCCACCCAGTGGTGGAATTCAATTTTTTTACTACCGGTTCTGTGGGCGTGGCTTGGTAGGCGTGGCTGGGGGGGTCATGTGACTGGGCGGTTTGCACGACGGAAGGAAGATAGTAACAGTAAAATTCAAAACTGCAACAATTAATTGCACATTTATTCAAAATCCAATTTAAAAACCTTTTTAGTTAATGTTAATTCAACAAAATTGTTGAACATGATCCAGTGATACCAGGTTTTCAAAGTCTGATAGTCATTTATCAAGAACCTTAGGAACTAGTAACTTAGTAAACTTAGCAAAATTTAGTAACTACTTCACTGTTCAGTAAATTCTTAATGTGATGGATGGGCTCGATGAAGTGATACCAGTTTCCCAATGTCTGGTTTTAAGTCACTTAGCAGGAGTCTTAAATCACCACATTCAGTAATCTGGAGTCCATTTCTTTGCTTGGAGAGAAGTTGGATGACCACACTGAAGCCATCTTCCACCAAATATGAGGTTGGAAATGCAACAAGGAGCTTCTTAACCACAGTCCATAGTGTAGGATAGCGATCAGAAATTACTTTCTGTAACCAAAACTCTTGGTACGATTTCTTAAACTTTGGCTTCAGCTCAATGTCATTTTGCAGCTCTGTGAGTTGTTCCTCCACTACCCCATCTTCCTCAGTATCTGAAAATGGATTTATCACCCATCACCCATCTGGAATTTCCATCAAAAGAAGATCCTGATATCGCTCAGACATCTAAGTCTTAGAATGTCAGAGAAACAACTTTAGCTGGATAGTCACATCCCTGCAATAACATCATTGTAATTTTCAGTTTCATTAATTTCCACAATATCAACACTAGCTTTGCTACTAACCCCTTCCAAACCATCTGCATAGTCTTTAAGATTTGGTGGTCTAAATATCAAAAACGGTTGACTCACATCACACATCTAAGCAAAACTGAAGTACAATCTATTTTTCCTTTTAAAAAAAATATCTCAATTTTAAGATTTGTATTACTGTTTTCATCCAGTCCCCATCCAAAAATGGCAAGAAACTCTGGTGTCATTTTTTTAAGCAACCATGGACAGATAATTGCAGATACTTGCCTTAATATTATTAGCCAAGTTTCTTATTGGCTATGCTAACCAAGAGGTGCTTTGGTCATTGTTAACCCTGCTGCAAAATTTATGTGTGCACATATCCACACATACAAAGGCATACAATATAATCTTCTCTCCTTCAGATTGCCAATTATTTTGCACGACACAAACATTCTGTCTTTAAATGCTGACGTGGTTTCAATGGCTAAACTTCTGCTCGCCGAATCAACTATTCAAAGCCAGTAATTCCGCAAGGAGAGAGGATAAGAATGGGGATATTTCAAAAACTAAACACATATCCTAAAAGAAAATCCACCCACGACCAGCATTGAGTGGAGCTTTTATAAATTTAGAATAAATGAGCTGGAAGGGACCTTGGAGGTCTTCTGGTCCAGCCCCCTGCTCAAGCAGGAGAACCTATACCAGAGGTCTTCAAACTTGGCAGCTTTAAGACTTGTGGACTTCAACTCCCAGAATTCTCCAGACAGCTATGGACTTCAACTCCCAGCTATGCTGGCTGGAGAATTGTGGGAGTTGAAGTCCACAAGTCTTAAAGTTGCCAGGTTTGGGGACTCCTGACCTATACTATAGTAGTATATACATATAGTATACTATACCTATATCAAAGAAAGCTCCCGTGAGTTTAACAACACCTGTATTTCCAAGGCTAGGAACGGAAGATTGCAATGCGAGCTCCCTCCTGCTGGTAATCCAAACCTCCCTAACCAAAATCCACACCACCAAAAGGGAGCGACCGCACTTCCGCTCATCACCCCCTCTGCCCAGGTAGTTTTACCCCAGCAGCGTCTCCGTGCAAAGGAAAAGGATGGCACGAAATATGTGACCGTTTATTAAACCAGTGGCAAAGAGCTCTTTCGCAAGCACAACTAGAATTTGATTGGTGGGGATTTCCCCCCCCCCCTAACAACATTGTGCACGATCTCCCCACCCACCGACGGTTTAAAAAAAAACACCTTTTCACAAGCCAAGCCGGTCGGTTAACACGCCGTCGGTGTTGGGGGGGGGGCGGGCGATTGAAGCGGCGCGTGCCCCTCTCCTGGGAGGAAGGCAGTGATTGGAGGGGAGGGTGGTGACGTTGCTTAAAGGGAAACCCGCAGCTATTTCCAGGTTTGTTTGGGTAATTTCGTCCTTCTGTCCGCGCCGATGGGCTTTAAACAGTCCATTTTCTGCTTGGCAAGTTTCTCCTTTCCATCTGAGAATTAGCTAAGGGGAAGCTACCAACCAACTAGGGGCGACGCCCTCTGCAGCCAACACAATACATGATCTTTTTTTCCTCTTAGCGCCCCCTGCTGCCCGCCTTGCCTCTTAGCACACCCCCTAAGTCATCCCACCGCCCGCCAGAAGGCGATACCGCCCACTATGGGAACCTCTGCCCTAGACCATTCTAGACAAATGTGGTCCAATCTCTTCTACCATTTCTGAAGCAGTTCCTTCCATTGATGAATTGTTCTCAGGGAATTCCTCCTTAGTTCCAGGTTGCTTCTCTCCTTGATTAGTTCCCATCCATTGTTTTGGAGAAACAATGCATCCCTTCTGATGCTTTGGAGAATAATTCATCCCCTCTAATTTCTGGCAGCCCCTCAATTGTCATCCAGTACAAAACTGTCTTCACCTCCCGGATCCTTTGATGGCTGGACCTACCTAGACCCCTTGATCGTTCCTCCTACCTTTCAGTCTCCAGATCTTTCGTCTCTTTGGGCTCAGAGGGGCTCTGGGGAATCCCCCCCCTTGCTTCCATTCTCCTGGCAGGAAAAGGGAGCAAGACCCCTTCGGGGAAACAACCCCCCCCCATCTCAATTTGTTTTGGAGGGGCTCTGAGGACGAGGTTTATGCCAGAAGAAAATGTATGCCTGGCAAGGAGGAAGGAGAGCAGCCAGGTGGGCACCCAGCAAGGTGTGCCAGGTCTGTGGCCAATGGGTACATTTATGTATTTATCTATTGGTTCAATTTCGTGGAGGCCCCCATAGATGTGCCTTCCTTTAATGGTGAAGAGACTCCCATGAAAGACACAGACAGCATCTGGGAGCACCGTCTCCTTCGGGCAATCGTTTATTCCAGAATTCCCCCCCTTTGGAAGGCGCCTGGAGGTTTCCTGTGCCTGGTCTCATCCTCTCTTTCAATTCAGCACAAAGCAGGTGGAGCTTCCATCCACGGAGACCTCAGGGAGACCCTGGGAAGGGAAGGAGGCCTGAGGAACCGTCTTCCTTGGGCGGCTGCAGGAGGGGGGGGCTCCCTGGCCCTCCCTCCCTCCCTCCACAGCCATTGGAGAGCCCCCCCTTCTTGCCAGGCTGAACTGTCCCAGAACCAGAGAGACCCCCCCTCCCCCACTGTGAGGGGCTGCTTTGCTCCAGCCTCTGCCTTCGGGACCCCCTGACAAATCTAGGCACTACATTTGGGGGACTCTAGCTCCCTTTCCTGGGGGATGGGGACCTTCTCTTCTGGGACAGGCTTAAAGGCGAGGGGAGCCTACCTAGGTTGAGGGTGGAGCGGGGGGGGGGTTCTTTCCCCCTTCCTCTTCTTTGCACACGGCCCTCAAGGTGTGAATGCAGGACCCTCCCCACATGGCCTCCCACCTGTCATTCACCCACCTCTATTAAGACACATCTGCCGGCACTCCGGATGCGTTTTGAAGGTGTTGAGGTTCTTCCCGCACATCCCAGAATTGAACTTCTTGCATCTTTGGGTATTTTGATCGTAAAACCAGTGTTTCCCTAAGACATCGCAAGGCCCCACTTCAGGAGGCTGCAGGCAAGAGGCTGCGGGGGGGAGGGAGGGGATAGAGGTTGGCATTAGGTGGGCAGCTCTATAGATGCTTTAGAGGGAGGGAAGGAAGGAAGGAAAGAAGGAGGAAAGGAAGGAAGGAAAAAAAGTTAGCACCCACCCTTCCTAAAAGAATGAAATATTTTGAGAGATATTAAAAAAGGCCGAATATTATATTTCCCTAAAGACATAAACCCCCAAGGAGACCCAAAGGCCGTGATGGAGAACCAATGGCACGCGTGCCAGATGTGGCATACAGAGCCCTCACTGCTGACACGTGTGTAGTTGCCAGCTGCTCTTCTGGTTTCTGGCGTGCACATGCACAGCTGGTCTTCACAGATGCCGGAGCGCTGAAAAATGGCCTGAAAACGGCCCCCAAAACAGCCAAAAAACAGATCCTTTTTCGGGCCATTTTCAGGCCAAAAACAGTCCGAGAAATGGCCTAAAAATGACCCAAAGAACAGCCTGAAAATGGCCCCAAACTGGCCAAAAATAGGCCTGTGTACACCGGCCAACTGTCTTCGGGTTTCTGGAGCTGCGGCATGCACACATTCATGCACATGCAAAAACATTCCACTTTGGGCACTCAGTGGCAAAATGGTTCACCATCAGTACGATTCTACATTTAGGCAAGAAAAACGAAATGCACAGGTACAGTATAGGTGGTACCTTGCTCAACAGTAGTAACTGTGAAAGGGATCTTGGAGTCCTAGTGGACAACCATTTAAATAGGAGCCAGCAGTGTGCAGCAGCTGTCAAAACAACCAACACAGTTCTAGGCTGCATCAACAGAGGGATAGAATCAAGATCACGTGAAGGGTTAATACCGCTTTATAAGGCCTTGGTAAGGCCACACTTGGAATATTTGCATTCAGTTCTGGTCGCCACGATGTAAAAAAGATGTGGAGACTCTAGAAAGAGTGCAGAGAAGAGCAACAAAGAGGATTAGGGGACTGGAGACTAAAACATATGAAGAACGGTTGCAGGAACTGGGTATGTTTAGCTTAAGAGAAAGAACGACTAGGGGAGACATGATAGCAGTCTTCCAATATCTCAGAGGTTGCCACAAAGAAGAAAGAGTCAAACTATTGTCCAAAGCACCTGAGAACAAGAAACAATGGGTGGAAACTAATCAAGGAGAGAAGCAACTTAGAACTGAGGAGAAACTTCCTGACAGTGAGAACAATTAATCAGTGGAACAGAAGTTGCCTCCAGAAGTTGTGAATGCCCCAACACTGGAAGTCTTTAAGAAGATGTTGGATAGCCATCTGTCTGAAACGGTATAGGGTTTCCTGCCTAGGCAGGGGGTTGGACTAGAAGGCCTCCAAGGTCCCTTCCAACTCTGCTATTGTATCATCACTGTCCTAAGGTGAGGCCAGCCTTTCGAAGTGCAGATGTGGTCCTCCATTACTCCCAGTAGCAAGGGGTGACCAAAGGTAGGATTCGCTCTCAGGCCCTTCATTGCATCCACACCCTTCAACCAAACTTGGCTTCAAGACCAACACGACCACCCTGACGAGAGCCAATAGAATACGTGTCCTTGCACAGGAACAGGAAGCTCAAGGGCAAGGCCCAAGAGAGGGCATCAATAACCCTCCCTCTCCCCTCCACTGGGCCGGCTGCACCCAGGACCATGGGCTTGGTGGTTCTGCTCCATTAAACCATTCTTCCAAGCAGCCTATGAAGGGAGCATAAGTGGGGGGACACCCACCCCTCCCTTCCAGATGGTTTTAGGGATAGGATTAGATGTGTAGAAACAGAGCAAATCTGTCATTTTGCATATTCATTCCGGACTCTTCCCTTCGCCCCCCCCCCCAGTGTTGCCTGCCTGCCTGTCTCAGGGGACCCCCCTGCCCTTCAGCCCACCCCCTCCTGAAAGGAAGCCTCAGACTCTGCTGCTGGCCAGCAGGGCCCTGGGTTCAGGCCAATGGCTCCCCAGCCCTCCCTCCAGGGCTATTGGCTTCGTGCCCTCCCACCTCCAATCTAGGCACCTTCATTTGGGGGACTCTAGCCCCCCTCCCTGGGGGAAGGGGACCTTCTCTTCTGGACAGGCTTAAGGGCGAGGGGAGCCCACCTAGCTTGAGGGTGGAGCAGGGGGGTCCTTTCCCCCTTCCTCTTCTTTGCACCCAGCCCTCAAGGCGTGAATGCAGGACCTTCTGCTGCTTCCCACGTGGCCTCCCACCTTTCAGCCCCCCCCCCCCCCAGTGCAGCATCTCACACACCCACCTCTATAGCGGCACCTCAACCGGCAGGCCCAACGTGTGTAGAAGTGGTTGGCGTTCCCCCCGCAGCCCCCGAAAGTGAACTTTTTGCAATCTTCGGTTTTTGGGTCGTAAAACCAACGTTGCGATTTCTCATTGCAAGTCCCCTTTTTAGGAGGCTTCTGGCAGACATCTGCAGAGGGGAGGGGAGGGATAGAGGTTGGCATTAGGTAGGCAGCTCTATAGATGATGCTTTAGAGGGAAGGAAGGAGGAAGGAAGGAAGGAAAGAAGGAAGGAAGGAAGGAAGGAGTGAGGGAGAGAGGGAGGGAGGAAGGAAGGAAGGAAGGAAGGAAGGAAGGAAGGAAGGAAGGAGTGAGGGAGAGAGGGAGGGAGGAAGGAAGGAAGGAAGGAAGGAAGGAAGGAAGGAAAGAATCAGAGAGCCAGAAGACTGGGCCACTGGCAGCCCCCCCCCCCCCCCCCCGATCAAGGGAACCCGTCTTCCCTCCCCCACCCCAAGCTTCTCCCTTTCCTCCCTCAGCTGCATTTTTGGCTTCCTTCCAGGCACTTCTGATCCCTTCATGCTCTGCACAGCAGGAGCTCTTGCCTGCCCCCTGGAAGTGGGGGGACACCCACCCCTCCCTTCCAGATGGCTTTAGGGATAGGATTAGATGTGTACAAACAAAGCAAATCTGTCATTTTGCATATTCATTCCGGACTCTTCCCTTCGCCCCCACTCCCCAAGTGTTCCCTGCCTGCCTGTCTGTCTCAGGGGACCCCCCTGCCCTTCGGCTCACCCCCTCTTGAAAGGAAGCCCCTGAGCTCGTGCTGCTGGCCAGCAGGGCCCTGGGTTCAGGCCAATGGCCGGTGAAGCCCCATGCAGCCCCCATGGCTTGAGTCCCAGTCTCTCCAGGACCTCAGCCTTTCCCCCTCCCCCAGGAGGGCTGCCCCAATGGGTGAGGAAGTGCCACTCTTGCAGCCCCATCAGAGACAGGGGGGGGTGTAGAAGGGGAGGTGCAGGAAAGAGGGGAGCCTCTGAGATGCACCAAAGGAGAACCAGCCAAGGGGGGCTGAGTCATGCAAGGGCAGACGGCCCCCTCCTCAAAAAGCCTAGAAGAGACATGCAGCTGGATTGGGCATTTTCCCACTGGGGCTCAGGAGACCCCTCCTCCTGAAGACCCCTGCTGCTCCACAGCCTGCCTCCAAAGCCCCCCCCGTGGCCCCTGCCCCTTTCTCACGGGCCCTCTGGCCCTGCCCCTCCCTGCCCAACAGCCGGGCTCACCAATCTCAGAGCAAACTTGCTGGCACTTCCTCCGGGTGAGGTAGCTGTTGATGTTGCTGGGGCAGCCATAATCCCGGAAAATCTGGCAGCGCTTGGAGGTGACGTTGTAGAAATAACGCTCTCTGGGGACCTTACACCTTTCGAAATAGGTGGGGAAGGTGCTGCAGCTTCCGTCGGCTGGCAAGGGAGGAAATCCGTCGGCTGGCAAGGGAGGAGATCCGGGAAACTCAACATTGGCTCACTTGTAGGTGCACAGGCGGATAGAGCAGTCCCCGAATAGAGGCTGGGGATTCTGGGCGTTGGATCCACAAGCCTTAAATAAAACCTCACCCTCATTGAATTTGTATCCGGAGCCTGGGGGGTCTCCCTGGTATCACTTGACATAAGGAGGATCCCTCCGGATCCTGGGCTGGTTTTGGGGTTTTTTTTGGTGTTTGTTAGATGATTACATTTTAACTGAACCTCATTGAGCCTGAAGCCCTGAAGAAGCTGGGAAATATCACACCAGAATGCTGGTGCTTCACCCCATAGAATCCATGGGCTGGAAGGGACCTGGGGGGGGGGGGCGGGGGGCTTCTAGTCCTACACCCTGATCAGGCAGGAGACCCTAGGCCACTCCAGACAAACAGCGGTTCGATCTCTTCTTCAAAACCTCTACAACTTCTGAAGCAGCTCCTTCCACTGATGAATTGTCCTCAGGAAATTCCTCCTTAGTTCCAGGCTGCTTCTCTCCTTGACTGGTTCCCATCCTGCCGTGTGTGTCTGTGTGTGTGTGTGTGTGTGTGTGTGTGTGTGTGTGTGTGTAATGAGATTCAATGGAGTCTCCAAACTGAAGCAGGTTCCCACATTGGGATCAAAATTTCCAATCCAGATATTTTTAAATATCTCCTTTGAAGCCTTGGCGGTTTGCTTTGTGCACAGAAAGAGATGTTAGACCTCAGCATCTCAATGGAGCCCCTGAATGAAGTGGGGGAGTGGTCTGATCTGGCCCTGATCTGCTCACCCTGAGTGGGGTGGGGTGGGGGTGGGATCTCCGGACTGAAAGCCCCCCACGGGAGACAGTCCAAGAAAACCCCTGGAGAAGTCCAGGCTCTGGCTGGGAAGAAGCCGGGATTCTTTGGGGCTCTCAGGTCACACCTGGGATGAGAATTCTGTCGCCCGAATTTTAGGAAGGACTTTGGCCACCAGGAGGGAAGGAGAAACGGTGCCCGGAGTTGGTCAGCATTCAAAGGAGGAAACGGGGCGAGGTTGCCTTTGTCTTGGGAAGGGAAGGGACGTGGGGAAGGCGGGGAGCGGACCCTCCGTCCACCGAAGTTTTCTTCTGCACCGGCCTCGCCTCCCCTCTCCGAGATTTTGCCCTAAGAGCTGATTCCGGACCTTCCCCGCCGCTTGCCCCTTCCCACGGCCCCCTTCGATGGAGCCCCGCCCCGCCTGCCTTCCAACAGCCGTCCGGAGTGCGCTGACTGACTCCCAGGTGGGAAGGCGGGACCCCTGCCCGAAGCCCCAAGAGCGCCGAGGCGAGACCGGGACCCCGAAAGAAAGCCCGCCCAGCAGAGCCTCACTAGCCCCCCCTCCCCCTTCTCCCGTCTAGGGCTCCGCGATGACCGGGGGACCGCTATTCCCGTGTCCGGGAAGCCAGGGGAGCAGAACGGCGGGTCTCTAGGCGCGGTCGGCCCTGCGGAATCGGGGGTGGTGGTGGTGGTGGTGGTCCCTTGTGCGTTCGGAGCGCATCCCGGAGGCTCCAGATGGAGGGGCTTCAGACGGGGACGGGGCTTTCGGGGTCTGAGCAACCCCTCCTGTCGCACACCATCCCAACCCCTCCCTCCGCGCTCGCCCCACTTACGCCTGCTAGACACGGAGAGCAGAGGGCTCCAAAGGGCAAAGGCGACCCCCAAGAGGAGGGGGAGGAGGCTGCGACCGGACCTCATAGCGGTGGCTGGGCGACTGAGCCGCCTCCGCCTCCTTTGGTCGGAGGGGCGGGGAGGGCTCCGTGGCTTCCCAAAGGGAGGACTAGAACTCCCATCTCCTGGTGATTGGCTGAAAGTCACCCAGCCATTGTCAGGCTGAGAGACTAGAACTCACGGTTTCCTCCTTTCTTCCCTGGTTTTCAATTCTAACAATCTTGATCTTTGGTCTCTTCAAATAATGTTGCAGAATTTAATTTTTTTCCATTTCTTTTTGCCCCTCAGAAAAAAATTTCAAATCTTTAACAAGCCCGTTTTGTAATTCCAATACAGAAAATTATCCGAAATTCTCCAAATTTAGCGTTTGTATATCCCTTTTAATGATTAAGAGATCTTGTATGTCCAGTGTAAGCTCTTTTTCCCTGTCATTCTTGTAGCCAATCATTTTTATATCCAGGTCCGTATCTAATTTTCCACCTTACCTGGTAGTACCTGCTCCTCTTCCATGAAGTCATCCACGCACAGCCCGTCTCTCAAGGCAGAGGCCATTAAAATTATTCTTCAGAATGTGACATTCCCCATGTCCAATGTTAAAATATCTTGTTTCATTCTTTTGTTGTAGGTTAAGTTTAAGTGTCCCCTAAATTGTAATGTTGCAATTTTATCTGGACCCTTAGTGATCTTCTTTAGCCTTTTGCTCTTTATTTTGGATTCTTTACATTGTTAAGTTTCTGATTAAAATGTTCCTTCGCTCAGGTTTGAAGGCATTTTCAAATTTGTAAACTGAGTATTCTTTAAAAGCCTCGGCCACAGATATGTGCAAGATGTTTAATCCCATGTGCTCAAAGCCTCGTTAAACCTCTGTCTTGTTATCTCCTTATCAAGGAGCAGCTGTGGGCAATCTCCCGTCTTCTCCATCATTCTCCTCCTCAGAAGGATCCTGATTCTAGTACCCGAATTCATTGGGTGTGGAATTCTCTTCAATCAGGCCAGGCGGAAGAGTTTAGTTTTCTGCTTGGTCAACTCTACTGTTCCAGCCACAAATTCTGCTGTGTTCGAGCTCAGTTGCCGTGGTGAGCTCAATGAAATTAATGGGCTGCATCTGCTCATAAAGGGTGAACTTGACTGGAACAGTAGAGTTGACCAAGGGTTCTTTTTTTATTTGGTTGAAGACAAGGTTAGACTAGGAAATACCAAAGTGCTGCAGGAATTGGGTGTTGCTGTTTTAGAGAAAAGAAGGACCAGGGGTGACATGGTAGCAGTTTTCCGGTATTTGAGGGGCTGCCACAAAGAAAACTTATTATTTTCAAAATAAATTGATGTATATATTTATATGGTGTTGAATAAATTTGTGTGTGTATGTATATATATTGTATCATGATTGGTAGATTGGTGCTGATTGGTGCTGGCTGTGTGTCCGTTGTTGTTTCGTGTTGTAACCGCCTGGGTGGTAGGTGGGGCTCATTTGTTGACTAGGGCTGGTTTCCAGATGTCTGGTAGGCGGGAGGTATCGTCATGTTGTGGGGGTGTTTCTCTATTTCGATAGCTTCCATAATTATTCTCTTGTTGAAGTGTTCAGTTTTGGAGATTAACCTGGTTCCTTCAAAATTAATTTCATGTCCTGTAGCTTTAAGGTGATGGAAAAGGAAGGAAGTTTTTTCTTCTTTTCTTACTGCGTTCTTGTGTTCTGCGATGTGTGCATTTATTCTGTTCGTTTGTCCTATGTATGTTGCAGGGCAGATTTTGCATGGTATTTCATAGAGTCCTTGGTTTTCTAGCTGGATTTTGTCTTTGGGGTTTCTTAAGATGTTGGCTATTTTTGGGTCAGTGTTGAAGGCTGTCTTGATATTGTGTTTGTGGAGAATTTTGCTGATTTTATCTGTGGTGCCTTTGATGTAAGGGAGGAGGGCGATGCCATTGTCCTGTTCTGTGTCTCAGTTTTTGGGGGAAGTCTCCCTTTGGATTAGGTTGGTAATTGTTTTTCTTTGAAATCCGTTGGAGATTAATATGTTTGTGAGAGTGTGTAATTCAGTTTTCAGGTGGTCTTTGTCAGCTAGGCGTTTAGTTCTGGAGATGAGGGTCTTGGCTAGAGAGTTGATCTGTGCAGGGTGGTGATGGGATTGTGCGTTTAAGTAGCGGTTGGTGTGTGTTTTTTTCCGGTAAGATGGTGTGTCCTAGGGAGCCATTGGGTTTTTTGTAGATTAGAATGTCCAGTAAGGGAAGTTGGTTGTTTGCTTCTATTCCCATGGTGAATTGTATTTTGGGGTGTAGGCTGTTGAGATGTGTGAGGAAGTTGTCCAGTTTTTCTTTCCCATGTGGCCAAATCACGAAAGTGTCATCAACATATCTAAGCCAGAGTTTGTGTTTGTGTTCAGATTTATCTAAGGCGCTGGTTTTAAAATGTTCCATGTATAAGTTTGCAATGACGGGTGAGGGGGTGATCCCATGGGTGCTCCTTCTATCTGTTTGTATCTTTTTTTATAAAAGTTTTTTTTAAATTTTCAAAACAAACACAACACATCTTTCTTTACGTACTGTAGAAAGTGTACCTGTTGGTTACAAAAAGGCTTACGTGCATCTCTTCCACAGTCAACAAACGTAATTCATATTAACTCAAGTATTTTAACTCAGATATTTATACATGTTACCATCATCATACCTCCATTTTCATTTGACTATAATTGTTTAAACGTCCTTCATCATAAAATATACCAAGTTTTAATACATAACCACATACTGGCATTTCATTTACTATTTCTAAAATCTTCCAATAACACTAAATCCTTATTTCCTATTCTAGCTAAACATCCATAATATTTAATAACAAAGTTTTCTAATCTTTCTTTCCAAATCACTGTTGACAATTTACATCCCATTTCCTTATGTTGTACCCATACATATATATACATTGTTATCATTATCCCTCCTTTATTTGACTATATCCTGTATCATATCATTTCCCCCCCTAATAATCAAGACTTAACTGAATCTAAATTAATTCTTTTTTTATTAACCTTTATATATAATCCAAAAGGGTTTCTAATCTTCCTTTCATGGTACCATTCATATTGATATGAATCAATATTCATATCCAGTTATTACTTATCATAACACTACACATTGTATACATTATTATCATTATCAATTATTTATTTAACTATATCTATTGTCACTAAATTTCACTAAGTTTTACTAGTTTTAAATTATACTCTTCCATCTATCAACCTGTGTCTTTCCAGTAGCAAAATAGTCTCATATCTTCTGTCATTTGTGGTGTCAGTCCTCTAATCATCTCCTTAATCAACTTTGTATGGACTCCTCTTAGCAACTCTTTGCTTATAAAATCTCTCATGTAATTTTGATGCCCTTCTTCTATTTCCTTAATCAGCTTATCTTTGATTGTTGGTAGTGTTATCAATGATATTGCTAATAAAATTTCTCTCTTTAAATCCATAAATTCTTTTGTTTTCCCTTCTTCTGTATCTTGCCATCTGGGGTAGATTTCCCCTCCATTTAATTCCTCTTTCAGTATTCTACTCTTTCCATTTTCAGAGACAAACCAATCACCATAAATATCAGCAATTTTAATTTCTTTATATTCATTTTCCTCTTCGATTTTTAGGATTTTAACCGCCACTTTTTCCATTTGATTAACATCTTCAACTTCTTCATTATATTTTGCTGTTAGGTGCACTAAGTCTTACAACTTCGCTATCCTCTCACGTGTATCTGATAATTTCTGTATTTCTGAGAGTATCTTTTGCAGACTTAAAACTTCTTTCTGCTGTTGAAATTGTGCCATTATCTCCAGCTAACAAACACTGCTGCTCTAGCTTAGAAGTTTTTAACAGGATTAAGCATAGATTCACAATAACATTTCACCTTTCTCTGGTTAAAAATATACTTCAAAGGAACATCTGTGTGCTTTTCTTCTTATCACTCTCTATAAACAAGCTGTGAGACCTTGAAGTGCCAAGCCAGGATAGTCAGTGAAAAAAAATAAAAGTGTTTCGTTTCCAATACACAAACCTCCAGCCTCCGAGTAACAGTGTTATTGTTCCAATGTTGCAATTTTCTTTGTTTCTTTTTGTATCTTTTTTGTATTTCAAGTTAAAAAAAAGTCTGATTCTTAAATGAGTTGGAAAAACACCCACAGTAATGAAAGGGGAGAATTTTAGTCCATAGATTACAAAGAATAGTAAAAAAAAATAAAAAAATAGAAGAAGGAAACCTAATCCATTCGTTTTAAAAGGCTTGCATAAGTTCCATCTGTGAAGATAGTATTTAAAAAGTAAGATAACCCACTGTCCAAAACCATTCCAAATTTAATTCCACCACTTATTTCTTCTGTTCTCCAATTTAAATTAATTTTAAGTTTTTTATAGGCAGTCACTTTAAAAATTCCTCACCAGCTGGAAACACTTTCTCTTTCCGTATCCTTCCGTTTTGGAGCCGCCCCGACTTCATCAGCCTAATGGCTGGATTTTTGTCGCCGGCTTGAAGATCTTCTCTTGGATCAATCAGGGACTTTGCGATGTCCCTGAGATCAGCAAGACGTATTCTTCCTGTTCACCGTCTCTGCGGGACGGTTTAGGTCCGTTTGGACCAACCAGTGGCAAAAGTATCGACTGCGATCTCAGGGCATTGAAATCGCACATCGTCTCATCGTGACTTCGGCTCCTCCCCCTTATCTGTTTGTATCTTTGTCCATTGAGGATGAAGTATGTGTTGGTTAGGCAGTGGTTGGTCAGGTCCAGGATGTGTTTAGGGGGGTTGTGTTTTTTCTGGATGGCTGTCAAGGCTTCTTTTATGGGCACTTGGGTGAAGAGGGATATGACATCAAAACTGACGAGTAGGTCGCTGGGTTGTAGGTTTTGTTTCTTTATTGTTTCCATGAAGTGGAGTGAGTTTTGTACGTGTGAGGTGATGGATTCTGCATAGGGTTGGAGTTGTTTGGCGAGGAATTTGGCAAGATTCTGTAGAGGTGAGCCTATGGAGCTGACTATGGGTCTGAGTGGTGTTCCTTCTTTGTGTATCTTGGGGAGTCCATAGAGTTTGGGGCATCTGGATGATTTCTCTCTGGGGATGATTCTTTGCTGGATCTCTTCACTGATGGAGAGGCTTTTATTTTGGATTTGGTGGTTTTTTCCAGGAAAGTCGACAGCTCTGACCACACCTTTCTCACACAAGCATGAAGCCGAAAACACCAGCCTGAAGATGGCGAGTGGGACCTCGCTGAAATGTTGCCAAGACAATCTCAATCTTACACAGGAAAAGACTAGATTAGGACGTCCAGAAAGGGAAGTTGGTTGTTAGCTTCTATTTCCATAGTAAATTGTATTTTGGGGCGTAGGCTGTTGAGATATGTGAGGAAGTTGTCCAGTTTTCCTTCCCATGTGGCCCAATTACAAAAGTGTCATCTACACATCTAAGCCAGAGTTTGGGTTTGTGTTCAGATTTATCTAAGGCGTTGGTTTCAAAATGTTCCATGTATAGGTTTGCGATGACGGGTGAGAGGGGTGATCCCATAGGTGCTCTTTCTATCTGTTTGTATCTTTGTCCATTGTGGATGCAGTATGTTTTGGTTAGGCAGTGGTTGGTCAGATCTAGGATGTGCTTAGGGAGGGTTGTATAAAACAGCCGACTAATCTGCAAACGTCAACTCCGTCAACTGGAACTGAGATCCTGGAACACCGTGGAACTACCAGAGGACTGGAAAAGAGCTGATGTGGTTCCCATCTTCAAAAAAGGGAAAAAATTAGATCCAGGAAACTACAGACCTATCAGCCTAACCTCAATACCAGGAAAGATTCTGGAAAAAATAATCAAGCAACGAATTTGCGAACACCTAGAAGCAAACAAAGTAATAGCCAAAAGCCAACATGGATTTGTCAAAAACAGATCATGCCAGACTAATCTTATTGCATTCTTTGATAATGTGACAAAATTAGTGGACCAGAGGAATGCCGTTGATATAGTTTACTTGGACTTCAGTAAGGCTTTTGATAAGGTAGACCATAACCTACTACTAGATAAAGTAGAAGAATGTGGGTTAGACAGCATCACCACCAGATGGATTCGTAACTGGCTGACCAACCGCACTCAACGTGTAGTTCTCAATGGAACTGCATCTACATGGAGGGAGGTATGCAGTGGAGTACCCCAAGGCTCTGTTTTAGGCCCAGTACTCTTCAACATCTTCATCAATGATTTGGATGAGGGAATAAATGGGGAACTCATCAAATTTGCAGATGACACCAAGCTGGCAGGAATAGCCAACACTCCAGAAGACAGGCTTAAGATACAGAAGGATCTTGACAAACTTGAACATTGGGCACTATCTAATAAAATGAAATTCAATGGTGAAAAGAGTAAGGTTCTACATTTAGGCAACAAAAATGGAATGCACAGTTACAGTATAGGTCAGCGATGGCGAACCTTTTTTGGCTCGCGTGCCATAAGTGGGGGGAGCGCAGGGGGGTCATGTGCGGGCGTGCCGCACCCATAATGCAATGTGCGGCCCCCAGTGCACATGCATGCACTACAGGCGCTCCCCCTCCCATTTTTACATGCTGTTTTCGCCCTCCCCAGGCTCCTATAAAGCCTCTGGAGCCTGGGGAGGGCGAAAAATGGCTTTAAAAAAGGGTGAACTCAGATGGCCAGTGCTCGCATGCGCGCTGGCCAGCTAACAGGGCAGCGCCTCGCGTGCCCTGACAAATGGCTCCGCGTGCCACCTGTGGCATGCGTGCCATAGGTTCGCCATCACTGGTATAGGTGATATTTTGTCAGTAGTAGTAACTGTGAAAGGGATTTTGGAGTCCTAGTGGACAACCATTTAAATATGAGCCAGCAGTGTGCAGCAGCTGCCAAAAAAGCCAACACAGTTCTAGGCTGCATCAACAGAGGGATAGAATCAAGATCACGTGAAGTGTTAATACCACTTTATAATGCCTTGGTAAGGCCACACTTGGAATACTGCATTCAGTTCTGGTCGCCACGATGTAAAAAAGATGTGGAAACTCTAGAAAGAGTGCAGAGAAGAGCAACAAAGATGATTAGGGGACTGGAGACTAAAACATATGAAGAACGGTTGCAGGAACTGGGTATGTTTAGCTTAAGAGAAAGAAGGACTAGGGGAGACATGATAGCATTGTTCCAATATCTCAGAGGTTGCCACAAAGAAGAGGGAGTCAAACTATTCTCCAAAGCACCTGAGGGTAGAACAAGAAGCAATGGGTGGAAACTAATCAAGGAGAGAAGCAACTTAGAACTGAGGAGAAATTTCCTGACAGTGAGAACAATTAATCAGTGGAACAGCTTGCCCCCAGAAGTTGTGAATGCCCCAACATTGGAAGTCTTTAAGAAGATGTTGGATAGCCATCTGTCTGAAACGGGGGGTTGGACTAGAAGACCTCCAAGGTCCCTTCCAACTCTACTATTGTATTATTGTATTGTAACTAATCAAGATGTTACAACACAGCCAACCAATCTGCTTACAGCAACAAAGCCAGCACTCCACCCCCCCCCAATATTTATAGAAAGATGACAGCTCTGATCACGCTTTGCTCGCACAAGCACGAAGCCGAAGGCACCAGCCTGAAGATGGTGATATATGCAGGTCTTGGCATATTCGGGTCTTTTCCCATGTAAAGTTGAGAGTATCTTGGCGACATTTCGACGAGGTCCGACTCCATCTTCAGGCTGGTGCCTTCAGCTTCTTGCTTGTGTGAGCAAAGCGTGATCGGAGCTGTCGTCTTTCTGTAAATCTTGGTGGATGGGTGTGGAGTGCTGGCTTTGTTGCTGTAAGTGGATTAATTGGCTGTGTTGTAACATCTTGATTAGCTGATGGAGTTGATGTTTGCAAATTAGTTGGCTGTTTCGTACAACCCCCCCTAACCACATCCTAGATCTGACCAACCACTGCCTAACCAAAACATACTTCACCCACAATGGAGAAAGATACAAACAGATAGAAGGAGCATCTATGGGATCACCCCTCTCACCCGTCATCGCAAACCTATACATGGAACATTTTGAAACCAACGCCTTAGATAAATCTGAACACAAACCCAAACTCTGGCTTAGATATAAGACGGCAGCTCCAATAACGCTTTGCTTGCACAGCACAAAGCCGAAGGCACCAGCCTGAAGATGACGAGTGGGACCTCGTTGAAACGTCGCCAAGATACTCTCAATCTTACTTCTTTTTGTAGATTTTCACGGGGTAGGTATGCAGGTTTTGGCGTATTCTGGTCTTTTCCCGTGTAAGATTGAGATTGTCTTGGCAACGTTTCAGCGAGGTCCCACTTGCCATCTTCAGCTGGTGCCTTCGGCTTCGTGCTTGTGCGAGTAAGGCGTGGTCGGAGCTGTCGTCTTTCTATAAATCTTGGTGGGGGTGGGGAGTGCTGGCTTTGTTGCTGTAAGAGGTTGTGTGGTTCTCGTTGTGGGTGTGCTGGGGGTCCATCTTGGTCTTCCCACCCCCTCAGGAAGGGGTTCCAGGGTCAGAGGCTTTTTCTGCTGGCTCTGGAGACCCCCAAGGCCCCTTCCGACTCTGGTATTCTGTCCCCACGGAAGTCCTTCCCCCCCCCCGGTCTCCTGGAGGGACAGGAGCTGCAAGGAGTGATGAGTTCAAGTCCCATCCTGCTGTCCTCTGAACTGGCTCACCCAGGAACCCTGCCCCCTCCACCCTCTCCAAGGAGGAGATTTCTGCTTCCTTGTGAGGTTCTTTGTTAGCTGATGATGCTGAACTCTTCAAACAAGAGAGAGGCAGTGAGGCCTAGTAGTTAAAGCAGCAGGCTAGAAACCAGGAGACTGTGAGTTCACCACCCTGAGTTCCTTATAATGTAATAAAGTTAGAATAAAAATATCTAATGAAGTCCCTGTCCTTCTCTCCAGCTGCTCTGCTTTGATTCGTTCTTAAATTATGGTCACAAAGGGACATGTAGGATCAGCTCCTTTGATTTAGTTTGAGAGGTTTGACTACTGCAGAGAAAAGAAGGACGGGGGAGGAAATGATAGCAGTCATCCAATATTTGAGGGGCTGCCCCAAAGAAATGGGGATCAATCTATTATGCAAAGCAACTGAAGGCAGGGTGAGAAGCAACGGATGGAAACTAATCAAGGAGAGAAGCAACCTGGAACTAAGCAGAAATTTCCCTACGGTGGGAACAAGTGACCAGTGGAAGGTATTGCCTCCAGAAGTAATGGGTGCTCCATCAATGGAGGTTTTTAGAAGAGTTTAGACATCAGTTCTCCTGCTTGAGCAGGGGGTTGACTAGAAGACCTCCAAGGTCTCTTCCAGCTCTGTTCTACTCAGACCTTTTTCCATGCTTCAGGCCAAGCTTGCAAAAAATGTTTTATGAAATCCATTCTTTGAAGCTGAAGCCCCCCTTAACGTTTAGAGGCTCTGTGCAGACCTCTGGATGGGAGTGGGCTGCATTTTGTCCTGCACAGCAGCCCTTCCACCAACCCCCTTTCAAACTGTGTGTGGCCCTTCTGGTGCCCTCTGTGGCTCTGAGACCCCCTTGCCCACCTTCTAAGCCATTAATAAGACATGGCCTCCCAGGATGGCCCCCACTTGATCTGGAGCCACCAAAAATGTTTTTTTTTTAAATTCAGCTTCTCTCCACTTAATCCTTGGCCATCCTGGTCTAATTGGAAGGTTGGGGGCTTCTCGGCCATTGCATCCCACAGCTGGACAAATATGGGGGCTCCTAACCTCAATTAGTTTTTGTGGCTTTGTGTGTTGCTCTGTGGTTAGTTTGTGTGTGGTGTGAATACAGAAAAACAGGTTGATTCACTGTCTGGTTTGAGGGAGGTGTGAGACTCCAGGCACTGGATATGAAAGGGGAGGCCTTAAGCTGAGAAAATAGGTGGGCAGCTTCTGTCTGGAGAGGGGGAGACACCCCAGAAGCCACCCCTCCCCAATGTCTGTGCTGGCTCCTTGGGTGGGTAGGACTGGCACACGCTCCCCTGTATGCCTGGCAAGGAGGAAGGAGAGCAGCCAGGTGGGCACCCAGCAAGGTGTGCCAGGTCTGTGGCCAGTGGATGTATTTATTTATTTATCCATCGGTTCAATTTCTATAGATTCAGATGCATGGAGGCCCCCATAGATGTGCCTGGCAGATCTGGCACATTCCGTCCTTTAATGGTGAAGAGACTCCCATGAAAGACACAGACAGCATCGGGGTGGAGGCTGATGTCGCAGCGAGAAGATGTCTGTTCCAATTTCTCTGGAATAGCCGTCTAATTCGGATCATCTGGATGACTCAATCTGAGTCTAAGCCGTCCCGAAGAGACGGTGAAAGGTAGGGGAAGATCCAGTGGTCCCGGAGACATTCGCAAAGTCTCTGGTGATCCGGAAAAAGCCCCCTTTGCCAGCGATCGCAAATCAGCCACCAGGCTGCTGAAGCTGCTGACAGCCCCTACACATAAGCGCAGGAGAGAAGCATGTCGTGTTGGTGAGAGTTTTTAAACCCTTTTTTCTATGGGAAAGAGAAGACCCTGAATTTGGAAACTTAACTTAAAATAAGGCTGACTAGAGAGAAAACCGGCGGATATCAGTTTACCAATTAAAGCTCTCCTTTCTCTCCCATTTCTCTTTCTCACTTTTCTTTTTAAGGGAAAGAGCTTTATTTTTTTCTCCCCCCCTTTTTCTTTTTTTCTTTTTTTTCTCCCCCTCTACTTTACCTATAAACTTTTACCCCCATAAGTTGATGTTTAAATTTTAAATTTTAGTGATATTAACTGGACTAGATTGTAGAAGAAAAAAAAATTACAAGATGAGTAGAAAAACAACACCTGTTGGTTCCACAACAACAACCCCTGCCTCCTCACCAGCAGGAGGTCAAAGATCAATACAGTCGATGCTTCAACAAGAAAAGGAGAAGGGAATAACTTTAGATTCAATTATGCAAGCGATACAGAAATTACAAGCAGGAGCTGATAGTAAGGATGAAAATTAGATACCATTGTAAAGAAGACTGAGAACATAGAGCAGCAACCCAAAAAAATAGAACAAAAAGTTGCTAAAATGGAAGGAAAATGGAAGATATGCAAAACTGGATATGAAAATAGAGTTCAAAAAATTGAAGAAAAAGTTCAACAAGAAGAAAAGAAAGTTGAGGAGTTAGATAGCAGAGTGAGCGATGTTGAAAGGGAGAGCAGTGGAATATTAGCATGGGAGATGGATAGGTCTGAATTTTTTTAAAGATTTCAAAACATAGAAGAAGAAAGAGGAGAGAACTTAGTACAGATAATATCTGAGATATTGACAAATGTTTTAGAGATATCCCAAGAGAAGATGATGGATGGTATAGATGAAGCATTTCGAGTATATACAAGATACACAATGAGAAATGCTCTTCCAAGGGAAGTCCATGTAAGATTTACCAAGAAAGCAATCAAACTACAAATATTACCGAAAATGGGAGATAGAAAACTAGAATACAAAGGCAAAGAGGTTGTAGTGTTGAAACAAATTCATTTGTAAACTAGAACATGGATTATAAAACACACAAAACAACAAAGTTAAATAGAAAACTGCTTCTGAAATCCTTCTTTAGGATGATAGATGAAATAAACTTAAAAGACATATGGAGAGAAAGAAATACTACAAAAGAACAATATACTTTTTATTCAAATAGACATTCATCATTTTCCAGAATTGATATGATATGGGCCTCAACAGAATTGATTTGTAATGTACAAGAAATTGAGATTGAAGCAAGCACATGGGCGGATCATAATCCAATCACAATTAAATGGAATGGCCAAAGGATAAGATCTAGATGGACATTAAATAATATCATACTGAAAGAAAAAGATTTTATACAGAAAATGGAAAAAGAATTGGCTTTCTTCTTTAAAGAAAATAGAAAAGAAGATACATCAATGCAGAACCTTTGGGACACAATGAAGGCTGTTATTAGAGGCCTGATAATAGACTATACAAGGAAGAGAAACCTAAAGAAAAGACAAACGCATAAAGCTCTAGACAATGACTATAAAAAACTTGAAAAAGAGTTACAGAGATCGCCACAAAAAAGATGTTAAAATAAAAATGGATACAATCAAACATAAAATAGATCTACTGGAAAAGGAAGAACTGTCACAAAAAATCAGAGGCACTAAACAGAATTACTTTGAAAATGCAAATAAACCAGACAGATGGTTGGCATATAAATTGAAAAAAGAGACAGAGGCAAAGAAAATATTCCAATTAAGAGACGAGCAAGGACAAATTCATTATGGAAATGCTGGGAAAAAGAAAATTATACAAGACTACTATGCTAAGCTGTATCAACAAGATAAAATGGAAGAGGGGGGAGTTAAAAAATATTTACAGGATGCTAATCTTCCCCAGATACCAGATGAAACTAGAATAATGCTGGAAAGTAAAATAACAATGATGGAGCTAACGGAAGCACTCAAAAAACAAAATAATGGAAAAGCCCCAGGTCCAGATGGATTTCCGGTGGAATTCTACAAAATATTTGAAGAAATCTTGTCTCTCCCTCTTTTAGAAGTCATGAATGAAGTGATATCAGAGAGCAGACTACCTAAATCATGGTCAGAAGCATATATCGTATTTGTCACGATGTTAAAAAGTTTGCTAGGCATGAACTGACATTCAAGAGTTAAACTAAGAAAGAGTTATTGCGCAGGTCATAAAAGTTCTTATCTGAAAGTGATTTATTGCGCATGCGTTACACATTCCAGAATTCCTTTCTTTTTTGTTCGGCTGCCAACTTGGCAACCGGAGTTTTTCATTATCAAAATGTAACAATTTAGTTAACTTTCTGTTTTATTTTATTATTAAAGTTTGTTTATTAATTAGAATACTTGTCAAAGACTTTTATTTTATTTTATTTTTTTATATCTCAAAAGATATGCGGAAGGGAATCAGCCCGATCCATTGATCTCAGATCTCAGGCGTTTTTTCCCCTGACAGTATTGCTACCCAAAGAGGAGACAGATCTAACGCTAACCAAGAATTATAAACCAATATCTTTATTAAATTCAGATTACAAGTTATTTGCATCTATATTAGCAGATAGACTCAAGAAGTATTTAAATAGCTTTATCCACTCTGATCAAAATGGTTTTTTTTTACCAAAGAGACAAATTAAAGATAATATGAGAATGATTTTGAACACTTTGGAATACTACGAGGCAGGGACGTGTGGTCAGGGGAGGCAGGGGAGGCAGAGCCTCACCTCTCTTCATGAAATAATAGTATATAATATTATATACTATATATATATATATATAGTATATATTATTATATACATCCATCCGGCCGCGCCCGGAAGCTGCGGAGGCAGAAATGTTGTCGGCGCTCCCAGATAACGAAGCCACAAAAGTGACTGGGGAACGACGAGAACCTTCCCCCAGTCGCTTTCGTTGCTTCGTCATCTGGGAGCGCCGACAACATTTCTGCCTCCGCAGCTCGCGGACGGACGGAGGTAGCCAGAGTGGGCCGAGGCAGTCCGGCGGGCGAGCAACCGAGGATCAGGCAGCCTGATCCTCCATCGCTCTCTCTCTCTCTCTTTCGTCCGCCCGGACCGCCTCGGCGTCGCTCTGGCTACCTCCGTCCGTCCGCGAGCTGCGGAGGCAGAAATGTTGTCGGCGCTCCCAGATGACGAAGCAACGAAAGCGACTGGGGGAAGGTTCTCGTCGTTCCCCAGTCGCTTTCGAGGACTGCGGAGCGCGAGCCGGCGGAGCACGCTCAGGAAGGCGGGGAATGGGATCACATGTGCTGGAGGCTGAGGCAGCCTCCGCCTCCAGCACACATGGTCCCATTCCCCACCTTCCTGATGACGTCACCAGCCTCACCAGCCATAAACCTCACCGCACGTCACTGCTACGAGGCCCATCCTGAAAAGCAAATGGCTTTGATGTTTCTTGACGCACAGAAGGCTTTGACAATGTGAATTGGCAATTCATGTTTTCACAATTGGAACAGATGAATTTTGGTAAGAAATTTATCCAAACTATACAAATGGTATATCACAAACAAACTGCAAAGATAATGGTAAATGGAGAATTGACAGATTCTATTGAAATAAAGAAAGGTACGAGACAAGGTTGCCCATTATCACTGTTACTTTTTGTCTTAACATTAGAAGTCTTAAATAGAAAGATTAGAGAAGAAGAAGAAATAAAAGGAATGAAAATTAAAAAAGAAGAATACAAGCTACAAGCATTTGCAGATGATTTGGTATTTATTCTTGAAGAACCATTTGAGACAGCACCCAAACTGTTGGAAAGAATAGAGCAGTATGGAAAAGTAGCAGGCTTGAAAATAAATAAAGGCAAAACAAAGATTTTGACAAAGAACATACCATTAAGACGAAAGAAAGAGTTGGAAGAAGCTTTGCAGATTCAAACCACAAGTAAGGTTAAATATTTGGGGATATACTTATCAGCTAGATGTAGCACTCTTAAGGAGGATAATTATATTAGATTAAAACAACAAATTGCGACTGATTTGATGAAATGGCAAAATCTGCAACTATCAATGTTAGGAAGAATCTCTACAATTAAAATGAACATTTTACCCAGAATTTTATATCTGTTCCAGACAATTCCAATTAGATTAGGCAAGGGCTTTTTTGAAGACCTAAATAAAATAGTCTTGAAGTTTATTTGGCAAGGGAAAAAAGCAAGAATAAAACTTAAATTGCTACAAGATGCTTGAATAAGAAGAGGACTGGGCCTACCTGACTGGGAGTTATATTATCAAGCAGCAAACCTGATGTGGATTAAGGAGTGGGTAACACTAAAAAAATCCAGATTATTGAATGTAGAGGGTCATGATTTATTGTTGGGATGGTACTGATGAAAAAGTAATTAAAAAACTATACGAATATTTATTAGAGATTAAATTTCAAGAGGAACAAGTTAAAGAAACCATGATAGCTTGGGGGAGAAACTTTGGGTATGGGATAGATTTAGAAAAATGGCAGAAACGGTGGTCTCAAAATTATAAAATGACAATGTCAACTGCATATAGAGAAAATTTGTATAAGATGTTTTACAGGTGGCATCTATCCCCAACGAGAATTGCAAGAATGTCCAAGAATAAATTGGAGAAGTGTTGGAAATGTCATCGGATACCGGGTTCATACTAACGCATGTGGTGAACTTGTATTGAAGCTAAAAGATACTGGACTAAAATCCACATGTGGTTGGAGAAAATGATACAAAAACACATAGACCTTAAACCAGAGATCTTTTTACTGGGAATCATACCAGAAATTTACAACAAAGACTTAAAATATTTGATTCTAAACGTTTTAACAGCAGCTAGAATCGTATTTGCAAAAAACTGGAAAAACGAAATGATGCCAAAACAGGAAGAAGTTATTTGAAAGATAATGGAGTGCGCTGAAATGAGCAAATTGACATTTGAAATTAGAGAACAAGAAGACGAGCAATTTTATAAGATATGGGATTTGTTTTATCAGTGGCTGGAAAAAAGAACCTGGACATGAAAAATGTTTTACTTATGTTTCAGTTGAAAGAGAAAAGTGAGAATACAATAATGTTGTTCAATAGACTAATAATGATACAATGTTTTAATTGAAGGAGAAAAGCAAAAACATAATAATCTTGTTAGACTAACAATAATACAATGAAACACTGACATATATATGAATAATTTAGAAATTTTTGTTATAAAATGAAGGATAAAGATAATAAATGAACCAATGTACATTTGATAGAAGATTGGTAATATAATATATAACTAAGTGCATACTATAAAGATATCCTGTTGAAAGTAGTGAAAGATATATAAACATAAACACTTGGTAAATTCTTTTATACTGTAAAAATATTTAAAATGAGACAATGATTGCATAAAGGTACGTAGTTGTTAAGCAGACAATCAAGAATGCAAGAGAATTAAGCTTATTGAAAAGAAAGAAATATTAATCGTAATTGAACATATGCTGCACAATGAAAGTGAGATTTTTGGCTATATTGGATGGAAAAACTGTGATTGTATATGTAATTGAAAATATGGATGCAAAAGCACTTGTAACCAAACAACATGCTATATGTAATGGATGAACATTTTTTAATGTTGTCTTTTATGTTCAAAAATAAAAAAAATGTGAAAAAAAAATAAAGACACAGCATCTGGGAGCACCGTCTCCTTCGGGCAATCGTTTATTCCAGAATTCCCTCCCTTTGGAAGGCGCCTGGAGGCTTCCTGCGCCTGGTCTCATCCTCTCTTTCAATTCAGCGCAAAGCAGGTGGAGCTTCCATCCACGGAGTCATCAGGGAGACCCTGGAAAGGGAAGGAGGCCTCAGGAACCGTCTTCCTTGGGCGGCTGCAGGAGGGGGGGGCTCCCTGGCCCTCCCTCCCTCCCTCCCTCCCTCCACAGCCATTGGAGAGCCCCCCCCCTTCTTCTCCAGTAATATTGAACTGCAAATTAGGGTATACAAAACTTTTGCTAGACCAATTCTCGAATACAGCTCGTCTGCCTGGAATCCACACTGCATATCGGACATTAATACAACCAAGCGAGTCCAGAGATATTTCAGGAGAAGAGTCCTCTGCTCCTCTGCTCACAACAGGATCCCAAATGGCAACAGGCTTGAAATTTTGGCCTTAGACAACTTAGAACTTTGCCGTCTTCGATCTGACCTTAAATGTAGTACATAACATGATCTGCTACAACATCCTACCTGTCAATGACTACTTCAGCTTCAATCACAACAACACACAAGCGCACACAATAGATACAAACTCAAGGTAAACTGCTCCAAACTTGACTGCAGAATATATGACTTCAGTAACCGAGTTGTCAGTGACTGGAATGCTCTACCTGACTCTGTGGTTTCTTCCCCAAACCCCCAAAACGTTAACCTTAGACTGTCTACTGTCAACCTCACCCCCTTCCTCAGAGGTCTTTAAGGGGGCGTGCATAAGCGCACCAGTGTACCTACCGCCCCTCTCCTAATGTTCCCTTGTATAATAATAATAAATATTTATTTATTTATTCATATTCATTTCATGTATTCATAATCATGTTTATACTTATCTCTGTTATCTACCATAATTCATGCTTGATGAAATAAATAAGTAAAATAAATTGTATGCTGAATTCTTTATATTGCATATAAAGAAGCTTCTTATATATAATTGAATCCTGCTGAAGTTCATTTACTTCTCTGCTGGTTGGAAGTGCTGCACAAAATCTGACACTATATTTGGAGGTACTCCAGCCCCCTTTCCTGGGGGACGGGGCCCTTCTCTTCTGGGGTGGGCTTAAGGGCGAAGGGACCCCACCTGGCTTGAGGGTGGAGCAGGGGGGTCCTTTCCCCCTTCCTCTTTTTTCCACCCAGCCCTCAAGGCGTGAATGCAGGACCTTCTGCTCCCTTCCCACGTGGCTTCCTCACCCTTCAGCCTCCCCTCCCCCACAGCACCACACACTCACCTTTATGGCGGCAAACCACCCGGCAGGTCCACTTTTCGATGAAGTTGTTGCGGTTCCCCCCGCAGCCCCCGAAAATAAACGTCTTGCATTCTTTGGTCTCTGGGTCGTAAAACCAGCGGTACGTTTTGTCATTGCAAGGACCCTCCTCGGGAGGCTCCTGGCAGTAATCTGCAGGGCAGAAGGAGGGGATGGAGGTTGGCAATAGGTGGGCAGCTCTATAGATGTTTTAAAAGGGAGGGAGGGCGGGAGGGAGGGAGGGAGGGACAGGGGACTCTCTCTGGCCTCCCCTCCCCGCAAGCCCTCCCCCTTTCCTGGATTTGCATATTTTTGGCTTCCTTTCAGGCAGGCGCCCCATGGAAGGGGGGGGGGAGGCAGGAGCTCCTGCTGTGCAGAGCATGAAGGGAGCAGAAGTGGGGGGACACCCACCCCTCCCTTCCAGATGGTTTTAGGGTTAGGATTAGATGTGTACAAACAGAGCAAATCTGTCATTTTGCATATTCAGTCCGGACTCTTCCCTTCGCCCCCACCCCCCAAGTGTTCCCTGCCTTCCTGCCTGTGTCAGGGGACCCCCTGCCCTTCGGCCCACCCCCTCTTGAAAGGAAGCCTCAGACTCTGCTGCTGGCCAGCAGGGCCCTGGGTTCAGGCCAATGGCCGGTGAAGCCCCATGCAGCCCCCCCTGGCTTGAGTCCCAGTCCCTCCAGGACCCCAGCCCCTCCCCCCTCCCCCAGGAGGGCTGCCGTGGTGGGTGAGGAAAAGGGGGGGCTTCTCAGTTGGGGCTCATGCAGCCCCATCAGAGACAGTGGGGGGGGGGAGAGGAGGCGCAGGAAAGAGGGAAGCCTCCCCCCACCCTCTACTGGCTTCAGAGATCAGCTGCACCAAAGGAGAACCAAGCAAGGGGGGCTGCATCATGCAAGGGCAGACCCCTCCCCAAAAGGTCTAGAAGGGGCATGTAGCTGGGTTGGGCCTTTTCCCACCAGGGCTCAGGAGACCCCTCCTCCCTAAGACCCCTGCTGCTCCTCATACTGCCCCCCCCATGGCCCCCCATGGCCCCTGCCCCTTTCTCAGGGGCCATTAGCCCCTCCCCCTCCCTGCCCAACAGCCGGGCTCACCAGCCTCTTCACAGTATTCCTGGCATCCCGTCAGGGACTCGTAGCTGTTTGTGTTCCTGCCGCAGCCAAAGTCAACGTAACGCTCGCAACTCTTGGCGGTGACGTTGTAGAAAAAACATACTTGGGGGACCCTGCACCAGGGAATATAGTTGGGGATGCTGCTGCAGTCTATTTCGGCTGGAAAGAGACAAGATTCAGGAAACTCCAAACTTGGCTCAGTTGTTGTTGCTCTGGGGTGTTTGTGTGGGGATAGAGCAGCCCCCGAATAGAGGCTGGGGATTTCTGGGACTTGGATCCACAAGTCTTAAAGTTGCCCAGGTTGGAGACCCCCCCCCCAACAGAATTTGCACCTGGAGCCTTGGGGCTTCACGAATGTCTCTTGATCCCTCTGGCTCCTGGGCTGAATTTCATATTTTAGCTGAATCTCAGTGAGCCTGAAGCCCTGAAGAAGCAATGGGAAACATCACACCAGAATGTTGGTGCTGCACCCCATAGAATCTATGGGCTGCAAGGGACCTCGGAGGTCTTCTAGTCCAACCCCCTCCCCAGGCAGGAGACCCTAGACCATTAGACCAGTCCAATCTCTTTTTCAAATCCTCCAGTGTTGGAGCATTCACAACTTCTGGCGGCAAATTCTGTTCCACTGATTAATTGTTCTAACTGTCAGGAAATTTCTCCTCAGTTCTAAGTTGCTTTTCTCCTTGATTAGTTTCCACCCATTGCTTCTTGTTCTACCCTCAGGTGCCCTGGAGAATAGGTGGACCCCCTCTTCTTTGTGGCAGCCCCTCAATTGTCTTCAGTATGTAACTGTCATGCCCCCCCCCCCCCCCCCGATCACGCAGAAATGCAGAAAAAAAACCAATGTGTAGAATTGGAACTTCAATTCCAATGAGATTCAATTGAGTCTCCAAACTGAATCAGGTTTCTAAATACAATTCCCAACCCAAATATATTAATCTTTGATTTGGAGAGTTGGTGGTTCATTTCATGCACAGAAAGAGCCGTTAAAACTCCAAGTGGTTTTCTAAATCAGCTCACACAGCCCCTTACTGGACCACCTGAATGGAACGGGTGAGTGGTCAGATCTGGCCTGGTTTGCCCCTCCTGAGCTGCCTAGGGAGGGAGACAGAACCGAGACAGAACAACAAAGGTTTCAGCAATAAGGACGGAGATGAAGTTGGGGAAAGCTTTCCGCATTGTAACAGCTCTTTGACTCTGACCTGGACACCATCCAGAAGCTGTGAGCTCTCCTTTTATGGGAGGGTTTGAACGGAGTTGTGGGGAGGGGGGAGCATCTGCCAGGGAGCCTCCTGCGCTCCTTAGAGGGTGGACTAGATGACCTCACATAGGATACAAATTCTTACCTTCTCTAATTCTATCAATATTTGTATCAAGCCTAGTCACACCCTGCTCTGTTCCTGGATGTTAATAGTTAATGTTATTAATAAAATTGTGTTATTATACTGTAATGTAATTATTTTTCACTTGGTTTTATAACCTATACATCACCCTATAGAAGTGATGGGCAGCATAGAAATTGAATCAACCAATCAATCGCTCGCTCGATCAATATAACCTTAAAATAACCCGCGGGCGGGCGGGCGGCTTCGACCCCCTTTGGCAGGGTTTGCCCGGGGAGGGGAAAAGGAGGGAAGGCGGGCACCCTCCGTTCATCGCAGTTTTCTTCTGCACCGGGCCGGCCCCTCTCGCCGGGATTTTGCCCGAGGAGCTGACTCCGGACCTTCCCGCTCCGCTCGCCCCTTCGAGAGGAATTTCCAACAGCCGTCCGGAGTGCGCTGCTGACTCCGAGGTGAGCGGCGTCCTTGGGAAGTCGGGGCCCCCTTCCCGAAGCCCGAAGAGCGCCGAGCCGAGACCGGGACGCCCGAAATAAAGCCTGGCCTCACTAGCCCCCGTCTTCCCCTTCTCCCATCTAGGCATCAGAGGACCGCTGTTCCCGGGTCCGGGTTCAGACGGTGCGGGGGCAATCGGGCTCCGAGCAACAGAAGACCCCTCTGGCCGAGCCATCCCATCGCCCCCCTCCCCGCACACCATCCCTCTGGCGCTCGCCCCACTCACAGATGCTGGTGGGGAAGGAGAGCAGAGGTCCCCACAGGGCAAAGGCGACCCCCAAGACGAGGAGGAGGAGGGGGCTGCGACCTGACCTCATGGCGATGGCTGGGCGACCGATCAGCCTCCGACTCTTCTCCAGGGTTAAAAGCCCCTCCCCCATTCCCTCCCCTCCGGAGGGCCGGGCTGGGAACCCCCCTCGCCCCGCCCCGCCCGCTCCTCGCCTCCGGATGGCTCCTGCGGGGAAGGTTTCGGCGGCCGGGGGTCCGGCGGGGAAACATCAGCGGGGACCGGTCGGAGGGGCGGGAAGGGCGAGGGGGTTCCCAAAGGGAGGATTAGAACTCCCATCTCCTGGTCAGTTTTCATGGCTAAGGAGAGACTAGAACTCACCATTTCCCCTGTCACTCTTGTAGCCAATCATTTTTATATATCCAGGTCCATATCTAGTTTTCCCTCTCACCTGGTAGTACCTGTTCCCCTTCCATCCACACTCAGCCCATCTCTCAAGACAGAGGCCATTACAATTAACCTCTGAGTCTATTGTTGTGGCATTCACCATGTCCAATGTTAAAATATTCTGCTTCGTTCTTTTATTGTAGGTTAAGTTTAAGTGTCCCCTATATTGTAATGTTTAGGTGCCTTTAGTTTTTCTAGTCCAAATTTCCAGTTTTCCATCTTATTATTTTTTGTTTAAATCAAAAGCATGTTCATGTTCCAATTTTATCTGGACCCTTAGTGATCTTATTTAGCCTTTTGCTCTTTATTTTGCATTCTTTACATTAAGTTTCTGATTAAAATGTTCCTTCGCTCAGGTTTGAAGTCATTTTCAAACTTCAAACGTCAAAGATTGCTAATAACTTCGAAGCAGCTAATGAGAAAAGATTAGAAAGTGACATTTGCGAACCTTTGTCCTTTAAAAGCCTCGGCCACAGACGTGAGCAAGATGTTTAATCCCATGTGCTCAAAGCCTCGTTAAACCTGTCTTGTTATCTCCTTATTAAGGAGCAGCTGTGGGCAATCTCCCGTCTTCTCCATCATTCTCCTCCTCAGAAGGATCCTGATTCTAGTACCCGAATTCATTGGGTGTGGAATTCTCTTCAATCAGGCCAGGTGGAAGAGTTTAGTTTTGTGCTTGGTCAACTCTACTGTTCCAGCCACAAATTCTGCTGTGTTCGAGCTCAGTTGCCGTGGTGAGCTCAATGAAATTACTGGGCTGCATCTGCTCATAAAGGGTGAACTTGACTGGAACAGTAGAGTTGACCAAGGGTTCTTTTTTTATTTGGTTGAAGACAAGGTTAGAATAGGAAATGCAAAAAGGTTGTGTCGAACACCGGGGTTTGCCGTGACAGGGCGGGATGGAGCACTGCCGACCGAGGGGTTGTGTGCCAGAACCGTAGCGACGGAAGCCATCAGAGCACCGGTGATGGGGGCTGCAGCATCGACAGAGACAGAGACGGGACTCGGCCGCAAAGCGGGGAAGCGCGGCGAAGTGAGGAAAAGCCGCCGCCATTCCAAGCGATGATCAGCTGTTCTGCCCAATAGGCGGCTGTTCTGGGTCACGGACCGCCCGGGCAGAGCCCTGTCAGGCAGGCTGACACGAGGCCGATGACGGGGGGGGGAGGGGGGAGGATAGCAAAGGGGCGCGGGGGGGAGGGGTGTGGCTCACGTGCATAACGCCTGCTGGGAGGAGGAGCGGCTGACTTTGCATCCTAACAGGCGGCTGTTTTGCTGCTTCTAGAACTCATTGTTTTTTTTCCTGAAGAATTTTATTACGTTTTAATTACAAAAATAAACTTTCCATCATTCCTTAAGCAGTGTGTCGTCTGGGTACAAACATCTCTGTGCAACATCGTTCCTCTTTCCACGTTCATATTAACATTATTTCCCTAAGTTTGGTATTATAATATATTAAGCATTTAAATGTTATAAAACTCTCTATTTTTCTTCTTAATATCTTCTAGTAATAATATCATGTTAACATTAAACATCATTATTCTCATCATACACATACTAATGGTTTTCATCTTATTTATATCTCTATCTAAGTGTATGATCTACTTATTTTTTTTAGCTTTCTTTATTTCCAAACTCCTTTTTTTATTCTCCAACCATTGGTAAAATACATTCCAAATCACATAATATTCATTTTGCTTTTTCTCCTTAACTGGTAATGTTAATCTGTTAATTTCTGCAGATTCTAATATTTTCCTTATCACTTTCTCATCCATAGGGATCTCTACCCTTTTCCAATGTTGTGCAAATACAATTCTAGCTGTGGTTAATACATGAATGATTAAATATATATTCTCTTTATTATAAATTTCAGACAGAATTCCTAGCAGAAATGTGTCTGGCTTCAGCTCAATATGTTGTTGTATCATCTCTTCCAACCATGTCTTAATTTTTGTCCAATGCTTCTTTGCCTCTCCACATGTCCACCACATACGATAGTAAGATCCAGATATTTGGTGGCACTTCCAACATTTAGCTGAGTTGTCTTTAAGCATCTTTCCCAACCTCGCTGGTGGTAGATGCCATCTGTGAAACATCTTATACACATTCTCTTTATAGGCAGTTGACATTGTTAATTTGTAATTCCTATCCCACAGTTTCTGCCATTTGTCCAATTCTATCATATAGCCAAAACTTTTCACCCTGTATCATTGTCTCTTTAGCTTGTTCCTCTTCCAATTTTATGCCCAATAAGTAATTATACATTTTCTTTATTAATCTTTCTTCTGTTCCTGTTAGAATTTTATCTAATTCCATCAATTCTTTGTAAAAACCCTGTAATTTGGCATCTTTCTCATATCTAGACTGTATCTGCACATCTTCTAGAACTCATTGTGTGCCAGAGTCCAGCTGAATAAAGCCCATTAGCCTACAAGCGTGTGGCGTTTTCATGACAACTGGCTTCGGTTCGGAGTTTGGACCGTTGAGAGGCAGCCAGGGCTCCCCACCAAACCCTTTTGGCTGCTTCTTTCTCTTCCTACCGTGTGGCAGGAGAACAGTGGAGAGAATGGCAGAGGGGACAGCTCCAGCAGCGGATGTAGGCGCATGGGTGGAGCAAGTGGCAGAGGTGGTCCTTACACCAGAGCAAGGAGGGGAGGCAGTGCTGCCAACTAGCGGACATTGGCCTCTTCCTGGAGGCACTAGGGGCCCAGTTTGAGGACGTGACCCGAGCACACCAGGCGGCTTCTTGTGCTACGGGGGGAACTTCCTAGCAGACGTGTTATCTCACATGCTGCAATATAACAGTCGCAGGGAGGACCTAGTACAAGCCATCATTCCCCCCTCACCACAACAGGCTGCAGAACGTACCGCCTGTAGACCGGTCGTAAGTGCAGATGAATCGACCCACCATTTACAAACTGAACTCGTAATGCACTCGTGGTTCCTGGAGCACCGGACCCTGCTCACCCACCGGGACGGGGTGGCATGAAAAGGCAGTAAATTGAACATACCCAGACTCCTGGGGCCTCAGGTATTATGGGGGTGCCACGACGTGAAACAGGCTGGATTCCCAAAAACTCCGCATTTAGCCAAAGGACAATTCTGGTGGCCCAGGATGCCACATGACATAGAAGGGCACGTAAACATTTCCCGGTCTGCATAACCGCGAAGCCCCACAGAGGGGAGCTTCTGTGGCCTCTTGCAGTCTGTGGGCGGATCTTCTACCCTTTGTGGAGATTGCATGCGGTCCATGGCAGTACAGGGTTACCCCCTTCTGGGTGGTGCACAGACAAGACTTCTTGTACTGGAATATCCCCAAGAGACCCTTACTCCAACTGGGCCACAAGAATGGGTGGTCACCCTGCTGGGGCTGTGGGGTGCAGTGAAAATGGCCCTGCGGGAAGCTGCAGAGGTCCAGAGGTCCAGGGTGGTGGTGGTGCACAGACAAGACTAGGCACCACCCAGAAGGGGTTAAACCCTGTACTGCCACGGACCACATTGTTGTATGTGGGAGGCCAGGGGGACTCCCCTATGTGCAGTCAGATAAAAAGCAGGCACCACAGAAGCCGCTCCAGGTGGGGGAGGAGCTGTACCTGCTGAGCAAGAATTTAAATGTCGAAAACTGGGTCCGAAGTTCCTGGGCTCATTCCTCATCCTGCGGGTAATTAATCCTGTAACAGTGGAGCTCAGGGAACCCCGATTGCTGGATAAAATGCACCCGATATTTCACAGCAGTTTGCTGAAGCCGGTGAGGGAAACACAACCCGTGTCCCCAGCTGTCGCACTACCTGAACCAATGGAGGGGTGGGGTGGGGAGACCCATTCTGAGATGGAGAAGGTGTCAGGTCTGCAGCCCTCTTTTCCTTTGGGTCTTAGGCCTGCCCCACTTTCTATTATTCTGCTAGGCATTTTCTATGGTGGGGAAATGGGAGGGGGGATTGGACGGCGTTACATGC